>NC_087200.1:107414459-107634459 GCF_015104395.2 Macrobrachium nipponense | reverse complement strand
TTTTGAAATCACCCCAATCTTCGGAAGAGCCATGGTTCCAACCTACCATCCTACGCTGAGCGTCCCCAGTATTTTTCTGTTTGGCAACCAAAATTCTTTCCTCGTCCGTCCACCTTTCCGTAGCAAGTTCCACATTCGTTAAAAAGGCCTCTACAGAGAAGAATCCTTCTTTGGGCCGCAACCGTCGAATTCCGACGCGTACCCTCCAAGGACAGGTAATTCCTGTACAGGACCTGGTCTTTTACCAGCGTCCGGAGGCGGAGGTGGTAACATAACTCCCGACGATGTGGACCCATTTATTACACTTTTACCGTTACTATTCGTGTTTCCTGACGGTCTAGTACTGTCCGAGTCCCTCGCGTTCGTCTGGTTTCCCGCCCCACACTGTCTCCATTCCTTGAACGCTTTAAAAAGTGCATATTGCTCGTCTATTTCTTGATTTACCTCGCTCCTTACCAGGCTAATTTCTACCGCTCTAGCGTCTCTCACGCCCTCGTCATCACTGTCAGACATCTGGGCCCTCGTGCTTCGTGTATTATACACCATTGTACCTCACTGTTTTTCACTTTCATGGTTAATTATCAAGCTGGCACAACCACAATGACCCACAGTTGGTTAACGATTGACCAATTAGCGTATTGCACTGTATTACGACGCACACTATGGCACCCCACAGATCGCTATATTTAACGTTAATTAGCGCTTCACAGCGCACCCCGCACCTGACACCAAAATTATGACCCAGACCTGGGTCGCGTGGGTCTCTTAAGTTACTGTGGGTCATGCAGAAATCAAACGCTCAGTGATTAATTTAACACCAGTCTTATATTCTAAAGAATTACGCAAGGGCCCGAGTGAGAGTAAAGCTAAATTCTATAAAAACCCGAGTTTCAGACCGAGGATGGGAACCGGCGGAGGGAAGTAAGGGGAACAGTAAGTCTGCCCTCTTGCCGGACTGACACCTTAGTTTCCTCTTTCCTCCAATACCCCACAAACCCCCCGATATATTCCTTCTAGGCCATGATTGGATCTGGCACCTCTCCTTAGGTCTATTGCCCAATGAGTGCCCATGTAAGGGACGCTAACGCCCAACGAACTTTTGGGGGATGTTGGGGGGAGGAGACGCTCTTCTCAATTTGAGAGAACTGACCGTTGACATTTTATGGCGTCATGTGAGATGTTCAGATATTCTTGGGGTTGGGGAGTTCTTTATAAGCCTCTAGAACTGGGTTTATTATATTATAATAATATAATATATATTATATAATATATCTATATATATATATATATCTATATAATAGTATATTATCTATATGTAGTATCTATATATTAATATTATTATAAATATTTCATAACGAAATGACTTTCTTGGCAAACTTTTTCAAAGCCAATCATTTCTTTCCACAAGATATAGTAACATAAAATCACCAACAAGGTACTTACAAATTCTTGCATCCACATCAACTACTTTTGATGTACCGAAGAAAATATTTTATGCTACTGTTCCGTATTTTTCAGATTCAAAATTTATCTTAAACCTCACTCATATAATTGAACAGGAAATTCCCTGTCTTAAAGTCAGGCTTGTGTCGAGTAATCCTTGCACTATTCGATCGTTTTTTAACTTTAAAGATCGCCTTCAGCCCTTCATGGGATCCAACATTATTTATAAATTCACATGCCCTGGATGTCCGGGGCTCTTACGTTGGATCGACTCGGAGGTTGGTGAGGGTCAGATATTGTAGACCATTTGGGCCTTAGCTTCCGTAACAGGTCAAAGGATATAAAACAACCAGAATTTTCCAATATCAGAAACCACTCAATAATATGCAAGACTGAAATTCAAAAAGAACATTTTACAATAATTGATTATTTTAAACATCCTGACCAACTAACAATGCTGAGGAGTCGTTATAAAATCTTAAAAGACTGGTGCCCTCATTAAACGTAATTTGTCCTCGCCACCTCTGTACCTGGCATAGTTGTCGTCGCTTCTCTCTGCCAACTGTAACTCATTCCATCTTCACCTCTGATCATGGACGGTTGGTGTTTTTAGTAGTCTCTCTTTTTATTTACTGCTCTTTTTAATCTTTTTTAGACTTATTTTTAAATTGTGAATTCCTTTTAACTTTATATCATTTTTAATAATATGTCTTTGTATTTTATTCACAGACTGATGATGCACACAGTTGTGCGAAACGTATCATATGTAATAAACTTGGACTTTTAAATATGGTATCATGGACTCCTTCTGGACACTTTATAACTGAATGCTGAAGCACCCTATATATATATATATATATATATATATATATATATATATATATATCATATATATATATAATATATATATATATATATATATATATTATATATATATATATATATATATATATATATATATATATATATATATATATATACATATAATACTATATATATATTTATATCTTTATATCTCTATCTATCGATATATATAATATATATATATATATATATATATATATATATATATATATATATATATATATATATATATATATATATATAGTCACCTCTTAATTAATGTGTATTGAATTAACACATTTTTTATTTAACCCTTAAACGCCGAAGCGGTAAAATAAAAATTGTCTCCCGTGTGCCGTAGGTGTTTCGGAGTGAGCGCGGAAGCGGAAAAAATATTTTTTTCAAAAAACCACAGCTCGCTTAGTTTTCAAGATTAAGAGTTAATTTTTGGCTCCTTTTTTTGTCATTTGGCTGAAGTTTAGTATGCAACCCATTCCAGAAAATGAAAAAAAATTATTATTTATCATATTTAAATAAATAATGCGATATGAGAGTGCAAAAACGAAATTTCATATATAATTGTATTCAAATCGCGCTGTGCGCAAAACAGTTAAAGGTAACAAATTACTTTTTTTTTCTGTTGTAATTTACACTAAATTGCGATCATTTTGGTATATAACACATTGTAAAATGATAAAAGCAACACAGAGAAAATATTATCACAAAATAATGCATGAATTCGTAACACGCAGACGTAAACAAATATTTTTTTCAAAAATTCACAATAAATCTAAATATTGTCCTAGAGTCTTCCAATTTCTTTCAAAATGAAGACAAATGATTGAATATTACTATACTGTAAGAGTATTAGCTTACAATTGCATTTTTTGACCATATCTGACAAGTTAAATTTGACCGAATGTCGAATTTTTTTATATATATTTTTTTATATGGAATTATTTCGGAAATTAGAAAAGCTACAACCTTCAAATATTTTTCGTTTTATTCTACATGAAATTGTGCACATTTTAATATATAAAACTCTATGAAACACCTAATATGAAACAGAGCAAATATTCCGAGAATGGGACGTACGCATTTCGGAGATTTGTGGCGGAGAATCCGCTCGCAGAGAGAAGGAAAGTTTTTTTTTTTTAATTCACCATAAATCTAAATATTGTGCAAGAGACTTCGAATTTGTTTCAAGATGAAGATAAATGACTGAATATTACCAGACTGTAAGAGTTTTAGCTTACAATTGCGTTTTTTTACCATTTCGGTAGAGTCAAATTTGACCGAACGTGGTTTTTTTTCTATTTATCGTGATTTATATGCAAATATTTCAAAATGAGAAAAGCTACAACCTTCAATTATTTTCTTTTGTATTCTAAATAAAATTGAGCACATTTTCATATATAAATCTTTATGTAACGGCTAATTTAAAATGGTGCAAACATTACCACAATCGCACGTATGATTTTTTCGGAAGAGTTACCGCCCGCGGACGTAAAGTAAAACTGTTATTTTTTCATAAATTCACCATAAATCGAAATATTGTGCTAGAGACTTCCAATTTGTTGCAAAATGAAGGTAAATGATTGAATATTACTAGAATATAAGCGTTTTAGCTTACAATTGCGTTTTTTGACCATTTCGGTAGAGTCAAAGTTGACCGAAGGTTGAAAATTTGTCACTTATCATTTTTTATATGAAAATATTTCAAAATTGATAAAAGCTACAACCATGGTTTGTTTGTAGTTGTATTGTGCATGAAATTGCGCACATTTCCATATATAAAACTTTATGTAATGGCTTATTTTAAAATGGTGCAAACATTACCACAATCGCATGTATGATTTTTTTCGGAAGAGTTACCGCGCGGACGTAAGGTAAAAGTTTTTTTCATAAATTCACCATAAATCGAAATATTGTGCTAGACTTTCAATTAGTGCAAAATTAAGGTAAATAATTGAATATTACTAAAATATAAGAGTTTTAGCTTACAATTGCATTTTTTGACCATTTTGGTAGAGTCAAAGTTGACCGAAGGTTGAAATTTTGGCACTTATCGTTATTTATATGAAAATATCTCAAAACTGATAAAAGCTACAATCATGAGTATTTTTCTGTTGTATTCTACATAAAGATGCGCACATTTTCATATATAATACTCCATGTAACGGCTAATTTAAAATTGTACAAAAATTATGTCAAAGTGACAAAATAATTTCCGAGATGTGTCACAGATACTTTTTAGTGCGGCAAGAAAGAAATTCGCACTTGCGCGCCTGCGTAACGATTGTAAACAAAACAACACCTTGATCCGTGAACTCCCAGCATCCTCCAAGGCGCGTGATTCAAGAGTTTTCGGCTGGTAGGCCTAAAAGTATTTTTCCGCGAATTAAAAAAAAAACTTTTGTATGTCGACGTAAAATATGTCCAGTTGGCGTTTAAGGGTTAATGTGAACTAGAAATAAATTTTAAAATTTTAAAAATAAAAATTTTGATTTAACGCGAATTGCGCCTGAGCGTTGTTTTCAAATAACCCGCGCATCAGCTCTGCAGACGACGGCTGTCAACATAAACAGACATAGCACAGTATTTATTAATAAAGCAAAATACTTTATCTATTAATAAAGCGAAAGGTTTTGTTTATTTATAAAGCAAAACAAAAAAAAATCACATGAAACGAGAATAAGCTTCTTTCCAACATCGGCTGCTGATGGCTACGTTTAATTACACACGTAACAAATAATATGCATCTTTTCTTATACATTACTTCATTGTATCTCATATTATTGTGTTATAAAATAATAACATGGCAGTCAGTGTTTGGTTTGGAAATCAGCTGATGGTGAATATGAGTTTATTTCGCCATATTTAACTCAGTTCTGTGCAAATTTTCTTGCTTCTAGGTAGCATAAACAAATATCTAGATACTATACTTATATGAGACAAGATAATTTTTCATTATGCGATGAATTTTTAAGTCGAAATATGGCTTGAAGAATTCTCGTTGTGAACTAAATTTTTTTTCGTTAACAGATTGTTTTGGGAGCATGTTTACTGTGTTAAAGAAAAGACATGATTCCATTTGCTATTTTCACTTGATTTCATCGTAATACGAGCTTTACGTTATTCATTTTTTATTGGTGTGAAAACAAAAGTAAAATTTGATGTTTCAAGCCCAGTATTTTGATTAAAATTATTTTCTCTCTATTTTATCTGCAGTTGTGTTTGATGGCATAACTTTACTGGAGTTTTATCCTTGTTGCCGATGCACGATAACAGTCATTAGCCGCTTGAACAGTTTTCTCAGCTTCAGCTACAACTTGGTGTAAATTTAACAGCATATTCCTTGCTGATCTTTGATCTATAGCAAATAAATTTTATTACATAAAAATGTAACATTCCTATTCTTCATAACATTGTTTATAACAACTACGATAATTGTTTGCTATAGTATGAAGGTTGAAATACAAACCAAACAGAGTTCCCAAGCCCAGGAACATAACCCCCCCTTATTCCTGTTATTTCATATGGGAAAAATATGTTTAACTCGTTTTTAATTAACACGAGCTCTCCAGGAACGTAACCCCATGTTAATTGAGGGGTGAGTGTGTGTGTGTATATATATATATATATATATATATATATATATATATATATATATATATATATATATATATATATATATATACAGGCAGTCCCCGGGTTACGACGGGGGTTCCGTTCTTGAGACGCGTCGTAAGCCGAAAATCGTCGTAAGCCGGAACGACACTTGGAAATATGTCTTAAACTAATAAAAAGTTATAAAAACCTTACTTGTAATCCTTTGGTTACACTACATGTTGTTTCCTGTAGTTTTATGTACAACCTGGAGTTATTTTCATAAAAGAATGCTGGTTCTTGAAGGTAAAAACTATTGTAATCCTCTGGTGACACTACATTCTTGAAGTTTTATGTACAACCTGGAGTGATTTTGCAAATCTTGAGGGCTACAAGAACAGCTGATTACTATTTACATATCATATAGACTAATTAAAGTAAATGTATCTTTAAATAGGCTTATATATTAGTATCAACAAAACATTTCCTGCCATGAGTCAGAGGCCGTTTAATGAAACGAACACTTCTCTGTCCTATCTGTTCAGAAAATAAACGTTACGTCAATCCCCGAGACCATTGTTGCCAAAGCGTCTCTCTCTCTCTCTCTCTCTCTCTGATCAAATTACATTGGAAACTTGACATACGATTGCCCTAATATACGAATGTTTTGAGATATAACAGAAAATTTGCGAAAATACAAGCTTTGATATACAACGAAATATTTGAGATACGATTTTGCGATGAGTGTTAGTTGTATAGGCGACCGATAAATGGCGTTCAGTCTGTTTGTTTGTTGGTGCTGCATGTTAACACGTCGTTGTTTAGTTCGTTGTATTTGCGCCTATTTTTCGTGTTATTTTGTCTATTTTATTATTAACCATGGGTCTCAAAGCTAAAGACAAAGCAGGTGATAAGAAAAAACCCAAGAAAATGATTTCGATGGAAGCAAAACATGAAATTATAGCAAAGCATGAACGTGGCGTTCGTATCGTCGATTTGGCAACGTATGGTCGAAATCCTTCTACAATATCCACGATCATCAAGCAGAAGGAAGCTATAAAAACCCCCGAGACCATTGTTGCCAAAGCGTCTCTCTCTCTCTCTCTCTCTCTCTCTCTCTGATCAAATTACGTACTGGATAATGTCTCTCTTTGGATACTTCGATTTTGCCTAATATTGAGGGCTACAAGAACAGTTGATTACTATTTACGTATCATATAGACTAATTAAAGTAAACGTATCTTTAAATAGGCTTATATTATTAGTATCAACAAAAACATTTACTGGCATGAGTCAGAGGCCGTTTAACGAAACGAACACTTCTCTGTCCTTAACTCGGAGCGTCGGAAGACGCCTCTCTCTCTCTCTCTCTCTCTCTCTCTCTCTCTCTCTCTCTCTCTCTCTCTCTCTATCTCTCTCTCTCTCTCTGATCAAATTACTGATAATGTCTCTCTTTGGATACTTGGAATTTGCGTTGTAATCTAACCAAAAAATTCGTTTTGTTATTATTACTGGAAACAAGCAATGATTTTTTCATTATTTGCGCTTTTGGACTGTTATATGTAACTAGTATGTATTCATGTCGCTCGGAAACTAGTTCCGCATATGAGGCGTCACTAAAAAACATAGAAACTACAACATAAAAAAGTGTCGAAAACTGCAATTTCATAAAATCTCAAAAAAACCGTTTTTTTAAACGGAAACGGTAAAAAAACAACTTCCTTCTTGTCCCTTAACACCTCGGGAATCGTTCGGAAAGACGCCTTCTATTCCCTCCTCTCACTCTCCTCTCCTTCTCTCTTCGTCTCTCTCTCTCTTCTCTCCTTCTTCTCCTCTCTGCTCTCTTCGATCTGACTTCAAAATTCTCCGGGATTAATGTTTCCTCTCTTTGGGATACTTGGAATTTGCGCTTGTAAAAAATCTAAACCAGAAAAACACGTTCGTTTTGTTACTTATTTCACTTTGGTAAAAACAAGCCAAATTGAATTTTTTCTCATTATTTGCGCTTTTGGACTTGGTTTATAATTGTTTAAAAAAAAAACTCGTTAATGGGATTTTATTCAATTCGCTCGGAAATACTGAGTTTCCGGGCCACATATGAGGCGTCCCCAACCCCCCTAAAAAAAAAAACAAATAGGAAAAAAATTCTCAAACATAAAAACGGTGGTTCGAAAAAGTTCCATTCAATAATCCTCCAAAAAACCGTTGAAACCCTGAAAACGAAATCCCACTTCTCTGTCCTTAACTCGGAGGCGGTCGGAAGGGACCCTCCTCTCCTTCTTCTCTCTCTCTCTCTCTTCTCTCTCTCTCGTCTCTCTCTCTCTCTCTCTCTCTCTCTCCTCTCTCTCTGATCAAATTACTGGATATGTCTCTCTTTGGATACTTGGAAGGTTTGCGTTGTAATCTAACCCAGAAACTTCGTTTTTGTTATTATTACTGGAAACAAGCAATGATTTTTTCATTATTTGCGCTTTGGACTGTTATATGTAAACTAGTATGTATTCATTCGCTCGGAAACTAGTTCCGCATATGAGGCGTCACTAAAAAACATAGAAAAATACAAACATCAAAAAGTGTCGAAAATCATCATAATCTCAAAATTTTTGTTGTAATCTAACCAGAAACTTATTTTATTAATATACTGTGCTAAACTATAAAGGATTTTTATCATAGTATGCGTTTTTTAAAAAGCGTTTTTCCCCCCCCCGTTAAATAAAAATTAAACCGGCCATCCGGAGCGTCGGAAGCGTCAGCGTCGTAACCTCGGAACAAGCGTCGTAACCCAGGACGGATTTTTCCATTGAATATTTAAGAAAAAGCGTCGTAACCTCGGAACGTCGTAAGCCGGAACCGTCGTAAAACCCGGGGACCGCCTGTATAGTATATATATATATATATATATATATATATATATATATATATATATAATATATATTTATATATTTAGTGGAACCTTGTTTTTTGTACATAATCCGTTCTGGAACATCCCACAAAATCCGAAACAATAATTTTCATAAGGAATAATATGCTAAATACAATTAATGCATTCCAGGCACCCAAAAAAATAACAAAAATACATTTCATAGGAAATAAACAGTTTTACTTACAGAAGACAATGAGAAATAAATTTAAATGACTAATGAAATGAATAAATGAACATTTAACATCACTCTTACCTTCATGGAAAACACTTGTTAGTGTATGGAAGACAGAGAGGAGGGGAGAGGGAGGAGGAGAGGTTATTGTTTGGAAGGAGAATCTCCCTCCAGAAGGACTTCAGGTATCAAGGACCTATCTGAGGTTACTTCTCTTCTTTTTTTACTGGCACTATCTGAGGTTACTTCCTCTCTTCGTTTTTGCTGGCACTAGGACCAGCTTGAGAGTTACTGGGCCCCTATCATGTAGCAAAACTGTCCAGAGACATTTGTTTTTGGCATTTCTTTAAAATTTGCCTAAAGTTAAACACGGCATTGTCATTAAACATGTTGGAGACATGGATTACAACTTCTTTCTTGGGATGATAATTCTTCAATAAATTTTTTTTACATCATTCCACTTTGCAAATGTTCTTAGTCCCTGAAGTAGGCACATTTTGTATGCCCATGTGCTTTCTGAATTTTTCAAACCAGTCTCTGTAGACCTTAAATTTGCTGACAGCAGTGCTTGTTGTAGGGATTTTCTCACTGAGATCAGCATGCAACTTTCGCCAACACTTTGCTATGAGTTCTTACTTAAATTCTAGTGTTTCTTACCCTTTTTACAGAAGGGCTAGGACTTGGAACTTTCTTTGGCCCCATGATGACTTATTTAGCAATTGCACTCTAATAAAAAAGCACAAAAAGCTCAAAAACAACCAACACAAAAGCAGAATGGGCCATGACAGAGGATGGGATGCTTTGTTTGGGCGCTCGCTACGGAGCCCGGTTACACGCTGGTCTTCGGATGGAGTGTTTCTGAGTGTATGAAAACCAAGGAAACGTACGATAACCAAGACAAAAATTTGTAGAAAAAGTCTACAAAACCGAGATGTACGAAAAGAGAGGCATACGAAAACCGAGGTTTGACTGTACAATATAAATTTATGCATGTAATGTTTGTATCTTAAGAAATCATTTAATAGACTGGATTTGTTTTAATCTTGACCAAAAAACCAGAAACATAATAATTTTGAGGAAAGATGACTAAATTTCAACATTTTGCAAAATGCCTTTTTAACTACCTCAAATACTGATAAGCAAAATAAATCAAACAACAAAATTAAGTAAAACATCTGTTACTCCCATGTTGCATATTACAGTTGTTTTATGCAAGAATATGTGTGCTCATAGCATGTGTATTTTATATCAAGGTTTTATTGGGTATGATCTAAAACAAAGCAAACAAACAGATAATTATGCTTATTAGGACCTCTCTCTCTCTCTCTCTCTCTCTCTCTCTCTCTCTCTCTCTCTCTCTCTCTCTCTCTCTCTCTCTCTCACACACAGTATGTATACTATGATTGGCTCTGATGTTATGGCATTACACTATTTCACAAATTTACTAAAATAACAAAGAGCATATTCTGCATGGTCAAGGTACATACTTTAGAATTATTCAGAAAAGGATTTTTTTGAAAGGTAATTTTTCCTTAAAAGTTTTAATCATCTAAAATCAGGATTCTCCATTATAAGTGAACACTGTTCCCCCAGGGAATTTGTTAGCTTTATATTTCATGTATAATAGAAAAACCATGCAGGTTTATGCATATTGCTCTCCAAAATCTAAAAAATAAAATAAAAATAAAAATAACCAAAGCAAGGGATAAGGTAACCTTGGTAGTCCTGTCTGATAACTGATGTGAAGTCATACATCACGAGCATCATCATTCGTCAGATTTAGGCCTGCAGGTGTTGGTGTTTGCAAGCACAATGTTAACCACCATGATTACCAGACCAAAGAGTGAATATAGTGGTATTTGCAAGCAACATGGACTTGAGTGATGATACAAACAAAGGTCTTAAGTTCTTTCAGTATAGGTCTGAAAGAACACGTTCGTGGTTGTAGGTGATTATGCATTCTATATCTCAACTTCTTTTGTGGCATTATGTGACCAAAGCTTGGTAGATTCTTTCAGGTATATTATCTTGGTAAGGAAAAGTTTCTGAATATTGTTAATTTTTCCATTTAAACTTTAGGAGAGTTATTTTATATGGTACCTCTGTTATTCATGATTTTCTTTTTTTTTTATTTAACAGACAAATAACAACACCTTGGTTGAATCTCTTGTAAGGATGCCTGAAACTCGAGTTAGCTTACAAGAAGGTGAACGCCTTCTGAGAAAGAATGAAAAATTTAGTGAGCTTGTTTATTTTTATCGTAGTCGAGGCCATCACAAAAGAGCCCTCCAACTTTTGCAAAGACATTCCGATAACCCTGAGTCAATCTTGTATGGTCACGACCACACCATTTCTTATCTCCAAAATCTGGGTAAGTTTTGTTACAGTAGGTATCACATTATTGCTTTCATTACTCATCATTATCACTATTAAATTTGCAAAGAGGACATTGAAATGTTAATTCAGTTTTGGATGGCAGATATTTGTCAGTCTCCGGTAATTTTCTATAAGCTGTCAAAAAGAAATTCAGTACTTACATGCAACTTCCTTGTTTATGTCAAAGAGAATGAGATTGGTGTAGCCGCTCAAATCTTAGTACCTACGTATAAGGAAAGCTTCTAATAAATTTTCTACTAGTCTTAGGAAGTCTACATCTGAAAATTATAAAAATTTAGTATTGTCTAAGTATATTTTGCAGCAGACTGCCATTAGAAATAATAAACTTTTGAAAATAATTTTTTAAGATAAGTAAGACATATTTTCTTCTCTTCCATAGGACCTGAGTATATAGATCTGATAGGTGAATATTCAGAGTGGGTTCTGAAATCACATCCCAAGGATGCTCTGAGAATCTTCATAGGAGACAGAGCATGCTCTGGAGAAGTGGAGAATCTTCCAAGGCAGAGAGTATTATCTATTCTCCGAAGACACGACCAACAACTAGTCATGGAGTACCTTGTAAGATATTTTTGTCTCATGAAAAGTTTTGTATTTTATAATAATGTTAGTACAATAGCATGTTTCACACATACCCATTACTTTTAATACCTCTATTTGAAGGTTAATAAATTTTCCTATAAAGTCTTTCCATTTACAAAGAAATGACACCAAATTGAGAAGTACATATCAGTAGGTTTGCACCTCCGCTCTTCAGATCTCTGTATGGCCAGTACATCAATCAAATTTCCATAGACTCCTTTGCTGTTTTGTCAAGTGATTATCTTATTTTGCCTATTCACTTTATTATCATATTGTGTAATTTTGCCAGAGCAAAAGGAGCAAGCTTAGCAATACAGTGCTTGTTCCAAAGAGTGGCATATCTGTAGACTGCAGTACATAACTACAGCCTAGCGATGCACAAATACCAAATTTTTGGCCAATACTGATACCAGCTTTTAAAGCCAGTACTGATACCGATTCCTGTTACCTCCATATTACTGTTACTTAGGAGAATATATATTGTTACTAAAATCATTCTTGTTCTCTGGTTATTGTATATTAAAGGTTCAAAAGTTGAAAAAGTCATATAACAGGGTTACGTATGCATAAAATGTAGGCACAGAATGATGCGCAAAGTTACATAGGCCGAAGAATAACTTGTTGTCAGCAGGTATGTAATTTTGCAACATGACTGAAATTATAGTAGGGTGTTCTGGGGTGATATTTGAGATATATTTTTGTTTGAATGGTCAAGGTTGGCAATGAACAGTTAAAATAGGCAGTTAAAGGCATTTTAAAGGTGTATATAGCCTACTTAGCAACAGTAGTAGGAGAGTACAGTAATGTAAAGTTACTTTGGGTGTTTTGAGATGGGTGTTAGGGGGTGTATTTCTATTTGAAATGAAATTAAATTGTTTTACTATGACAATTTAAGGTATATTTGAGTTTTAACTATTAAATTAAACAGTGTAATGTTAAAATAGACCATTATAAGCATTTTAGTTTAAGTGGTACTGGGTATTTGGCAGTTATAAGCCAGTTATAAGCATTTTTGGGGGGATTTTTGCATTTCCTTGGCAGATTCTGGAACTTATTCCAACATAAAAGTATGGTGTATTGTACCTGAAACATTGAGGATAGTAACTACCTACCATCAGGTCAAGGCAAAGCATGTATGTACAGTTGATTTGGGTATTTTGCTCTTGGCCTGATGTTCAGACCATGAATCAGTGATCCATTTGATATCTATTTTAATGCTTTTAGTATTATAAAACCTTCTCTTAATTTTTCAAAACTGAAACTATAGTGTGGTACACTGTAGTTTTGTATACATTAAAGGTAATCCCATTATATTTACCAAGTATCAAACAAAGGCCAGCAGTTTCTTATTTACCAATACGTAATTTTGTATGTATGTGGTCAGGTTAGAGTATATTCATATGGACATGTGAATAAATCAAATAAATTTAACATATATTTCCCTAACAGTATGGTAGAACTTTCAGCAGTATTATTTTTGCAGAATACTCTTGAACATGTGATGCTGTAGAATTAAAGGATTTTATTGTATGAGCCACTTAACAGAGTATTGCTGCAGTTATCAGATTGTACAACTGATGTATACTGTTTGAGCTTGTAAACTTTAATTTTGATATTTGACAGATTGTGTTTATCATATTTTTGACATTGTTAAATCACCAGAATTTTGTTATATTTGGAGTATTTTGTGACATCCAGATACCATTTCTAGATCTACTCAGAGACCTGAATTTTTAGGACTTTCTTAGCTATTAAGGTTTTATGTAGTTAAGTAATTTTTTAAAGAAATTTTGTTTCAGTCAGGATTGCTTGTAATAGCAGATTTGGGAAATTTGCTGGTTATATTAACCAGTTTATCTGGAAACTTCTAGATTCATCTACTCAGTTAATTTTTTTCTTTTTATCAGGAACACGTTATTTGGGAATGGGAGGACACAAATCCAATCATTCACAATGAACTTATAATGCAGTATCATAGAATAATAACAGCTCCATATGCTTCCAGTGACCCAGTTAATATAGAACAAGTAAGTACAAATGATTTCCCAATACTACTAGTGTGGTAGATGCAGGAATGTATGGCATTTTCTCTTCCTGTTCATTACTATTATTAGAAGTATGATTTTTAGCAAGATGGACAAATCCTCAGAAAAATAATACTGAATAAGAAATCTTGTGTCTTGGGTAGGTTTGCTTTCCCTTTGTAAGTGACCATTCTTGTATTCATTTATGGTACGTATTTGGAGACAGTCGTTTCTGAGGGGCTCATTTTATCTCACCTTTATACATTCGTTACAGGGTTCAAATTCTTTTAGTCACCAAAGGACATTTTCTTAGAGGTATCCTACAATAGTTCTTATAATCTTTGGTTTTATAGTTCTTATAATCTTAGGTTTTATATTATCTGCTTTTATGCATTATTTAAGCCTCTTTCAAGCAATGAGTACTTTTATATGGTCACAACAATACAATACTTCTGGGATAGAGGGTACTATATTCTGTTAAAAGACTATCTGAAGTTGATTATGCAATAAACCTAAAATTGTCATTCTGATCGTATCTGTCAGACTGCAAAGATTGTTTTGACTGCTTTCCCAGAACTTGACCAGTTTGCTTTGTCTTAATTGACTTTTTTATCTTTTTTCATTTTTGCCCTTTTAGAAGTTTTTAGCTATGGTTCATGTTTCTTGTCTGGTTAACCTTCATTCAGAATTTTGGCAGAATGGTGACATACATTGTAGGGTTTCGAAAGGTCTAGTTTAGCAATTTGAGTTTTCTAAAGTGATCAGTTAGGTATTTGTTAAATAACTAATGTTCATATTAAGCTTTTGGAAATGGGTCAGTGTAAATGTGTTGCATACAGTGCTGCAATTTTACGTCTTATGAAGAGAGAGCCGCTCATTTATTGTGTTGTACCTATTTGGGTCAGGTTTGAAACCTGGATGTTCCTTGTGAGATATGTAAGGATTGGTCTTAGTCCCAATGGCAACATTATAATAGTAAAAAGTCAATATTGGGGCAACAGTATACAGTAATAGTAAAAATCCGTGTAATCCATGTAAACATCCTAGGATCTCAAGTAAAGGATGTAACCCCTTCTGGTTTGGCTGACTCTACCTCTCCATGGTGTACTGAATGAGATGTTGAAAAGTTACTTGCTTTTGTACATCTTTGGAGAACTGACTCGGTGGTTTGTCTCTCGATTCCATGGAAAATTTATTGATCTTCCACTCGTCCATTGTAGCTGATCAGTGATCCTCAAAATTCACTGTGGTTAAAGCAGTCTTAGCTCTCAGGCTTCTTGCGCTTTGGGTGGACATTTCAAGAGCCCTTCCAAACTGGGAGAAGCTCCTGTCATCTTTTCTTTTAGAGATACTTCCGTAGAATCTCAGTCTCCTCAATCTTTACTCATTGAGGCTAACCAGCAGTGCTACTTCAGGGGAAACTTTTAGTGTCAGGTTATACAGGGCCAAATAGGCAGTTCCTGTATGGCTAGTGTAGTAAGAAAGGCTATGACCACTCAGTGTCTCTGTACTGCTAGCTGCAGACTTGCAATTTTTCCTGCAGAGATGGAGAGAAAGTTGTTAGTTTATGCCATTAAAAGCCAATGCTTTGTGTTCTGGCAGGTATTTGAGAGCAGAGCCATCAACCAGTTCTCCTGCAGGATATTTTGGCCTACATCCTTGGTCTTTTCATTTGCTAAAACTGCCCTAGGAAGATGCTCATATGAAGGATCTTGCCATGAAGACATTTTTAGTAGTCTTAGCCCCCCTAGGGAAATGAGTTCCAAGTTCTCTGTAGCTAGGTTTCTCACAGAAAGAACTGGGGACATGTTGACCTTCCTGTGAGTATGGTTTCGAGGTGAAAACAACTTCCTCCTAACCTGATACTCTACCTTTATTTGCTATTCCATCCTTCCTTATTGAGCTTGGGAACAAGGAAGACTTTCCTTTTTGCCTTGAAAGAACGGTAAGGATTTACCTTAAGCAAATACCAAAGATTGCTGAAAGGGGGAACTGATTGTTTTTATCCACCAGCATGTATAAAACTGGTGTAATTAAGACCATATTTAGCCTTAAAATGAAATAATGAATCATCTTCTACCATCAGTTTTGCTCTGTGGATGTCCCAAGTTCCTTTGTGCCTTTTTACTCTCAGGACTTGACTCATAAAAGGGATTTTGACAAAGGAAAAATCTATTTTGGGGGGAAGACCTGTGTCGCCCAGTAAAATGTTCCTATAGCACTCATTTCTAGGTATAAATAAATGCTAAATATACCAGAGAAAAAGCCACATGGAATGCCAGAGTTACTACCTCTGGCTCGCTCACCCTCAAAGGGTGTCGGTATAGCATCAGGGGGGAGTGGAAGCCACTATCACAGATACTTCACCAAATAGATCTCTTCTCTCTCAAAATGCCCCCTCTGCAGAGGTGCTGTTACAACGGCTACCTTCCGCTCACTACTATTACAGCCTCTGCCAAGAATCGCCATTCCTGAAATACGCACCCAAGCTTGGGCCAGTTAAAGGGTGGGGAAATGAAAAAGAGAGGGATGGGTTCACTGGGCGACACAGGTCTTCCCCCAGAAATAGATTTTTCCTTTGTCAAAATCCCTTTTCTGGGCTCGACCTGTGTCGCCCAGTGAAATAGTAACAGAGAATTGGCCATACAAGCTTGGAAATAGAATATAAATAAAAATTCCATATAATTATTGTTTTAATAATCCAAGTTAAGGATAGCAAAATACAATTGGTAAATAACATCTAATAGGACCAAATTCATACCATCACCAGTCCAGTCCGGAACAAAAGGCAAAAAGGCAGGGATTACAAGTGAGGCAGGTAGGTGAGAGGGAGTACCAAAAGGTAATTAATAACACAAACAATGATAATAATAATATATTAAGGGCTTCTAGAGACTTCAGATAGTGGTGTTTAAATACTGTTGGAGATTTCCAACCCGTATATTTTTTAAGATCATTTAAGTTCATTTGATGAAAATAATTAACTGAGGTAGCCACTGCTCGGATATCATGGACATGAGGATCTGAATCTGGATTGGCTTGTTTAATGAAATAAAGAATTTGTTGTCTGATGGCCTTCAAGGAAATGGTTCCACCATTCTCTCTAATAAAAAGAGGACCTGAAGACTTTTTAGAAGTTCTGCCCAGATAAGATATTAATGTAATAATAGGACATAATGATGGGTCCTGTGGAAGAGGGACAATCTTCCACGGAGACCATCTGTTCTGTGGGTCTTCATTCTTTGCTAAGAATTCCCAATCTAGAGAGAGCAGAACTTCTCCTGACGGGAGGAAATCAATATGATTTGGTTCTCTAGAGAGAGCCAACAGTTCAGATATTCTGGCACCTGAGGCCAGACTCATTAAAAACAATGTTTTCCTGAGAAGGGTTATATATGAGTATGATTCATTATCAGTATCTGAAGCCAACCTGAGTAAGTCATTTAAAAACCAGGAGACCATGTGAGGACGGTCTACCGGTCTAAGACGAGCACATGCTCTAGGGATAGACGAGAAATGTGAATCTGTTCAATCAATATTAAAGCCAAACTGAAATATCTTCCTCAAGGCAGATTTAGTCATAGTAATGGTACTAGCAGCTAGGCCTTTTTCGAACAGAGTTCTAAAAAAGGAAATTGTCAGATTCGTAGTCATCGTCTTACCATCTGATTCTTTTAGAAGGATGGCTTACTTCCTCACTGAATCATACTGCCGGAGTGTCGATTCTCTTTTGTCTGACTCCATGAACAGAGTGTTTAGTGGGTCAATATTAGCATCCTTTTGTGCCACAAACTTCATGAAGTCCATAAAGTTAGGGCATTCAGAATTCTTGAGGAAGCTGGCACAGTCCGAGTTTGTACCACCTGAGTCAGCTTTGGGTTGGGAATCCGTCGGGGACGGAGTTTCAATTCTAGTAGAAGAGGAAACCAATTGCTCTTCGGCCAGTTGGGTGCTACCAGTGCTATCTCTCCTTTGAAAGATCTGAGTTTGTGTAGAACTTTCATCAGGAGGTTTATTGGTGGAAATAGGTAAATCTTCTGCCAATTGTTCCAGTCTATGGACATCGCATCTGTGGCGTGAGCCAGAGGATCCAAATTGGGAGCCACATAACACGGAAGTTTGTGGTTGGACTCAGTGGCGAACAGGTCTACCTGAAGGCCCAGAATTTGTAGGCAAATCCCCTAGAATGACTTTGCGTCCAAGGACCACTCCGACTCCAGCGGAGTTGTTCTGGACAGTGAGTCTGCAATGACATTTCGTACTCCTGCCAGGTGAGTGGCTGACAGGTGCCAATGATGTTTCATTGCCAACGAAAAGATTGCTATTATCACCTGATTTATGTGGCTCGACTTGGAGCCTCCTCTGTTTATGCAGTAAACTATCACTGCACTGTCCAAGACTAGTCTGATATGAATATTCTTGGCCAGAGCTAGTCATTTCAGGGTCAAGAAAATGGCCATTGCTTCTAGTACGTTGATATGGAACTGGCGGAATGCTGTTGACCATGTTCCTTGAACCTTCTTGTACTGAGAATAGCCCCCCCCATCCGCTCAGAGGGGCGTCTGTGTGGACTACTAGAGACGGTGGGGGAATTGTAGCGGCACTGACTTGGAAAGACTCTTGACTCTCGTCCATGGACGAAGTCTTTTCCTTAGTATCAGCGGAATCAAGGAGATTTTGTCTCTGAGTCTGCTGTTGGCTCTTTTCCGCCATACCCGATTAATGTCCTTCAGTCTGGCTTTCAACAGAACATCTGTTATCGAACCAAACTGAAGTGAACCTAAGACTCTTTCTTGGGTACGACGAGAAGCCCGTCTGTTCTTGAGGAATTGTCTTGTAGCTTTCGTTATCTCTCTGCACTTGTTCGGCGGAAGAGATAGTTTGTGTGCGGTTAGGTCCCATTGAATTCCCAACCATTGAAAGCGAGACGCCGGAATGAAACGGGACTTTTTCTTGTTTATCTGGAATCCCAGATACTCTAGAAATTTTATTACTTGGCTGTTGCCCTGCGACATTCCTTGTCGTTGGTTGCCCAAATGAGCCAGTTGTCTAGGTAAGCTACTAGCATCACCACCTGAGCTCTTAGTTCCTGCACGACTGTCTCTCCTAGCTTGGTGAATATTCTGAGCGCTATATTGAGCCTGAATGGCATGACTGAATGTGTAAGCCTGTTTTCCTAGTTTGAAGCCTAGGTAGGGAGAGAAGTTTCTTGCTATCGGGACGTGATAGTAAGCGTCTGGAAGATCAATAGAAGTGGTGACGACCCCACGGTTAAGTAATGTTCGCACCTGCGAGACGGTTAGCATGCGGAACTTGTCGCATTGAATGTATGAGTTGAGACGGGGACAAGTCCAGAATCACTCTTCGTTTGTCCGAGTCCTTCTTTGGTACACTGAACAAACGTCCATGAAATTTCAGGAGACTGACTTTCTTTATTGCCTTCTTTTGAAGAAGGTCTTTGGCATAGTCTAGAAGGTCTGTCGTTGGAATTTGGTGGAAGCTGACTGGTGGAGGAGGCCCTTTTATCCATCTCCACCCCAGACCTTTTGATATGATACTGTGGGCCCACATACTGAAGGTCCAATGGTCCCGGAAGAGGTACAGTCTCCCGCGTACCTGGAGAGGCTCATTGACTGGATGAGGTCTTACTTCTTCTGCCTCCTCTGAAACCTCTGCCTCTGGAGAGAGCTCTGGAACCAGCACTGTGCCGGTAAGCTCCTCTTGCTCTGCTACCCCTTGCGTGCCTGTTATAGCCTTGAAATTCCCCTTGCGCTTCAAACGAAGCGTTGAAGGCCAGGGACGTCACAAAGTAGCCGAACTTGAGGACTGTTGAGTTGGCTGACTCTGTAGCAGTACAAATTGTTGTTGTGGTCGTGCCTTAGAGGCCGAAGGTTGACCAAGCTGGGAGACGGGAACTGCTTGCACCACCGTCTGTGTCTGAGAGGTCTGGAAGGGCTGATACTTCCTGGCCCTCTTCCTACCCTTGGCTTGCGGTCCGGAGGTCTCAAACTTGGAGGGAAGGCCCCAGCAGACACGAAGGTTCTGGTTAGCCCTAGCCGCCTCACTGATGACGCTGTTAACCCTGTCATCAAGAAAGAGGTTGGGTCCCCAGATCGATGCCTTAATAAGCTTATTAGGCTCATGTCTGATGGAAGCATTGGCAAAGACATGCTTCCTGCAGTTCTGCCTAGCAACCACAAGGTCATACAGGTCACACTGGAAAGTCTGCAGCAGCGACTTTGTTAGGACCCGGAATAGAGGTTCCTCAGCATAGACAGAGGCCGTCAACTCTGAGTAGTAACCGAGTTGATCGACCTACTCAGTCTACACTTTGCCTCAAACTCTGCCTTTACCATGGCATCCAGAATTCTGGGTAACCATTTACTAAACTGTGTGGAAGCACACTCCGGATCAAGTTTGCCCACCGTGAACGTTTCCAGAGCGCCCACCCAGCACTCCAAATCTCCGGGAAAGAGCAAAGAGGTAGGCTCTGTCTCTTGAAGCTGAGGCATTGACTTCTCCTCCATTCCAGCCTGCAGAGTTAACTCCGCGATCTTAGATATGCAAGGGGTCGGGATGTTATCCCCCACCTCAAACATGGTGTAGCAACCTTTGTGTGGCGTTAACTTGGTGTTGACACAATCCCATTCCGAAAGGGTGCGGACCCATGCTGACTGTGCCTGATCCCTAGGATATATCACAGTCTCCTTTGGGACCCTGTCTACCCTGACAAATGCTTCCTCGGCTAACCGAGCGTTGCCTGGGAAGGGAAATTGGAGGTCCCTGGGAAGAACTCGTAATCTTCCATGGGACGGGTTCTGCAGCCTTCAATTGTCAGCATGCCATCTGAAAAGGGAGCATGCAGCACCAACCGCCATGGGTTGTTGTCCTCGAATGGCGGGAGCTTAGATGCATCCGGCACAATAAAGGACTCCTGTGTGCCTCCAGACTGGATAAGACTGGCCAGCAAGCTCTCCTGAGTCTGTAGTCTCTGAGCCAGAGACAGGATGGACTGCCCCGATGTCTCTAAACCCGAGGCGAGCTGAAAGGACATCGATTGGAATCTCGAGTCCACAATACTGCCCATCTTCTCCATGAGAAGATTAGCGAAGGTATCAGGGTCGAAGCTGGACTCTGTCGGTCTGGCTTTAGAACCCTTAGCTCTCGATCCCTTAGGCGGGGGAGTAGCTTTTGCCGAGGAAGCCAAAGGCTTGGGAGCCAATGACGACCTGGCGGAGCCCGCTGAAGAAGGCTTAGCTGGTCCGGTAGCCTTTGACAGGGACTTCTTTTTCAGGGTTTTCACCTTGGGGATCACAGAACCAGACCTGTCCCCAAGGATCATGGACTTCGAGAAGCCCTGAAAGGAAGAGGAAGAAGAAGGAGTTGGGCTAAAAGCAAGTGTTTTAGATCTAAAGCCACCTGCCTCACTTACCACCCTACCATCTTCCTGTGAGTCGACGGTACTGAGGTGAGGATGGTACCTACCGACTCATTAGTCACGTTACCCACCAAAGCGTAACACACTTCGCAGCCGTCTGGATGCCAGACTAAGAGGTCGTCAACCTGCACCGCACAGCTGGCATGAGATCGGCAGACCTCATGCCCACAAGGTTGCTGGAGAAAGGCTGCGTACCCCAACTCTAGACAGCGTACCATCTGTAAGTTGGAATCGATACGTGAGTATCGTCAAAATAGTTCCGCCGGAGTTAATTCCGGCAGTATGTGTACACTTAGACTAGTTCTACTAAAACCAGCTAAAGGTAAACATCAACTATTAAATAAAATTTTACTTAACATTAAAGCTCTGAATGTCTCCGCCTGCTCCGGAATCCATAATCTCGTTATTGCAATAGCTATGACCGGCGGAGTTGGCCTGATACGAGCAGAACAGGAAACAAGGTAAAACCTAAGCCTGAGTCTGATCGCACCGGAGTAGAGTAGCAATTTCAAGTCAATTGGAAACGCATTCTCTAAGCCTAGTTCCGCCCCCACCAGAGTGGGGAAGCAGCGATAACACCAGAGAAATACAAATACGGAAAACAGAGCGGCAGGAACAGCATTACTAAGAACTCCAGCGTATAACATCCTGGCGAATGTGATGATAGACCACACCTCGCCGGAGTAAACACAGGCCCGGAGACATACCAACAGAGACTACATAATCTTCTAATCCTTAACCTCCTCCGACTAATCCCCCGGAACAGTGCTCGACGCTCCAGCTTCTGTTCACCGGTAGGATTACTTGGTCAGCGAACTAACGAAGCACCGCCGGAACGAGTCTGGAACGGAAGGAAGAGCCCGAAGGAGAAAGGTAAACTAGTAATAGCCTGGCAACAGCAACCGGCCAGGTGATTACCACCCTCTGAGAAGCCGTGAAATAGCCTACTACTAAAGGAGCAGAAGACTGCAGGCCAACTGACACCCTAAAGGAGGTAACGGCCAAGGCTATACTTTACAAAATTTATTGATAAGGAATTATTGGAAGTACCGACGAATAAAGACAAGCCCATCTACGAGCCTAGCCTAACCCTCCAAAATCGGATACCCCGATCTGGTCAGGTAGCCTAGGATTGGCGCCTACTAGTTTGTCACGAAAGAGGACACTCGAGAGCCTAACCTAACCCTCCAAAATCTACTATATATCGACCTGGTCACGTAAGATAGGCCTAGCACCTACATTACGTAACAAGAGAGGAACTCTCTAGTAATGGATCACCCTCAGGCCTAGCACCTACATTACGTAACAAGAGAGGAACTCTCTAGTAATGGATCACCCTCCAAAACTAATATGTCAGTCTGGTCAGGTTAGCCAGAACTAGTACCAACTATGGGTAGCGAGAAGTACTCTCAACCGCCTAGCCTACCTTCCAAAACCTAGCCTAGATCTGGTCGGGTAGGCTAGGATAGGTAGATATTCGTGTAGGACTTCCAAACCTCATCAAAATACAATTAGCAATATAATATTATAATATAATAAAATAAATAATAGCACATACACTACATGCATGAGCACCGCGAATGAATGAGGGTTTCCTTTACCTCCCAAAACTAAAATGGCGTATCGTTACGCTAGCCTAGGTTGCCTCAAACACAATACTCACGCATGACGTAGGATTGAAAAAAAAATATATATATATATCACCGCACTCTCGTGAGAGAACCAAATCGCTCCTGAAGGACTGATGATAAACGAGGGAAACCCCCTAAAGAGGCTAAATAATGTAATGGTTCAAACCGTGGTACACCAACCTATTGATACCCATCAGGAGCGAAATGGTAAAATTTCACGACAACAGTAACGTATACTGTGATGTGCAAAAAAGGTGAACCTAAAATATACACCGTAATAAAAAGTTGAGATGACTAAGTATGCGGTCTACAATGCATCCAAAAAGGCCGACTCGGGAACAGCAATACGCTCGGCTCCCCTGCCAACGCTTCATAATTAAACAACACCATACTTGATGCATAGTTGCCTATCCGCGTTCAAAGTCAACAAATAATATACTCAACTTAGATGAAGATGCTTCTTGAAGGTCTGAAGACATGATGACTTCCAAAAATCACAAAATACCTGCAGCCAAAGCCAAAACAAATGTGTTAACATTCCGAGTGCTATTGAAGGAATGACAATTCTTGGCAGAGGCAGTAGTAGTAGCGACCGGCAGGTAGCCGTTGAAATGGCACCTCTGCAGAGGGGGATTTTGAGAGAGGAGAGATCTATTTGGTGAAGTATCTGTGATAGTGGCTTCCACTCGCACCTGATGCTATACCGACACCCTTTGAGGGTGAGCGAGCCAGAGGTAGTAACTCTGGCATTCCATATGGCTTTTGTCTGGTATATTTAGCATTTATTTATACCTAGAAATGAGTGCTATAGGAACATTTCACTGGGCGACACAGCTCAAGCCCAGAAATCCTCTTGTAGCTGCAGACCAGATTTTTACTTCCTCCAAGAAAGGAGAGGATTCTTCCTGCTGACTCTTATCTGGTCACTCATTGCATATTGTGGGCAACTAGGGAACTTGTCCTGCAGTACAGACTAGTTTTATTGACAGGGTACTGCTAGCCTATTTCATGACCTCTTGTTAGTCCTCAGAATTCTTGGACTCTCGCATATGGTTGTTCAGTAGTTCACTGGCTCCAATTCCTTTAGAATCAATATCTGAACAACAGCTTAGGTTTCTTCTGCCAAAATAGCTACTCAGACATTCATAAATTCATGGGACTTTAGTGCCAAAGCAAGTACAATTTTATAACCATCGTTGATTTATTAGTGATTTGCCCAGTACAACCCCACAGATCTGGGAATGACCATTTTCTGCCAATAGATATTTTGGAACCCACATGTACCAGTTGCAAACTGTCTCATTCTTTTTAATGAGCAAGACTGGAAAACAAGCAATAGTAAAATGATGGGTTCATTGTCTCCTAACTAGTGTATGTAACTTTTTGTGACTTGTGCATATAAACAAAAACATAATTGAAACACTCATTTATTACTGTATTGTCTACAGTGAACAACCTAATTATTTCATTTTGTAAATAAATGGTACTCTATTATTCAATTTGCCTTTCAATAAAAGTTGCCATTAGTAGTGCTCCCTAAATTCATAAATTTTTTTGTTTCAGGAGAAAGAGAAAAAGGAAGAAACAAGAAACAGATTAATGCTATTTTTGAATGAATCAAAATACTACACTCCGGCTAGCTTGCTAGCACATTTCAACAGTGATAGTAAGTCATTCTCATTAACACTATTTTCATTTAGTTAACTATGAAAGTACTTGAAGATTTATTTCTGTTACTTTTCCATCGGTAGGGATTGCAGTTTTTCAGTGAATATTTTATCTGCCAGAGCCAATGCCTAGAATCCAGTAAAAGTGCAGGGAGGCAAATTTAGAATTCAATATATTTTTAAGTTTTAGACATTTCAGTTGTTGCTTATTTAATGACTGAGAAAGAATAATGAAAAATGGTTATGGCATGCATTGCTTTCAGCCTTTTACTTTTCATCTGCCCCATTTGATGTCATCTTACTTTGTTGTTTTAATCCTTTAACTTTACATAATTTTATTTTCAGTTTTCAACAAAAGCAAATCCTACATGAGAGCCCTGTGAGAGTGTTGTCACTTTTGGCCTTTTCAAACAGCTTACATTAATTATACAATAATATCAACTTAGTTCCCTGTTTTAGTGTTGTTGGTAATACGTCAAATGTTTAATCTGTCATAGTGTGTGTATGCAGCAGTGGGGGCTGAGGGCTGAGGGCTGGGGAGGGCAGGTATTGTTATTATCACCTTGAAATTAATTCCTTTCTAAAGGCAATATTACTGAAAACAATTTTAGCTCAAGCATTCAGTGTACAGTGGGCCCTCGTATTAGCATTCTCCCAATTCGCAGACTCACAGATTCACAGATTTCTCTCTGGACCATATCTAACCATTTCATTATTCGTGGGAAATTGGCCTATTCGCGGTATTTTTCTATGAGAAATATCCAGAATTCCTGGTTTTTTATCAATTTCATCATATAATGCACTTTTTGTGATAAAACTATTAAATCAACCAGGAATAAACATTTTTAGTGGGTTTCCTTGAGTTTTACCTACCAAAATAGGTCATTTTCAGTGTTTTTATAGGGGTTCCAACTATTCGCCAATTCTAAACATTCGTGGGGTGGGGGTCTGGTACGCATCCCCTGCGAATACGGGGTGAACACTGTATACAGATTTTCATTTTCTTCATCTTAGATTCTCATCAGTAGTGAGATGACATAAAAGTCCCAAAAGGACATGGAAAAATTTACTAGTGCTATTGATTTTTATTACTGCCTATGTTTTAATTCATGTACACTCGAGGAAAGTCAGGATACAGTTTTCATTAGCTGTCGTTCATTGAATTTCCCATTTGTTTTTACTGAAAAGCCATAATCTTGCTAAATTTAGTCTAGAATATGAAAATACATTGCAAATTATATCATATAAGTTAAAACTGCAAAACAAAACCATTTTGATACTTAAAAACACAATATATGTCCAAAGTAATTGGAATTTCTCAGATGGATTCGTTCATAGAGATCTGGTAGATAGAATGTGAATTTCTGATTGTAGTACTGTGTATTGCGACGACAATATTTACTAGTTTTTTTTCATGAAAGGGAATGTTATTGCAACATCGTAAGTGGTGAATGCAATTACTTGAGTTCCTACAAATTTATGTTTGTATTCCAAAGCATTTAAAGTTAGCTGACATCAATGGCAGTCAATGTTCTGACGGCTAAGGTAGGTTGAGCAAATCTAGTTGCATCTGCAATGGCGTTTTCTTTGATGTGATGAGGAGCCCTAGAACTTTGAGCGGGAAAGCGCACGTCACTGGATACTGGCTTGCATAACGGATTTCACACTTTGATTACTTTGACGTTGACATGGATAGAATACTAGTTGCTGTTTACAAAGCTACTGTCTTCAAAAATAAATCTTTATCAAGGATAAAGTAGTATGTCAGCTCAAAGATTTTCTGTCTAAGCTTCCATTACAAAGCAGTTCGTAGTTAGCCTACACGACTGCATTACTTTGCCACGAGGCTGAAAGATCTCCCAACACGTCAGCATTTTTTGTACGCTATATAACTTTAATTTTCAGTGCAATACACATCGAGTTATTTGCGGTAATAAATATTTTTACTTACCACAGCTTTTTTCGTGAATGATTTGTGGATGGAAACCAATTTTCAAAAGTACAGACTATGTATATCAAAAGAGCAAGAAAGACTGCAGCCTGTGTTTGAAATTTTCCACTTCTTTTTACAATCTTTGAACTGTCGAATGAAATCAAGATTAGGTATGAATTTCTTAGGGAAATTCATACCCTAATCTTGATTTCATTCGACAGTTCAAAGATTGTAAAAAGAAGTGGAAAATTTCAAACACAGGCTGCGGTCTTTCTTGCTCTTTTGATATATATATAGTCTGTACTATGGTCCTTCAAATTTTATCTAGCATAGTGTATCACGATCTTGGCAACTATATCACCTTAGCTGTTTCCCAGGTATCTGTGCACAGACTCACCGCTCTTTCTTCTGCCTTTCCCGACCACAAGTCCGTTACCAATACTCTCTGTCTCTCTCTCTCTCTCTCTCACTTCTAAAACATACTTTAGAAATATATAGCACCACTCAATCTCTCAAAGAAAATATAATGAAATTAAGTGGTTATAAATAGGCCTATGCTTTCACGTAAGCAGATTATGCGCTCTCTCTCTCTCTCTCTCTCTCTCTCTCTCTCTCTCTCTCTCTCTCTCTCTCTCTCTCTCTCTCTCATCATAATATTTCATTCTTTACTGTATTGTTCCTTATGATTTCCACAAGTACTGCCCAAATTTTAAAACATTTTCTCTCATTTTTTAAGATCTGTCTTCAATTACGCATGAATTTTACATCAGTTTAGTGTCAAACATTACATATAAATAAGGTTTCACAGTAAGTTTAAAAAAACGATGATAGATATTCTACTCTAAACTGATGTTACCAAACCAACATTAACGAATAATATAGAGCCTGTTACTACATTCAAGTATAAATGACTATAGAACTTCTATAGAATTTTTATGGTGTAAAGTTGATGGAAATTTAAAAAGCAACAAACGCAATGATTTTGAAGCTCCGCCCCCTTTCTAGAGTTGCCAGATGTGGCATTATTGAGCAATGTGTCCGAAGATTTAAGAAAACTGTATCTTCACTATTTTTGTTGACCGTACTACAGGGGTTATCCACTAAAAGTACAATAAGAAATTACTGAAATGCAAAAGGATACAGGTATATAGATGGAGAGTGGATTGAAGGTTAGTAGACCATGGAGGGTGAATTTTCATTGATTGGTTACAATGCCTGATTTTCTTATTGCAAGGCTTTCTTTCTGAAATGTTTTGTGCCTCTTAAGTTATGATGATTGGGATGGATGGATGTATAAAATTTAGGGACCTGACCCCAGCTCTGGGACTCTAAGGTCATTCAGTGCTAAATGTTAAGAAATGGTGAGATGACATGACGTAAATAAATATGTTAAAAGCTTTCATTTCCCTCAGTTTTCAGTTGTTACTCATGATCCTTAAAAGCCTTTATATCAACTGGCTTTCCTTAGTTTCTTATACTTTTTCATTAAACTTATGGTTATAATAAAAGATAAAAATAAAATTAAAATAAAATAAGAAAATGAGAATATATATGTTGAGAAAATAACGTATGAATCTGTAAGAACAATAATTGACAGTAGTTATGTATCTTGAAAATGCTTGTCTTAAAGAACTGATCAATACATTGTCTCACAAAATTGCAGAATATGATTTTCCATCAAGATGGAATTTCCACAACTGGTCACTGTACTTAGAGCAGTGTACTACTAGAGTATGTTCAACTGCTACCAGCTCATCACCATGAGCATACTCAAGGAAGCTGCTACTTTGTGAAATATTCTTGATGGGTCATGTGGGTGTGCCCAGTCTGCAGTCATTGTAAAACAGTTTGGAAGGAGGATTGATTAATAACTTCAGCTGCTGCTTATGCTTTCTTATGAAATGTATGACATTATGGGTTGTTTCATGTCCAAGTGGGGAACTTGATTTAGTTTAAGTATGCCATCGTCAGGAGCATTTTTTGCTTGTCAACCTTATTTCTCTGAATTCCAACATGGGTCAGGAGCCAGCAGAAAGATATGGATGCATGACAAAATATGTGGAAAAACACTTCCAAGCTTGGGAAATAAAAGTGGATGCAATGAGTTACAATATATATGAAGTGTTACATTACTAGGTTTAAATATTGTTGTGAAATAGGCCTACTTGCATTTTAAGTGACTTGCTAGATTCAAAGTTGATAACACAGTGTGCTGATTTAGAACCATCTATGTCTGAATTTTATACTTTGCACCATCATCCAAAAATAAAAATTAGACCCCAATCTCGTATTCTGACTGTTGTTCTTTTTATTCTGTAAAATGGAATGCCTTTCAGTGAGTAAAGAAATACAGTAGGAAAACTATGTGTTCATAATTAAAAATTTCTGGGTCGACCTGTGTTCGCCGGTGAAAAGGATCCTGGTATCCACTTTTTTGGTATAAGATAGCAGGATCCTTTTCACCGGGCGACACAGGTCTCTCCCCAGGAATAGGTTTTTCCTTCGTCAAAATCCCTTAATAAACACATTTTAGAACATACAGTAGGTGATTGCATATAAAGCAAAAAATTGTATTATCATCATAAATTTTTATAACAAATGGTTAATAACATTAATGAATGTATAAAAGTGAATTAAAGTAAAAAATAAATAAGCATTGAAAAGTGCTCATAGTGTAACTATAAAATGTTGAATCTTCTAATATCCAAATGTTTAAGCAAGGAGCAAATTAATTCCTGCTTTCTGCTGATGTCTGCCAAATTCAGGTGTGTTGGTTTTGTTTTCTGTTCCTTCATGTTTATATATTTATCACCTCTCCCTCTCTCTCTCTGGAGGCCGATTTCTCTTTGGAGCTCTCTAGGGTTTCAGTCTGGTGACTCTGCCCTCATGGGTTTTCAGCTGGAGGTTTAAAAAAATGTATAACTATAACAAGGGAACTTGAATCTAATTCTGTTGAATGCATGGACAAAGATTTGAGGACACATTAAATGTATACCACCCAACTATACGTGGTACCAGCGACGGCCCACATGTCATAGATCTTACCAGATCTTCTAGTCATCTGTACTAAGCATAATTAAAATGATTGAATGTGTATTGCCCCTACCTTACACAGAGTGAAATAGGAAATAACTTTTTCATATATAGTATGGCCAATTCACCAGAAATCTTGGGTATCCTCTCGCAATTTCTGCCTATTGTAGTCTTGAACTGATTTTTTGTTTGCTGCTCTTGAGCCTTAACCCTTAATGGACAGATTGATCCTTGGGAGTAGTAACAACAGGTTTGGGGTGGTGGACGGATTGATCCTGTAGATAAACAATATTACACATCATCGATTTGGAAAGAATCGTGCGGGAAAGAGGTGCCAATACTTTTATAGCCCATGAATTCACTAATTGTAACATTTACACTGGCTAAAATCACGAGTGTGGCCTCCCAGGACTTCAGTTCTGCTTGTGCCTTGAAGGGAGAATGTTCTGCGTCTCTCTCACATGACGTCTTTTTGTAAATTTGCTCGTAAATATACCAAGGGGTTGCTGATGTTTTTTGTTCTTGTCTTTTACGATAGTATGTCGGTTGTAAATGTAATTTTACAAAGTGCAAAGAAATATTAGAGGAAACATGGAGAAGTAAAAAAAGTTACTGAATCTTCATTTTCAGTGAATTTACGTAAATATTTTCCAACAAATATGCTAAGAATTAATTACTGCTTTTATTCTTATGTTTTGATATTGTGTGAGCAGTAATTATAATTTTCATACATTCAACTTCCCTGTCAGATATATACTTAGCTATAGACTCCATCGTCCCCGACAGAAATTCAAATTTCGAGGCACACGCTGTACGTTGTTGCTACCTCCTGACTTGATTTTCGTTTTTCATCGCCATCGATCTTCTGGGCTGTCTTTTGCAGGGAAGTACTGGGTCTTTGGTTTGGCATACGCTTTTATTAACTTTTTAATGAATTTCGCTTCGAAATTTCGAAGAATATATTACGTGAAACTACCGAGTTTTTCGGTAGACACTCACATAGTTTGCAAGAAAGGGAATTACGTATTAATATTTATTCATTAATACGTGTAATAAGTGTTAGAACTTTATTGAGGAAATATAAAACTCTAATTTCCTACTTTAGGAAGTCAGAAAAGCATATAACTAGATATGCTTCCTTTAGAAGCTTTAATAGCTTTTGTGCTAACGAGCAGTTAGAGTATTAGCAGTATAGTAGTTGTTGCATCCTCATCACCTTCTTACTCCACAGAAACTACAAATTCATATTTGCAAATTTGAAGATAAATTGATGTAGCGCAAAATGCGAGCACTTAAAAGGTAAGAAGTGAATATAGTGTTCCCCATTGCAGTGGAGGGTGCGTCTGATCGGCTCTGTCTCGCTCCCAGGTCTAGACCTCTTCCAAGCTCCCAAGCCCAGAGGAGAAGGAATGTCGAAAGCCTTCTGTAGTAGCGTCCCAGACTGCCAAGGATAGCCGTTGGAAAGGCATCCTAAAACAGTGTTTTTCGTCATCCGATTCTTCATCGAAAAAAGGGTGGGGTTCTGACAAGCTATCGAGACCTTCTTAAAGATCGTGGAATTCGCCAGCTCTGGATTCTAGCCCGGAAAGTTTTCCGGAGGACTATCTACCTGAGAAGAAGAAGAGAGATTTATTCATCAAATCCTCCTTCCCCTAGATTGGATATGGAGAAAGAAGACGTTGCTACGAAGATCCTGAAGGAAATGCAACAGCAAATATCTTCGTTGGTTGGAGTATTAAAGAAGGATCTTCCTCGGAGAAAGGACCGCTTCCTTCCTATCAAAAAATCCCGTCCAGCAGAAGTTTCAGATAGCTCGTACGAGACGCCTGCCAGGCGCAAAACGCCTACCAGGCGAGAGGCTCCAACCAATATTGATACATACAGGATCGAGGCGCCTTCCAGGCACCAGGCGCCTGAGGCTCCTGCCAGCCGCCGAGCGCCTGAGGCGCCTGCCGGGCTCCAGGAGTCTGAGGCGCCTTCCAGCCACGAGAAACCATCCAGGAATGATGCATCATCCAGGCGCCATGAGCCAGGATCTCCAGCTTCATCTGACATGGAGTTAGAAGTTGACCAGGAGGCTCCTCTTTGGGACTTTTCGCAGGATCAGTTTTCGCCTGACAGGGGCTCAAGATGTCACACAGGCGGCCGTAGCCCTTGTCAGGATGTGGCTGATTCTGCGAGAGGTTTTTCGCATTCAAGACCTTCTCCTGATGGGGACGCTAGTTGTCGCACAGGCGGCCGTCGTCCTTATCAGGACGGTACTAATGTGAATAAGGGCAAATTGCAGGATCGGCCTTCTCCTGGCGGGGACTCAAGATGTCGCACAGGCGGCCATAGCCCTTGTCAGGTTAGAGTCGGTACTGCTAAAAGCCCTTCACCTTGCGAAAGGAGGCGCTCTCCTCTGGTTGCTCATTCTTCTCCCAACTTGACTGGACAGGAAATGGAAGATAGATCGGAATTGGAAGCCAATAAGGGGGCAGGTCTCTCAGTTTATAAGACCTTAGCAACCCTTTTATTGAGAGAATTCGTTCATTACTAGTAAGAGGATATTAAAATCATCCTCCTTCTAAAATAATGCAACCAACTATTTCCAGAAAGAGTGTCAATCGTTTGGAAATTGGACAAGATTTGTACGAGCTCTCATTCATTGATTAGAGGCTCTTCCAGATAATAGAGGCGTAGAATACGGCCTTATCTCCAAGAGAATAAAAGCTTGAGAGATTCTCTTCGATCCTCGGTTTTCATTTGCAATCTCTTTCGGCTAATACTAATTCGTGTTTATTGACGAAAAGAACGAAGAGAGTAAAATTTCCATTCTCTCTCTGCATCAGAGAGGAAAGAATGTATTAAGAAAATTTGGTGTATACGACTACTGTATGACAAGTCATATACGCATACCGTAGTTACCTTTGTGGTTTGCTACGGAATTATCTGTATCCTTACAGGAATTTCCTAGTAAGGACTACGCTTAAAGGGTTTGTTAAGTCAACACCTACTCAGCTTCGGTATTTAACGAAGGTTGTTTTGCTTAAATATGCATTATTGAGAGCTTCCTTAGGCTCGAGAATAATTTTATCATACGTATTCCTTCATTGAATGGAGTAACTGGCAACTTAGGAAGAATGCAGCGAGGCAGCGAACGGGAGTGCTGTCATTGTAAGCCAACACAGTACCATCTAGTTCTCGGTCATGAACGGTTGGTTACATCTCTCTCCCATACAATCATGGACTTAGCCTCGAATTGAGGGGATTTATAGGCAAACATGAATAACATTGTATTCGTTTTGCTAAGAAGTTTTCAATTAAAAGATCCCTTGTAACCTTTCGGTACTGTTTACCGCAATGTAACAGGATTATAAGAAAGAGATAGCAATATGATTCTAACGCAGTAGAGCAATATATTATATGATGCTCTCATGCTTACGAAAGCATAGTCTTATTAGAGAACATTCTCAGTGAGAATATGGATGAATTTGTTGGGAACAATTTTTTCTTCGTGATAGAAGTTTGTTCCCCTGAATGGGCTATATTAAGCCAATCAAGTTCTTCCTATCAAGAAACGGAAATAACATTTGAGAGGGTGTCGGGTACCAGGACAGAGGTACAGATGTCCTGGCGCATATTCTAAAGAATCACACCAGTGGCAGAAGCAAAAATAATGGACTTGGTAATTTCTCGATATAGCGAGTTATTAATCGAAGGGTTCAGTAGCCTCTCTGACAGCAGGCTTGGTAACGGCACGGTTCGTTCCTGATTTCGTTCCCCGTTTAACTTGAAGGAGGTTCGATCCCAAGGAGGGACGAAATGATTTAAATCAATTAAGCCATTTCCACAGCTCTCTCATATTTCAAGAAGAATTGAGAATCTCTTTTTTTACCCCTGTTCGCGTTAACAAGAGAGAACCTGTTTGGAACACGGACACGGAACGTAACGATCCTTAAGAGGTTCGCTGCACAATGTTGCACGTCCGTGAGAATCTTCTCGATCGACGGTAATAACTATTAACATCTGTATAAGCTGAGTTGGAAAGAGAGTTGTGGAAACTTGCGATACGTCTTCTTCATAGATCTTTTTGTAAAGTTGAAGACGAAAAGACTTCCTCTAGACTGCTTCCTTATCCTCGAACCAAGAGAGGTAGCAATATACGCCATCCTTTACTGGACGCATCAAGATATTTAGTGGCGTCAGAGGAAGAGAGGATGATGCCTTTTGCCCCATTTTTGCCTTCAGGAAGCTGGATTCACAGAGGTCATGTCCATTTTACAGCACTTTTATAAAGGCTTTCACAAGAGAGGCGGTCTACTCTATCAGCCTCACTTAGAAAGGGACCTCAAAAGCCTCTACACTCTGAGCCTGTCTGCGTGCAGACTGACGAGAAGTGATAGGGATGAGAGGATTTTGCAAGGTGAATGACAAGGGTCATAGAAAAGACATAGAAGTGCTGCAGATCGTGCTGGATTGAATGAGGAAACTGTCCTCTTCCGATACCTCTGTGACCCACATAGTGGTTTTTCTTCCCTTTCTGAGAGAAGAATCACCTTTGTATTTATATCTGCTATCACAGATTACAGTAGCAGGCTATACTCTGTCTTTACAAAGGAACGTGAAGATAACAGAGGACTAAGTTCCTCGGGATCTTACACGATACCTCGAGAAAACCAACAGTAGGACATTATATACTTCGAGTTGGAATCTTTTCGTGGCCCGCAGATTCCTTGTTCAGACAAGTGGGAACCTCCTCATCAAGCTTCTTTAGAAATCTTATGAGAAAATTCATTTTTTCTCTTGGCTCTAACAGCTACCAAGAAGACAAGTGAATTTAAGTTATGAGGTCTCGCATCGTATTCAATGGAGGCTCGACTATTGGTTCTTGCCATCACATTATTTCTGGAAAAGAATTAACACCCTTCTAACCCTGCATCAGAGCTCTGAAGTTAAGGGACTTTCCCATTTGAAAGGGGAAGAGATAGAAGGGTCTTTGTGTCCGGTCGGGGCGCTTAAACTTTATCTTTAATAGAAGAAATCGCTTAAGGGTTTTTTATAGAGTCTTTGGGCTGCGATGAGGACATGAAACGCTTCCCAGAAGGCATTCAGAAGGAGAAGACAAGAACCAAGAAACCCCTGGAATCGCCCACTTTTGGCTCAGAGTCATCTTCAACTTCCAGACCTTCCCCTCCTTCGGACAAGGAGAGGAAAGATTTTACAACGAGAGATTTCCTTGACAGGCAGGAATAGAGCTCGTCAGCAACGGAAGTATTCACGAAGGATCCTCCCAGGAAAGAAGACTCGTCTCTCTCGTCCTGTTAAGAGAGCCAATCGTCCACGGGACGTGATTGGCTCCAAGCTCCTCCCCTGGTCTTAGGCCAAAGGATCCAGGTAGAAGAGAACCTTCCACCCTTCTCCAGTCTCCAGACAAAATATTGTCTGTTTTTTGTTCAGGATCTTCGGACAACGAAGGGCCAGCCAGGCGCCAAGTGCCAAACAAGCGAAAAACGCTATAGGCAGACAGCTCGAATCAACGAGTTTATTGTCTGATGCGGAGAAGGAGCGGACCACCAACCTGGAGCAAATGCGCCAGAGTTGAACAGATCGGACAGGTGAGAGTGTCCGATGTGGACATCGCTAGCCAGCCTCGAGACTCCAGCCAAGCTCGAAGCTCCAGCAAGTGGGGAAGAGTCAGCCGGGCGCCAGGCGCCAGAAGCGCCAGCCAGGCGCGAGGCGCCAAAAAGCGCCAGCCAGGAGCCAGGCGCGAGGCGCCAGCCAGGCTCCAGGTTTCATCCAGAAGAGAGCCATATCAAAGAACACCCTGGTCTTCTTTGAGACAAGTGTGATCTCTAAAGCACTTCATAAGTGACTTGATGATTCCTTCAGACAGCTGAGAATTAAGAGCGCATGAAGTGCGAGCTTTTGCAAATTCTTGTTCTTTCCATAACAATATGTCATAAAGGACATATTAGCTGTCACATACGGGAGATGCAACTCTGTGTTGACTTCCCATTACCCGAAGGATGTCAAGTTAACCTACGAGAGATCCTTCTCTCTTGGTTTATACGTGTCTGGGATAGGGAGCCGATACTGATCCTTAACTAGTGAGTTAAATTTATTTAACGTGGTGTTTTTTCTTTGGGTTGTTTGAAAGGAGTTTGGGGATAACTCTTTTCAAATTAAGCACTAACCCTCGTGTTAGGATCAGGTGATCGGGATCGGTGTTGTGCTCCTTAAGTATGCCACTAGGCATAGGTGTATTGTCATGTAAGTGGATAAGACCCATTGACAAAGGCCATCAGGTTCTGTCGAGTAAGTTGGATAAGACCCATTGACAGTCCCACAAGATTCTCTTAGCCATAGGTCACATCCTCGCTGAGGCTCTTGAGACGAAGCAGACTCCTAAGCAATAGCTAGGAAGTCAACCCTCCGTCTAAACAGATAGGAACCAAGGTTTTTTATATATTACCTACAACGCATGTTGTTTACCTGTCTAATCAGTAATTAGCTGTCTCTTACCCTCCGCCAAAGGTGCCAATCAGCTAAGTATATATCTGACAGGGAAGTTGAATGTATGAAAATGATATTGTTGATGTACAATAAAGTTTCATACATACTTACCTGGCAGATATATACGATTAAATGGCCCACCCAGCCTCCCCTCAGGAGACAGGTGGAAGAGAAAATCTGGTTATAGAACGGTAATTGTTCCTATTCCGCCTGCCACCAGCGGAGGGCGTAGATCACCTGACCTACCTGCAGCGTGTGCCGCGAAATTCGAATTTCTGTCGGGGACGACGGAGTCTATAGCTAAGTATATATCTGCCAGGTAAGTATGTATGAAACTTTATTGTACAATAACAATATCATTTTACAAAATAAAATAAATTTATTTATTAGAAAAACTTCATAAGTTGGTAAAATTTATGATTGTCTTGTAAAAGAGGCCCTACAAGGGGTTGTAAATAGTCATTTTCAACTTCTCGTGGAAGGTAGGGAAATGTTTTTAGAATTTGTTTCTTTCACCATGTACATTTGCATGTCTTCCTCTTTCCATTGATGTGTTTTTTTCATAAATTGGCCAACCTCAAAGTTTACCCAGCCTGAGGAGCGGCAAATCGATATATTCACCCGTCCAGTAAGGGTTAATATTTTTTCTCTGTTCTTTTGTAATGTTGACATTATCAGTATTCCATCGTCACTGTTTTTTTTTACCCACATTATAAAAAAAATATAGTGCAGTCCTCTCTTTTCATGTATTCTTTAGAGAACATTTATAATTACACTTTTTACTCAACAGTGCTTCACAGAGAGAGAACTGTACTTCTTGGTCGTTTGGGACAGCACCAACAAGCTTTGACTATATATACAATGATTCTGGGAGATATAGGAAAAGCCCTCGAGTACTGTCACAAACATTATGTACCGCAAGGCAATGGAAGTGAGGCAAGTACATGATAACTTATGGTAATTAAATGTCATTTATTATTCTTTTTATGAGTTTTAAATTTTAATCATGTTAGGTCCCATACATTTCTGATAAGATAACCATAAGACTGTTAATGAAGAATTTATCTTGTTTGGTAAGTTCAGAACTTAATTTAAATACAGGCATTACTAATAATGAATGCGTGTAATTTACATCCAAGTCCCATAGAAAACATTATGCGGCAACTGAAAATTGATTTCTGGGCTCAGCTCGTGTCGGCCTATGAAATATCCTTAAGATCATTATTTCTAGGTAAAATCAATCTAAAATTACCAGAGAAAAACAAAATTAAGAAAATGTCAGTAAAACGATCGCTCACTCTATAAAAGAAGTGTCGGTATGGGAATATAGGCGAGTGGGATCACTACCACGAGTCATTCACCATTTAGACCTTCCAACATAAAATCCCCACCAGAGAGAGCTGATACTAAAGGGTGATGCGGCCGCTACTACTACTACTACCGACGCCATGGACAGCAGCGCCCCTAGCAAACATCCTTAATCATTAGCTTTACAGCGCTAGAGTGCATTTTTCTCTTGTGTTGTTTTTCTCGGATTTCTTTCAACCATTACGATGGAACGTGCTGCTATTGCTTCGGCTAAGTTAAGTGCCTCATAAGTAGTATTTCCTAGTATTTTAGTCTTCCAGGGACCAGTATTTTCCTTTTTATAGGTCATATACGGTCTCCCGGTTGACTCGTGGCGGCCGTATGCCGCCTCGTGTTTAAGATTTCCCGGTCTCCCATACTGGGACATCTTATGCTTATGGGCTTTTTATATTTACGTTCATCGTTTTATTACATCGTTTTTATAGCTAGGACACAGCCCTTTTACCATTTTCTCTTAGTTTGGTATTTAGGGCTATACCGTGTTTCTGGCCCAGCATCCCAGCTCTTGCTCTTCATCGGCTACCGCTGGCTCCGAGTAGTCAACTGTTCTTCGGATCAGTTTGCCTCCTCCTGGGCTTCTTTCTCTCTACTAAAAGTGTCTTTTTTCCTCCTTTACGATGTATTATCAGTGTTATTTGAGGGTGTTAGGCTAGCTAGGTGCTTGTGCCATGTGTTGGTACAGTCTGGTTCACGTGGCCCCTCTGTGGTTGTGTTGCTATCGCGGCTTAGGCCACTGTGATCACGTGTCCCTTAGCACCTTACCCTTCCCCTTCCCTCCCTACCAGGTATAGGGAGGGGTTCTGGTGGATCTCCTTGGTTGCCATGACAACCACAGTAGCCTACCTCCCTCTCCTCTGAGGAGGCCTGGAGCTCCATACCAGCTGGGGTTTAGGGGCGACCACTTGTATCGGGTACCGGGTTACCGAGCGGTAGTAGTAGCGACGGGGGGGGTATAGGCCACCCCCCCCTCTCTCTCTCTCCCGCCGTGTTTGTTTACGCCGGGACCCCCACTATTGCCTCAGTCCCACCCTTCCCCTACCTTAACGGACGGAGCCTCCGCTGAAGCCGGGGGCCCCTTCGGTTATAGGTCCGTCTGGCTCCGCCAGTGGGCGGGGTGGACAATTACTAGTGGTCTGTTGCTTGCCTACTATATCCTGTTTTCCGCTACCGGAGGAGAGCTCGCTCCTTACCCGGGTGTACTCTTCTAGTAGACGGAAAATTTTATACTTCGTTATATACGGATCTACCCTTACTATTATGGTGAATTTTAGTTTTAATTTATTTTATGACTATCTCCGTCGTTCTCCGTCGTGGTTTTCATGGCTCCTCACCACTCCTGGTTGGAATCTTTTTCCTGTCTCCGGCGTAGCCTTAGACCAACTCCAACCGCCTAGTTACCACACGTATTACGGCGTGGCTCTGGTTTAATCTAACTTACATGCTCCGGCATGCAGCGGAGTATTTGTTAGGCTGTAAGTGTGCACCTGATACTCATGTATCTCTCCACTTACAGGCTACCAACTGCCAGGTCCCAGGTTGCAACGCGACGTTGTACGACCCCTGCGCCCATGAAGAGTGTAGGACCCACGCCCCGTGTGCCACCAACCACAACGGACTGATCGTTTGGCACCCGGAGGCTTGCACCATCTGCTACGACCTCGTTAGTCAGCTTTTGGGTGGGGTAAGTTTACCCCTGGACTTTTCTTGGTCTTATCATCTACTAACCCTTAGTTTTAAGCTTCTTTAAACCGTATCTCCGCCGCTAGAAGCTTCATATCGCCTTCTCTTTCAGGCCGCCGCCGTGAAGGAAGTCGCCCTGGCAGCCCTGAAGGCTTGGGTGGGCGGCTTCGGGAAGAACGCTGCCAAGGGCCAGCCTTATATACTTGATAAGAAGCTGGCCGTCCAGATCTTCCCCGGAGGCAAGGCGACCGGATATGTGGATCCCATCTCGGCAGCCCCACTCATAGCCTCTATTCAGCAGGAGGTGCAGCAGGCGTTCGGGTCCGTCTCTACGCAGGAGTCGGTCCCAGATGTGGCCAACCTGGACCTGAATATTGAGCCTATGGCGGTAGGGGCAGAGGATTTGTTGGTTGAGGTAGGTGTGTCGGGCGCCCAAGGTCTTTCCTTGGGTGCTCCTGGATCTTCTTCCCCTGTCCCTTCTTCCTCTTCATTCCAAGGCTTCACGGGATCTGAGATCCATGCTTGCTCTCCCGCTCTCTCTGTACCCCCGAAGGTGAAGGGACAGAGAGAACAGAAGACACTGCATAAGACGACTTCTAAGAAGTCGTCATCTTCTTCAGCTAGGAAGTCTACGACTTCCTACGCAGACGCGGTGAAAGCAAAGCCTAGCTCTTCCTATTCTAAGAGCTCTAGAAGCAAGGCTTCTAAGGAGAAGGCTCGCGCTCCGGCCGAGCCAACGCCTTCTCCGGCATCTACCAGATCTACTCCGGTAACTCCTGTTGGGGTGGCGGGACCGAGCTCTTTCGATCCCACCACTTTCTCAGCAGTGGTAATGCAACAAGTGGGAGAGATGGTTGGCTCTCTTGGCTCCAAAAATTTGAACAGATGTTTGCACAGCTGTCAAACACCATTAACCAGTCTGGTCAGTCTATTCAAGATCTCTCTAACCGAGTTAGAGAGCACGACGACCCGCTTTGCTGGCCTCAACCAGGCTCCTCAGCCAAGCTCCCATGTGGCAGGTACTGGTCTTTTACAGTTACCTACTTATGAATCCCTACCAGCCTTCTCTATGGATAACCCATGGAGAGTGGCCGCTTATGCCCCCTTCAAGAACGGCATGATTTCTATCCCGGAGTGTGGAACTCGAAGGATTGAGGACTTCGAGTTCTATCCTCCCGGACTGACTCAGCCTTTCATTGGGTATGCTAGGCTGACCGTCACTGCTCTCACTAGAGAGGATAAGATCTCCCGAGAGACTGTGCTGTATAGTAGGGATCATGCACAGCGGGAATGGGTTCACTGCCTGGAGGATTGGGAATGTACCCACACCAAACTCCAGGCATTCAAGAGTCCATTTACTATCTTCGCTACGGAGGAGGAGGCTTCTCTTCCGTTCGCTACCAAGGTAGTAGAAGCGACTCTTCAGGCAGTCCTCAAGGACGAGCCCATGCCACAGTTGAGGGAAGCGGAATGTACATCTCCGCTCTTCCCGGCCTTTGGAGAATTGTGGGAGAACTTACCTGCCACTTTCTCAGTAGGTAAGCTGAAGCCAGACTGCGCAATGGATCAGTTTGGCGAGAAGCTTCCAAGACTGCCTGATACCCTTATTCAGGCAGAGTTTGATGCCCGTACAAGATTTGGGAGGTCTCTTAACTCCCTGATCATTACGGAAATGGCTGCCCTGTCTTACGCCACAGAACCATTGTTCAAGATACTGGCTAAATCCCAGCTCCAGACAGTCCAAGCCGATGCTTTTGACTTCTTCCTAGCCAGAAGGAACTGCCGAAAGCATGTCTTGCAGGAGGCAACTATCAGGCATGAGCCTAATAGACTCTTAGCTTCCAGCATGTGGGATGCGGAACTCTTCCCAGAGGCCTCTGTGAATGAGGTGCACCACGAGGCTGATAGGCTTAACCAGAGCCTTAGAGCCAGATGGGGCATCTCTTCCAAGAGGAAACAAGAGACCGCCCCTGCTGCTGGTAAGAAACTAAAGAAGGCAGGTAGAAGGTTCCAACCTTACCAGAAGCAACAGCATTTTGTTCAGGCCGTCCCAGTTACTCAACAGGGACAGCCGTCAACCTCGAAGCAGACACAGACCCATTTCTCCTGTTGTCTCCTCAAAGTCAACCTTCCACCCTCTTATGCAGTCTCGCCGGCCTTCAATTCAATGTATGAAAGCCAGGCCTACCCAACCTTTAATAGGTTCTCTAGGGGTGAGCCAGGGCGAGGGGCCACTTTCGCCAGCGTGGCACAGGAAGAGCTGCAAGAGGTAAGCACTTCAGAGGAGGGCGCGGAGGTCAACCCGCTCAACAGATTGAGGCTCCCCCAGGTAGGAGGGAGGCTGTTCCTCTTCCGTCACAGGTGGGGGTTCAGCAAATGGGCCAACAGAGCATCGTGTCCAAAGGATTGGGTTGGAGTTGGATCAAAGATCCTCCTCCAATCAAATCATTCTATCAAGTACCATCAAGGAATTGACAGATTATGCGGAGGAACTCCTTCAGAAAGGAGCTATTGCGAGGAAGTCAAGCATCTAAAATTTCAAGGTCGCTTATTCAGCGTGCCAAAGAAAGGCTCAACAAAAAGAAGGGTAATCTTAGACTTGTCAAAGCTAAACTCTTTCATTCGTTGCGACAAGTTCAAAATGCTCACCATCTCGCAGGTACGGACCTTACTTCCCCGTGGGGCCGTCACAACCTCCATCGATCTTACAGACGCATACTATCATATCCCTATAGCCAGACACTTCCGTCCATTCCTAGGCTTCAAACTAGGAAATCAGACGTTCTCATTCAAAGTGATGCCCTTCGGTCTGAATGTAGCCCCCAGGGTATTCACGAAAATAGCAGAAGTGGTAGTTCAACAGTTGAGAACTCAGGGGATAATGGTAGCAGCATACCTCGACGATTGGTTGATCTGGGCACCAACGGTCGAGGAATGTCTCAAAGCCACGAAGAAGGTAGTTCAATTTCTGGAACATCTGGGGTTCCAGATAAACAAAACAAAATCCAGACTCACTCCGGAGTCTCGTTTTCAGTGGCTAGGAATCCAATGGGATTTGTCTTCCCATCAAATCGTCAATTCCAGTGGTCAAAAGAAAAAGAAATAGCCAAGTCTGTGAAACAATTTCTCAAATGCAAACAAACATCAAGGAGAAACCAGGAAAGAATCCTGGGTTCTCTTCAGTTTGCCTCAGTGACAGACATCCTCCTGAAAGCAAGGCTGAAAGATATAAATCGAGTTTGGCGATCGAGAGCAAACGTCAAATCTCGAGACAAGTTGTCAGTAATTCCACAGATCCTTCACAATCAGCTCCGTCCATGGACAAAAGTGAAGAATCTTGCCAAATTAGTACCCCTTCAATATCCCCTTCCAGTGTTAACCATTCACACGGATGCCTCCCTGTCCGGATGGGGGGGATATTCTCAATTCAAACAAGTTCAGGGGACTTGGTCAGTTCAGTTCCGCCAGCATTGCAGTATTTCTTACCCTGAAGAGACTCCTTCCCCCGAAGAAGTCTCATCTAAGGCTAGTTTTGGACAGTGCAGTGGTAGTACATTGCATCAACAGAGGAGGGTCCAAATCCAAACACGTGAATCATGTCATGATAGCCATCTTTGCGCTAGCAGACAAACACAGATGGCATCTGTCTGCCACTCATTTGGCAGGGGTAAGAAATGTGATAGCAACGCTTTGTCCGGTCAGTCCCTCTGGAATCAGAATGGTCCCTAGACGACAGGTCATTCCAGTGGATATGCCAGAGAGTCCCAGGCTTACAAGTAGATCTCTTCGCCTCACAAGCGAACCACAAGCTCCCTTGCTATGTGGCCCCAACCTGGACCCTCTGGCCTATGCCACGGACGCCCTGTCGTTAGATTGAATCAATGGAGGAAAAATCTATATATTTCCTCCAGTGAATCTTCTTTTGAAAGTCTTGAGCAAGCTGAGGACTTTCAAGGGACTAGTAGCTCTGATTGCTCCAGACTGGCCAAAAAAGCAACTGGTATCCGCTGCTTCTGGAATTGGGTCTCCGACCTCAACGGATTCCCAATCCAAGTTGTCGCAATCAGTACAAATGAGGACTGTGTTCGCTTCCTCAGGAATTCTCCAGACCCTAACTTTATGGACTTCATGAAGTTTGCGGCTAAAAAGATGCTAATATTGATCCACAAAACATCCTCTTTCTAGAAATCAGACAAAACGAGAGTCAACTATTAGGCAATATGACTCAGCTGTTAAAAAATTAGCATCCTTACCTGAATGAATCAAACACTACAACCATGACAGTTAATTTAGCTATATCCTTTTTCAGGTCCTTGTTTGAAAAAGGTTTAGCAGCTAGCACTATCACTACTAATAAATCGGCTTTGAAGAAAATCTTTCAGTTGGGTTTCCAGATAGAACCTAACATAATACACATTACTTTACGTCTATTCCCAAAGCCTGTGCCTAGACTCAGACCTTCTCAAGGCCTGACGCGTTTCATGGTTTCTTAAACTGATGTCCTCAAACTAGCCTCAGATACTGACAACTCGTCTTGTACATTCATTATGCTCCTTAGAAAGACGTTATTTTTGTTAAGCCTAGCTTCAGGAGCCAGAATTTCAGAACTGTCGGCTCTATCCAGAGATGCGGGTCATGTGGAATTCTCCCCTCAGGAGAAGTTCTACTTTTCCCCGGATCGTAGCTTTTTAGCAAAAAATGAGGATCCTCTTGCAAGGTGGGCTCCTTGGAAGGTCATCCCACTTCCGCAAGATCCTTCTCTCTGCCCAGTATTAACTTTAAGAGCCTTTCTATCTCGTACGTCCTCTAGATCCTCAGGTTCTCTCTTTATGAGAGAAAAAGGTGGCACTTTATCAGTGAAAGGAATCAGACAACAGATCCGTTTACTTCATTAAACAAGCCAACCCTGATTCATTCCAAAAGCACATGACATCAGAGGAGTAGCCACCTCAATTAATTACTTCCAACATATGAACTTTGAGGATCTTAAAAAGTATACTGGATGGAAATCCCCGACAGTCTTTAAACGTCATTACCTGAAGTCCCTTGGTGGAAATCTTTAAAATTTTCTGCAGTCTAGCATCGGGGAAAACATTGGTTTCTGGAGGGGAGGAGCTTTCAAACCTTCCGGGGATCTCAACAAGTTGGTAGCTTACACACTCCCCCTGAAACCCCCCCAAGAGGCGGCGTGAGCGCTAAAACCACGCCCCTTGGGCGGTGCTATCAGAGACGAGCGGGTTTGACTCGGCAAAAGTAGTCACATTTTGAAGTTGACTTCGGCATAGAAGGTTCTATTTTCCCCTCGCTCTGCCCACTGCTAAAATATGAAGAGGCAAATTCTTTCCTACGTGGATGTTCATCGGCTGAGTGACGACTCCAGCGAAGAGGAGATGTAGACCGTAACAAAAAACGTCCACAATCGACTGCAGGAAGTGAAATGCCTTCAAATTCTGATATCGTGAATATGACTCCAACAGAATCAAACTCTCATGAAAATTATTCAGAAAGGGTAAGGTTTTAAATTCTGTTTACAACGAAACCGGCATATGGAAAGCAGCGGAGTTAGACTTATGACGTCACAAATGCAAATGGCGGCCCACATACGTAAGTTTGTTATTGTTGTTTTGAATGGTTGGAGCAGCCAGTTCCGAACGTAGCGTAACTGCGTAAGTAGCGTAAGCAAAGCATGTGCATGATTACTACATGAAATAATGGTAGAAAACCAAACTAAATGCTCCAATTTATATATAAACAAGCTTATAATAGGTATACAATACAAATTGCTTGCTTGACACATCAAAACCACGTAGCTTAATAGGTAGTAGGCTAGGCCACAGGTAAGTTAGGCTGTTCGAGTTCACGTTTCTCATTTAAACCTATCGATGCTAGCCTAGGCCCTGGGGGCGATCTGCAAAGGGTTACATAGGAAGCAGTCTAGATTATGTTAATAATAACAGATACATACCTTACATAGTCACTTAATAAGGCCCTGAATTAACCTAAGAGGGCTATTTGAGTCGTGAACCCCCTTTGCTTGACTTCAGCCTTCTAGGTCCGCTGCTGTCCATATTTACGTACCTGTTGAATAAACACTTTAATTAAAGGTTGGTAAATAAATCACTGATATAAAAAACATTCAACTCGGCAGAAGTGGTTCACCTGCTAAGAAGAATGAGGCTCCCCCATCCTACTAACGCTCGAGACGATCACCTGAATTACCTGAAAGTGCAAATTTAGACCTCTTTTTTCCTTTTTATAATAATGAAGATGAAAGTGATTATGAAGATTTCAACCTTCTTACCTTCCATAAACCCATTCCTTCATATATTTCCACCAATTTCAAAGCTGAACCATCTTTTCATAGAGAAGGGAAAATTCAATTGAATAACTCACTAGTAGCATTAACTTTCATGAAGGCCATAGTGATAACATTGATAAATTCTTTGTAAGTAGTCAAAACTAAGGAGTTTTCAGGACTTTTTTAAATTAATAAATTACTCCAAAGGTTGAATTTCTTGGCCTGAAGGTAAGATATTTGATGACACCCACAAGAGAAAATTTTTCTATGACCATAGAAAATATTAAGAATAGTATTTCTGACCTTTCAAGGGCATGCAGCAACTGGCACACATACGTGTAACCCCTCCAAACAAGTAAATGACATTGAGTTTCTTGTCCAAGATTATTATTGGTCCCCTAAGAAGAGCATAGACGCGTATACAAAATTTGATAAGGAATTTCAGAAGTGAGCACTTCCTAGATACCTCAAGGAAGAGATAAGAGATCTCATAATCAAAGCAGACATTAAAGAAGTTTGGAATTTAACTGAAGACCAAAAAACAGCCATTGCTGCCTTGCTTTCGTAAGGGTCCCCTCCTCAGAGGAGGGGCAGCAACTTCAGGGTAGGAAATTCAACTTTGGGGGCAGATTTCAGGGAAGAAGGTTCAGTTTCCTCAAAGGTAACCCTAGCTTTAGATTCAAGTCTCAGCCGCTTAGAAGAGGTAATAGGCGAGGTGGGTACAGGGGGGGGAGGTCCCAAAATGGACAAGCGAATAGTTCAGGAGCCAGAGAAAGGAAATAAAAATAAATCATTCTCTATCCTAGAAATTGAGCCTTGCTCCACACCAGGTCAAAGAGAGGTTTTTTCAGCACTAGTTTTTTATGCACCAGAGCACAATAAGCTTCACTCAGCCGCCAGCCAGACCAAATGTTTGCTCAGCACCAGAACATGAGTTTTTCTCGGCACCAGTTGTGATAACGAGGTTCACTCGGCACCAGTTTGATAATGAGCTTTGCTCCGCACCAGTTAATAATGAGCTTTGCTCCCGCCCATTATAATGAACGTTGCCCCCCAGTTTAATAATGAGCTTTTGCTCTGCACCAGACCACCATGACATTGGGCCTAATGCTATAAAAAAAAAAATTAAGGATAAAGAAGTCAAGAGAACTTGCCTTTGGACTCAACCCATGAATAACTACTCCCAAGAGCCCCCCAGCGAGTAGGATAGGTAGTCATTACTAATGAACAATTGATAGTTGGAGAAAGCTTCCTAATGCCTCTTTTGCTTGTAGAATTATCAATGAAGGGGTGAGAATTCCATTTAATAATAACTAAAAGCCCAGAGATCATTAAAAAGGGTAGGTAAAGATAGATTTTATTCAACTAACAAGCGGAAAATATTGGAAAGAGAATGTGACAGACTGCTAAAACTAGGAGTCATAGAGCAGATCCCCAGAACTTCCTTTTACTTTTCCAACCACATATTTTATAAATTAAAACCAGATGGAACAGTAAGACTAATCTTTGATATGAAGGTGCTTAACACCATGATAAGAAACCTCCTTTACCATGCTTAAGGCCAATACAATATTTCCTATCTACATCTAAACTCTTGGTCCTGCAAACTAGATTTAAAAGATGCTTATTGGCACATTCCATTACATACAAGTAGCCAGAAATTTCTAACCTTCAAGCTAGTAAAAGGAAGTTCAAATGGACTGTGGTACCCTTTGGACTAAAGACAGCTCCTTATATATATTTTCAAAGATAATGTACACGGTGATCAAGTATATTAGAACTACATACAACATCTTAATATTCAACTATCTTGATGACATTCTCATATTAAGCAAAAGATTATTTAAAAATGTAAAAATCACATTCAGTTAGTCATTAGGATATTGTCAGACTTAGGATGGAATATCTCTTTTAAAAAAATCTACAATTGAACCGGCTCAAAAAGAATTGAATTTTTAGGAGTGCGTTAACAATATGATTAAGAAAACTATGAATCCCATTCAGAAAAACATAGAGAAGTGTATCAAATTGGCCAAAGCTTTCTCCAACTCTGTTAAATCTGACCTTCACTGTCCTATCAGATGTTAATTGGAGCCTTAAATTTCAGTGCTTCCTATACAAGCTGGGGAAGATTCCATCTTAAATATCTCCACAAGATACCAGATTATTTTAATTCAGGGTACAAAATCATTCCACACTCCTTCAAAAAATACCTAAAGCCATGGGAACTGAGACAAATGTACAGAGAGGTTAACATTCCAAAACCACAAATAGATGCAGAACTTTTCACAGATGCTTCCAACCAGGGTTGGGAGGAGCATTATAATAGCGGGTAAAATATTCTCAATAAATGGAACTTGGACACATGAAGAATCCTCCCTTCACATTAATGTAAGAGAGTTATTAGCGTGCTTCTATTCTATGGAACACTTCACTACAAGGTTATACAACAAAGTAGTCTTAATTTCATGTAGATTCAAAGGTTACAAATTGTTGGCTAGGAAGCAGGGTAGTATCAGAAACAAGGTAGCTCATGCACTTGTCAGAAAATACTAAGTAACATGAAGGATCATAACATACAGATAAATTCCAGATGGATCAGGGGAGTAAGTAACACCATTGCAGACTCCACTTTCCAGAGACCTGGGTTCAATCCACACAGAAAGCGTTGCCTCAGTGACAGTCTATTCCTCCTTAATCTGGCACCGACTTCAATTTCAACCCGGAAATAGATCTGTTCTCAAATGGCTTCAATACTAAGTGCAAAAAGTTTTGTTCATCTCTTCCAAACCAAAAAGCCATCAGCAATAATGCACTTACGATTAGCTGGAAGGGACCAACACCTCTCTATGCCTTTCCACCAGGATTCTTACTACACAAAGTAGCTTTTAAAATCTATAAAGAATGCAATAATAACATGCTTTTCTGTACCATATCTCAGACAGAACCATGGATTCCATTAGTGAGGTCAGTTTCGAAGCAGCACAAACTATATACTGTGAAGATAGAAGACTACCAGATAGTTCTCAAGGACTGTATCTCACCCTCAGCAAAGCTCCAATCAACTTTGATCGCCTTCAAAATTTAAAGGACCAGCTCCCAAAAATGTCTTTCCTCCTGAGGTTTTGCACAAAAATTGCTATCAGCTTTGAGGGACAGCTCCATGCACAAGTATGAAAACTTGTATAACATTTTTAAAAGTTTCATTTCATAAGGAGTATGGAAGCGACAACAAATTCCCCCTGTTAGCAATTATTTTAATTTTTTCAATCACCTTATAGACAAGGGACTGGCTTACAATACCCTGAAGAGCTACAGAGCAGCTTTAGGTCCTATATGTCAGGATATTTCCCAGGTTACTGTCTTGCAGAAGACAAATATGTCAAAGCAATGATATCGGGGGTGAATAGAAGGAAGCCGAGCAACACTCACCAGTTCCCTGGCTGGGATCTAGAAAAACAAAGTAATTTCGTTTCTCAACACCACAAGATATAACTCTATCTACCTTACTACTGACCACAGAAAACCTTATTTCTAGTAGCCTTAGCTTTGTTCCCTTTAAGAGCAAATCAATTTAACAATCTCTGCATTTCCAGGAGCACCTTCACCCCAAAGAACACATTGTCCTACGGAACCACCCTTCCTTCATGGCCAAAACCAAAAGACAACTACACACCAATAGAGATCAGCTTTAGAAAGCTTCCTAACAGACAAAAATATGTCCAGTCAGACAATTGAACTTCTATTTGGAATACACAAACAAAGTCTGTAGGGAAAGAAACATAGACAGGAAAGACCACATATGGCTAGATGAACACTTCAAGATAATGTCTACAAAAAATGAGACAACTTTTTAGGGAGTGCATTTTCATAGCCGACCCAAATGCAACTAAACAGTCAACTAATTTCACTCTATAAGGGGTCAAGCTTCATCAAGACTGCTATACAATGGTATATCTTTGTTACAAGAAATCATGTCCAGAATGAATTGGAGTAAGCGACTCTGTCTTCAGCTCTTACTATGCTCTCCTCGGCTTACAGGGTGCTTTCGATGCTGTGGTTCGCTGGACTTCATCTTCAAGCCCCTGAAGCATCGGCCTAGCTACCACTGGTGAGTCCGGAAGGTTGAAGCCTCCCTCTCCGAACTTTATAGTTTACTTGTGAACGAAGGTTCTGGAGTGGGAGGTGAGACCTTCCGGACTCAAGGTCTGGGTCACCCTCCAACCCTTCCCCCGGGAGCCGAGGAGACCATGTAACTAGGAGAGGATATTCTAACAAACTTCATAATCCAACAGAGTAGGTTATATATCAAGAAATACATACATACAATCACTATTATTCCAGAGAAAACAAACTAACTGCAATCTTTCATTATTTATTTCAACCGAAACAGCACAAGAAGATTGACCTTACTAGTAAAAAGACCTTTGTGTTCAACAAATTTGCACCTTCACAGTAATTTCTTCATAACTTGAACAGCCTAAGGTAAGCTCAACCACTTCTGTGTTAATTTTTGTGCTTTAACAACTTCAAAAATGTGACTACTTTTGCCGAGTCAACCCGCTCGTCTCTGATAGCAGCCAAGCCCAAGGGTGGGCGTGGTTTAGCGCTCGCTGCCGCCTCTGGGGGGGTTTCAGGGGGAGTGTGTAAGCTACCACTGGTGAGTCCCGGAAGGTCTCACCTCCCACTCCAGAACCTTCGTTCACAAGTAAACTCACAGTTTCTCCTGATACTGCATAGTAGTTGTAGTATAGATCCAGGTCTCCTTTCTACCTACCTCGTCCAACATGCCTCACCCTATTGCCATGCTACTCGGGATACTCCTAGCCTTAGCCGCTAGAATCATATTGGTGGATTGTCCCTTATTTTTTTGCTAGGGACATCCACGTTATGTACTATAATGTACTTCAGTGTTTCTACCCTTATTTTTATGCTAGGGTAGAACACAATAGGTTTGTATATTTTTGTAAATATCTTAATTAAGTGAATCATTCTATATTGTTTTTGCCATTACACTATTTTATATTACTATGTCTAATATAAGTTAATTTTAAGTACTTTATATTGATTGCTTTCTTACCATGCCATTGTTTTAGGATAAGTTAGCTTTAAGTACTTTGTTTGTATACTGTAATGTCCCTGATTCACTTATATTATATATCTCTTTTTTTTACTATTGGGTTTCATTTGTCCTTATTCCCATCTTGTCTGTTTCTCTGGTACTGTTTCATAGGCCGACACGCTGAGCCCAGAAAAGGGATTTTGACGTAGGAAAAATCTATTTCTGGGTGATTGGCTCGTGTCGCCCTATGAAACCCACCCTGTTTTCTTTTGCCACCCTACAGGACAAGATGTTCATAGATTAAGGATGACCGCTAAGGGCGCTGCTGTCCGTGGCGTCGGTAGTGAGTAGTAGTAGCGGCCGCATCACCCTTTAGTATCAGCTCTCTCTGGTGGGGATTTTATGTTGGAAGGTCTAAATGGTGAATGACTCGTGGTAGTGATCCCACTCGCCTATATTCCCATACCGACACTTCTTTTATAGAGTGAGCGAAGTCAGTTTTACTGAATTTTCTTAATTTTGTTTTTCCTCTGGTAATTTTAGATTGATTTTACCTAGAAATAATGATCTTAAGGATATTTCATAGGGCGACACGAGCCAATCACCCAGAAATAGATTCTTCCTACGTCAAAATCCCTTTTTTCAAAAACACCTATTTTTTTCCACTAAAAACACTTATGAATAATATACAGGCAGTCCCCGGGTTACGACGGGGGTTCCGTTCTTCAGACGCGTCGTTAGCCGAAAATCGTCGTAAGCCGGAACATTGTCAAAAATCCTAAGAAAACCTTATTTTTAATGCTTTAGGTGCATTCAAAACTATGTAAACTGCATTCTTATTGCATTTTTCATCAAAAAACCTTTAAATATTGATTATTTTGCATTTTTGGTGTCACATTTCATCTGCCAGGTCAGCGTTTGTAGGCGTCGTAACTCTGGAACATGCATCGTAACCCTAGAACATGCGTCGTAACCCTGAAAATAATTTCTGATGAATATAATTGAAAAGCGTCATAACCTCGGAACATCGTAAGCCGAGACCGTCGTAACCCGGGGACTGCCTGTAGTCTAATTTTAGGGTCCCTAAAATCACGGGCATAACTGATACTTTGGCAAACAAAGAAATGGTAGTTCAAAGGAAGCTCTTGGCATGCACATACAGATCATCTAGTCTCCAATAATTACTGTACCATACTTGTCTCACATTTTGTGGTCTGAAAACTTGCCTGTAAGAATAGGCAGGTTGGGAAGACAGCTCCAGTTACAAGTAATGGGTTGGTATTGGATATAAAATACCCTTGTTTTGCCATAAAATTTTGTGGGGGTGGGGGGGGGTTCCATTCCGACAGCCTGATGATAACCGATTTATGGCGCTGATAACTTGTTTTCTGGGCTCAGCCCGTGTCGCTTTGTAAAATATCCTTTTAGTTCATATTTCTAAGGTAAATACTATTGCTAACATTACCAGAGAAAAAACCAAAATGGGATGTCAGAGCATTCTGACTCGCTCACCCTAAATAAAAAGAGGGTGTTGGTATTGGTTCTCGGGCCGAGTGAAACCACTACCACGGGCCTCTTGTCATTTAGATCTCTCCTTCACAAAACCCCCCTGCTAGAGAGAGCTGATACACAGCCCGCGCCAGCAACTACTACTACCAGCGCTCCCACGCCAACACCAGCGCCTCTAGCGGCCATCCTTTCTGTTAGCAGAATCTAGCACGCACGTGTTTTTCCTTTGCTGTGTTATTTCGCTTTACTTTTTGGATTACCATTAGTGATATGGGAATCCAGCTCGATTGAGCTCTTGCCTTGTTACCTTAGCTCAGTGTTCATGCATGCATGTGCCTTTGTCTAGGTCTGTTAGGCATTTAGGACGTATGTCCTTTTCTTCTTAGTCCTACCAGCTTGGCAGTTGCCCTCCGTTCTTACGTACCGGCAGAGACCAGCTCCCGAGTGGTTAGGCGCCCTCCCTCCCGGGTCGGTTAGCCTAGCCTCTCTCGGACATTTCTTTCTCTTTTACTTTTGATTCCCTTCCTTTCTATTATATTATATATTTTTATATTATGTTGCATGTCTGAGACGGTTAGAGATAGCCTAGGCTATCTGTTTCGTCGGGCCTAGCTGTCTACGTGGTCCTACCACATTTCATGGTGGGCCAGGCGATCGCACTGAGCCACCGGCTCAGTCACCCTCCCTACCTCCCTTTCCCGTACGGGGGTCGGGGAGGCATGTACTGCTCGCTCACATTGCCGTGGCAACACCCGGGCTCACTCCCCTCCTCCTCTCTTCTCGGAGGGGATACGGGAGTTTCGTGTGGGGGAGGGTACCTTGTGTCTGTCTTATCATACCGTTCTCTCCTTGGGTTCCACAGGGGGTCTGGGTGCGCTCGGGTCAGGCTGGCCATCTGGCTCGTCCGTGCTCGGAAACCCTAGGGTCCCTTCTCGCTCTCTCTCCTACCCCGGTCACCCCCCCTTCTTACCCACCGCGCCAGTGGCGGGTTCGGCTGGTTTCGCCAGCTTCATCATTGGGGGGTGACGGAGAAAGCTCCGCTACATGCTTCTTCTTGATTTGTTATTTTTTATTTATTTTTTTATTTTGTGTTTTCATGCTGAAAATTCCGCTAGCTGGCGGAGCGCCCGCTCACCAACCAGGTTCTCCTCCTGCTTGCAAGTTTTTTCTACGGCGGAGCTATGCTCCTCCTTGGTTACATTTACTATTAGGTTAACTTTCTCTTGTTGCTTCCCGCCGTACTTGTACCCAACCCGGCGTTGAGGCTGGTTGCTAGTTTGGTGAAACTCCTTTCTCCGGCGTACCGAAACTTTCTACTAGCATACCTGACCTACGGACTCTCAAGAGAACAGGAGAAAGTTAACACATAATTCTCCGCTCCGGCATATAGCAGAGTATTATATATCTTAACGGGCTAGTCCCGTTAACTAGTGTTGATACTCATGTATCTGTCCACTTACAGGCTACCAACTGCCAGGAGTCCGGCTGTAATGCCATACTCCAGGACCCCTGTGGTCATGAGATCTGCAGGACCCACGCCGTCTGCGCCATCTGCTATGGGGATATAGCGGTATGGCACCATGAAGCATGGTCGATATGCTACGAACTCATCGAGCAGTTTACCTCCGGTGTAAGTTTATACCGAATTCTATCCGCCGTATAATTGAACCATATACATGTACATGAGAGATATAATGACAGTTTGAATTATGTGTTTGTCAATCGTTAGCCTTCCCTAAGGCTTACAATAACCCTCTCTTCCAGGCTTCCACCGTGAAGGACGCCGCAGCGACAACCCTGAAGGCCTGGGTCGGCGGGTTCGGGAAGAATGTTACGAAGGGGCAGCCATACATCTTGGATAAGAGTATGGCTCTCCGCCTCTTCCCTGGAGCCAAGGCTACTTCCTACGTCGACCCGGCAGCGGCGGCCCTGTACATCTCTTCCATTCAAGTTCAGGTGGCCCAGGCGCTGGCGGGCCAGAGCAACCCTGAATTAGCAGACGACGTGGCTACCCTAGACCTCAACCTGGAACCAATGGTGGTAGGTGATCCAGGTAGTATGTTAGATGAGGCAAGTTTGTTGGGGGCTCAAGGGCTTCCCTTGGGTCCTTCTGGATCTTCTTCTTCTGTACACTCTTCTACTTCCTTCCAAGGATTTTCAGAGAGTGAATTTTTGGTCAGGCTGAAGTCCACTCACGCTATCCCTAAAGTAAAAGGGAAGCGAGAATTGAAGACCCTGGAGAAGACAGCGTCTAAAAAGACCACGTCTTCTGAGTCTCATAAGTCTTCGGCTCACCACCATGGAGCAGAGAAAATGAAGTCATCTTCGTCTTCGTACTCCAAAGGGTCGAGAGGCAAATCCCCGAAGGATAAGGTCCAGGCCTCTGTTAATCCTGAGCCTTCAACCTCTACCGGGACACGCCCAAAGACACCTACAGTGTCCAAGGACCCAGCTCCTTTCGACACAGGTGCATTTGCTGCAAACATTATGCAGCAGATGGGCAGTCTGGTTGGGAACCTGGTACAGGATAAGTTCGAGCAGATGTTGTCACACATCTCTACGTCCTTTGAGGAGTCTGGTCAGTCGATTCGAAATATTTCGGAAAGGCTGACCAACCAAGAGAATCTCGTGGTGGGTCTCAGAGAGAACCCGGCAACAGTCCTCTCACAGCCTACTATGGCGGTCCAGCCTATGCCAGATTACGATTCTCTACCTCCCTTCACTCCAAACAATCCATGGAGAATGGCAGCGTACGCTCCGTTTAAGGACGGTATGCTGATGCTACCGGACTGCGGCATTCGAAGAATAGAGGACTTCAAGTTCCACCCCGCCAATCTGCAGCCTCCATTCATGGGTTACGCCCGTCTTACAGAGACGGCGATGAGGAGGGAGGACAGGATCCCAAAGGAAACTGTCATCTACAGCCAGGATCAGGCTCAAAGGGAGTGGCTGAGGAGCTTGGATGACTGGGACTGCGTCAACACCAAGCTCCAGGCGTTTAAGAGTCCTTTTACTATCTTTGTGGCGGATGGAGAGACTCCTACTCCGTTCACCACAAAGTTAGCGGAGCTGACTCTCCAGGCCGCCATGGAAGACGAGCCTATGCCGCAGCTTCGGGAAACCGAGCCAACGTCCCTTCTGCTTCCTAGCGCCGAAGACCTTTGGATGGACCTACCATCCACATTCACGGTAGGCAAACTCAAGCCGGACTGTGCAATAGTACAGTTTAGCGAGAGGCTTCCTAGGCTACCTGACAATCTGATTCAGGCGGAATTTGATGCCAGGTCTAGGCTAGGGAGGACACTAAATGCCCTGGTAATGACAGAGGTTGCTGCGATAACATACGGCACGGAACCTCTGTTCAAGCTACTAGCCAAGGTACAGACTCATACTGTGCAGTGCGACCTATACGACTTCGTGGTCGCACGACGGAATTGCAGAAAACATGTTCTGCAAGAGGCGACCATTCGCCACGAGCCTAATAAACTGCTTGCCACTCCTATCTGGGGTGCTGACCTCTTTCCAGAAGCTCTGGTTAATGAGGTTCATCACGAAGCTACAAGACTGAACCAAAGCCTTAAGGTCCGTTGGGGCCTATCAGCTAAGAGGAATCCTGAAACTTCTACTTTTGTTAAGAAGTTGAAGAAGCCGAGGAAGTTTACACCCTATCAAGCTTCCCAACAACAACAAATGGTTCAGGCAGTACTGGTCTCCCAGGTGGTACAACCTTCCACCTCGAAGAACCAGGCTCAACCTATCCTCCTGCTGACGCCTCAGAGCCAACCGTCTACCTCATTTGCTGTCTCACCGGCCTTCAATCCGGTCTTCGAAGGACAAGCATTCCAAACCTTTAACAAGTTTGGAAGAGGTAGCAGGGCTAGGGGTTCATTTTGCCAAAGAGGTGGCGGAAGAACGCTTATCAGAGGCAAGCACTTCCGAGGCAGACGTGGGTCACGAACTGCCCCAAGTCAGTGAGAACCCTCAGGTAGGAGAGAGACTGTTCCTCTATCGCCACAGATGGGGGTTCAGCAACTGGGCACAAAGTATTGTGTCCAAAGGACTAGGATGGAGCTGGATCAAAGGTCCCCCTCCATCCAAGACCTTCCTTCAGAGACCAACGTCGGAACTGACGGAGTATACCGAAGAACTACTTCAGAAAAAGTTTCAAGGTCACTTGTTCAGCGTGCCAAAGAAAGGCTCAACCAAACGAAGAATAATCTTAGACTTGTCCCGTCTAAACTTATTCATTCGTTGCGACAAGTTCAAAATGCTGACCATGTCGCAGGTGCGGACCTTACTTCCCCGTGGGGCCGTCACCACCTCTATCGATCTTACAGACGCATACTATCATATCCCAGTAGCAAGACACTTCCGCCCGTACCTAGGCTTCAGGCTGGGGAACCAGGCATTCTCATTCAAATTGATGCCCTTCGGGTTGAACATGGCCCCCAGAGTATTCACAAAGGTGGCAAAGTCAGTAGTTCAACAACTAAGATCTCAAGGGATAATGGTAGTAGCGTATCTGGACGACTGGCTTGTTTGGGCAACAACCGTCGAAGCATGCCAAAAAGCTGCAGTCAAAGTAATACAATTTCTGGAACATCTGGGGTTCCAAATAAACAAGTCCAAGTCCAGGCTAATGCCGGACACCCGCTTTCAATGGCTCGGCATTCAATGGGACTTAAGCTCCCATACTCTGTCAATTCCGTCGGACAAAAGGAAAGAAATAGCCAAAGCTACAAGGCAATTCCTCAAATGCAAACAAACATCAAGGAGAAACCAGGAAAGAATCCTAGGTTCTCTACAATTTGCCTCAGTGACAGATGTTCTACTGAAGGCAAAGCTGAAAGACATAAATCGTGTCTGGCGCTCGAGAGCAAACAACAAGTCTCGAGACAAGTTGTCAGCCATTCCGCCGGTTCTCCGCAAACGGCTCCGCCCCTGGGCGGAGGTCAAGAATCTGTCCAGGTTGGTTTCTCTTCAATTTCCCCCTCCGGCGTTGGTTATCCACACGGACGCTTCCCTAAGCGGGTGGGGAGGGTACTCCCAATTCAAGAAAGTACAAGGGACTTGGTCCCCTCAGTTCCGCCAGCTTCACATAAATGTATTAGAAGCCATGGCAGTGTTCCTCACATTGAAGAGGCTTCTACCAGCCAAGAACTCTCATATCAATCTGGTACTGGACAGTGCAGTAGTAGTACACTGCATCAACAGGGGAGGATCCAAATCAAGTCATGTGAACCATGTCATGATAGCCATATTTTCACTAGCAGCCAAGCACAAATGGCATCTATCCTCCACCCATCTGGCGGGAGTAAGGAACGTGGTAGCAGACACTCTGTCTCGTTCATTTCCTCTAGAATCGGAATGGTCTCTGGACAGGCGCTCATTCCAGTGGATATGCCAAAGGGTCCCAGGTGGATCTTTTCGCATCGCAATCGAACCACAAGCTCCCATGCTATGTGGCTCCCAACCTGGACCCTCTGGCTTATGCCACGGACGCCATGGCCATAGATTGGAATCAGTGGAAGAAAGTATACATCTTTCCTCCAGTGAATCTTCTATTAAAAGTCCTGAACAAACTCAGGACTTTCAAAGGACAAGTCGCTCTAGTAGCCCCACATTGGCCCAAGAGCAACTGGTTCCCACTACTTCTGGAATTGGGTCTCTGACCTCAACAGATTCCCAATCCCAAGCTATCTCAACCAGTACAAATGAGGACTGTGTTCGCTTCCTCAGGAATTCTCAAAACCCTAACTTTATGGACTTCATGAAGTTTGCAGCTAAAAGAGATGCAAATATTGATCCTCAAAATATCCTTTTCTTAAGATAATAATGTTTATATTCACTAACTTTGTAATTTTATACAAGATTATATTCAATTTTTATATTTTGTTTTTTATTGTTATTTCCTTATTTCTATTTAATCTTTACCAAGCTTGTGGCCATTTCTCTGGTACTATTTCACAAAGCGACACGGGCTGAGCCCAGAAAAGGGATTTTGATGAAGGAAAAATCTATTTCTGGGCAAGGGCCCGTGTCGCCCAGTGAAATCCCCCCTTTTTTATTGATCCCACCCTTCACCCCAAGCTTGGTTTCTCTAAACATTCACAGGCATGGCCGCTAGAGGCGCTGGTGTTGCGTGGGAGCGCTGGTAGTAGTAGTTGCTGGCGCGGGCTGTGTATCAGCTCTCTCTAGCAGGGGGATTTTGTGAAGGAGAGATCTAAATGACAAGAGGCCTGTGGCAGTGGTTTCACTCGCCCCAGAAACCATACCGACACCCTCTTTTTATTTAGGGTGAGCGAGTCAGAATGCTCTGACATCCCATTTTGTTTTTTTCTCTGATAATGTTAGCAATATTTACCTTAGAAATATGAACTAAAAGGATATTTCACTGGGCGACGCGAGCCCTTGCCCAGAAATAGTTTTTTCCTTCATCAAAATCCCTTAATGGTGCCTCTGTTAGGTACGTATCAGCACCATAACTCTATTATCAGCAGTGATAGCCGGAAATCAGTGCATTATGGCGTTAAAAATTGCAGAGTTTTGGTGTTAGACAAGTGCCATAAAACCAGATCGCCGATAACTGGGACTGCCTGTACGTGTAAGCCTCAACTTAGGTTAGAAAGATATAAAAAGAAGGAACATTGAATCACTAAAGGGTTCTAAGGATCTGCTAAGTAGTGCACCTGGTATTGAGACTAGCAATTGTGTCTGTGGATCTGTGAGAGTTAGAGTGAAACACTAGTCTTGCTGAAACCCTGATGGGCCAAAATACATAAAGGGAATATTACTGCATGTCTAGTGGAAAAAGTTGAGCAAACACAATAATTCTGTAAGGCCTGGAAGCTAATAGCTCTGTAGATTTACATATACCCAAAGGATGTTAAATAAGAAAAATCCTGAAGGAGAAGAATCGGTGGGATGCAAAAGTTCAACAGAAGCTGGGGCAACCTGAGTATGTGCCACCACAGACTACAAGGAAAAGAAACCCAACCATTTGAGACATACCTATGAATAAAAATTTGCAAAAGTAGAGTGGCACCTCAAGTGCCTGTCATTGAAGCTGAGATATCATCCGTTTTTCTCTACACAAGAGAGAGGTTAAATGGATTCACTTTGGTAGGCTGATTCTTAACTTGAAAGGTTTCTTCTCAATAATTTTATCACAATCCCACCAAAGGCAGAAGAGAATTTTATTCTTTTTGACAGCAATTTGTAGCAAGGAAAAACCATGATGTACCTTGTCTTTAGTTCTTCATCATCAAGAGATGGAGTCAGGTCATCATGTTTGTAGCAATGACATCTTCCTTACTCTTAACAAGGGCAGCAAGTGAAGGAATGACAAAAGAATCAGTGGTTTGATCCCAGTTGCTGGAAGACTGGGCCTTGGCTGCAACAGAGAAGTCTATCAAATCCCTGTTATTCTATTGCCTCACCTTACTGGACAGTGCTTAAAGTTTGCTGAATCTCATACGTTAAACAAAAACTTGTAGAAAAATTATTTTAACATGAAGATTGGCAGTGAGGTTTAGCTCAACAGAAGCCTTAGTAACTAGTAGTACTGAGAAGATAAAGCCCCACTTTCGTGATTTTACAGACTTCCAAAACGCTTCACTCTTCCAGTGTTACATGACCTCTTCAAGTTTATTGAGGACCCCAGATTTTAATAATGGAATTAAAAAATCTGAGAAAGAGCTGGCTTGTAATCTTGTTTGTGATGTTGTAGTAAGGAAGGTAATCAGCTACTATTGTAATAATGGCATTAACTAAATCAGTGCTCTGCCCACAAGAACCACATGGAGAATGAGTTCCATTTGGTCTGACAGATAGACAGAGGAGCAACACATCTGAAAATTGAGGGGACCACTGGCTTTACAAAGTTATCCCTTCAAACACAAGAATACTGCTGTTATTTAACCCAGAGTTCCAATGACAAGCAAGTCCTCCAGTGGTGATCTATAATATGGCACATTTTTGTCCCTGGAGGATCTTGTTCCACACAACTGCTGCACAAAGAGGTCTCTGCAACTACAGGTTTTGAAAGTGTTGGTCAACTGTGGCTCTTGTAGATGTTCACCAGTAGGATGAGGCTTTGTTGCATTTACATTTATGGCAAGGCTGAGGTTGTTCAGACTAATATTGGATCATCCCAAAAACCTGCCAACCTAGGACGAGGGGGTGTTGGTGGGTCTTCTGAGGCAAGTGTACTTCCTGAAGTCTGACAATTTCCCATGCAGCCTGCAAATTCACTCCGAGAGGTTATTAAGAAAGGTCTCAGAGGTAAATAATGTAGCCATCCCTTATTACTACCAACTCTTGATCTTGGGACTATAACAAGAAAAGTAGACTTGATTTATAGTTGCTATAAGTAAGATGGAAATCAGAATGACCAGTATCTCAACATTCTTGTGACTGCAAACATCCCTCTCCATCAAAAGGTTACATGTTAACCATCTCAAAATAGCTGGAACTCCAAAGCATTGAAGTGGCAGTTTCTGTGGATAGGAAAATGCTTTTCAATATTTCAAGATCAACTATGCAAGTCAGTCCAGCTCCTTAAGTGTGACATCTTTGTTCTCTATAGTTTTACCAGGGTACTTTATGAACTATTCATGAATATTAACTAATTTTCTGTTAGGCACATGAATGAGCCACATGACCTGCCAAGAAGAGAAACTCATACTAGTGGCTGGTCTCCCATGGATTTGTCCTTTGCTGCTGACCTTGTTACCAAACTCAGACCTCCAGTTGTCTACAAACTGTTATGGCCTCCTCTCCGTGCTGGCTTTGATTTTCACTTCAGAGGATGTGCAGATTAGTTTGATTGATTCAGGCACCACTACCAGGGGAAGACAAGATGTCTAAGAGATATTACTCCTGATCCTTCATATCTACAAACTAGTGAAGTAATCATCCTTCTAGAAAATGTCCTGGCTGAAGCAGCTCATCCTTCAAGAGTATGTAGGGACTAGAAAATAAAGCTAATCAGTTAAGAAGGACTGTTCATCATTTCAGGGCATTCTCAATTTCTCTTTCCTTTTAGAGGAAAACTGAAATTTTGGCCATATTTAATGTAATACTTGGAGATGCTACATTACTATGAATATATTGAGAATTTTTAACTAATTTTGTTTATCTCAGGGTGTTCAACTGCTTACAGTACCCAGCTGGGATATTATTTTATCATTGTTTGCTTAGCTAATTTTCCCAGAATGTTCCATCAGATCTGTCAGACACTCACAAAACTTTGGGACACAGCCTTCCACTTCAGTTGCAATTGGGTGTTTATGATACCTGTGCATGTTTATTTTACATACAGAATCCATTGTTATACATGAGGATAGATAGGTACCAACTGTTGGGTCAAAGGCATGCATTTGCGCAAACATTGGTTTTCGGTATTATGCTTCTTTTGCCTACAGGACACAGGTGTATGTATATGTCCAGGGACATTCAGACTGTGAATTGGGGTTTTTACTCTTCCATAATACCTCAATCTTACACAATTTGAGTTGTGAGAATTCACAATTGTTGGGACTTTTCATTGGAACCTAACTAATTATCATATGCAAGTTTTTCATAGACACACAAACACAAATGCAATATTTTTAAATCCTCGTGAAACCCTGCTAAAGTGTTTGTTTAATTTTTTATGGTATAGGTTTTCAAGCTTTTATGTATAAATTAAATAACATTATTAAGTAATAAAAATAATAATTCTCTCTATCTCTCTTTTACTGAGATGAGAGAATTTTTATGGGACATATACATACTATGTTTATTATTTTTTTCAAATAATAATAAGATTAAATAATAATAATAGTAAGGGTAACTGAACAGATTCCTGAAAGATATCCTTAAAGTTTTAAATTTGAATATATGTACATTTACATAACTGTGGATTTGTTTTTCCACTAATAGTAGTAGTAATAGTAATTACAAAATTTGCATGTTAGTAATTTAAAGAAATAAATACTACATAAGCTTTCCATTTCACTCTTTTAAGTAAGGATAACTCTTCTCTCTCTCTCACCAAGATGTTTATGGTACATGTACTATATGTTTATTATATGTTTATCAATATTTTCAAATAGTAATAAGATTACATAATAACAGTAATAATTAATGATAATATAGTAATAATAATATACTAACTGTAGTTATAAAATGCATATGAAAATATCCTTTTCCCTCAACTGGTGTTTTCAATTTGAAGAGAAGCTCGAAGTCGGAGCTGTCAGATATGTCAAATTAATGTGACAGGTGAGGGAAGTATTGCGATTAGCAGGTCAATCATTTCCCTCAATCTCTCTCTCTCTCTCTCTCTCTCTCTCTCTCTCTCTCTCTCTCTCTCTTAGTTAGTGGTACTAGATGATTTTAAATTAATCTAATTTTACTTTACCATCTAGAACTGTAAATGTGCCATTCTAAAACGTAGACATAACTAAGAGTTGTATTAGTCCAAATAAGAAGCACTGTTTGTTCATGAAAAGGAATTTCAGAACAGAGAGAAAGAGACAGAGTGAAGGATTTCTTAAATATGAGGTTGAGAAGACTTCTAAAAAGAGATGTTCAGAAGGAGGAAAGAAGAGAGAAATAGTAGGCATATAATCTTCATACACACCCATATTTTTGCCAACCATTTATTTTTATTTTAAGGGTAATGTATTAACTTTTAAGTGAAATTACAGTGACTTTAATTTCATTTAAAAGTTAGGTTAATATGTAGGGAGCATGATTAGGGTCATATTTAGTATTCAAACTCTAGATTTATTAGCATTTCTAGAGACCTTGCCAAACTTACGCAAAAAGCCCCCTTGCACGAGGGGGTCTGGAACCTAACCTCATGTAAGTTTGGGGTATTACTGTGCTGTGAGTGATGAGCACATACTATGAAGAAAAATCTGCTTTGTTTTAAAAACTTGATAATTTTCACATTTCACCTTATAAGCATGTATTATATTATCTACTTTTTTCCAATTAGGTGTATCTCATACTTCTGAAATTGATTGTAACATCAAGTGAAAGTCCAGGAAATTCTCCAAGTAAGCTGCAAACTCAGAAGGTGGTGGAGACAGCTTTGAATATCCTTCAGAATTACCTACACTGCATTGACTTATCACAGGTAGTAGCTATATCTTTGGGCTATGATATTCTGTGTCTGTTATTTGCATTGTGCATATCATTTTCACAGCCTGTAGGTAGTACTGTAAAGCTTTATTGTAGGTTTTATTTCTCCCACAATCAGTCTTTTACTTTTATAAAAAAGAAGAAAAAAAGAATTTTTATATGAAGTAACTTACCAAGTTTCACTTGCATGTAATAAGTAAAGAATGCAAGAAAAGGAAAGAGAGATTAAATAACTTTTCACAAGGAAGCTGTTTAAACAAACTATTGAAGGCATCAGAGGCTGAATGCGGCGCCAGTGTGTTTATTATGGATCTGAGGTACTGTTACAGTGGTAAAAAATTGTTAAAAACAATTGTCACTAGATGGGTATTCTACCGTAACTAAAAGAAGGGATTTGGGCAAATCGAGTGTAAGCGAAAGAAACAGGTTAATAATCATCCCAGCTTAGCTGGTAAGTCAGTAGGAAGCAGGCCCCTGTCTTCCATCTTCTCTTCTCTTCTCTCTATCGTCTCACTTAGCGCACTGAACACCAGTAAGCTTTTTTTTTTTATTTTATTGTATTGCATTTGATTGCTTTCATGTTTTATCATTTGTGTTAAATTCATTGTGAAATAACATTTTACTTTTTATGTGGATTGTTACTGCATCTACATACATATTACGTATACGTAGTAAGTATTTTATTGTCTTCTTCTCGCCTCAACAATATCATGATACATGACAACTTAAAATCATTCATTCATTATTCCTCAAAAATATAAATGCTCCCTCTCTCTATCTCAAATTAGCTGTGCATCACTGCAATGAGGAATGCTTTTGTTAATTGTTTATGCTAAATTTTATTGTGAAAAGCTTTGTTCTTTCATTTACTATTTTGTTGAACTATACCGTCTCACTCAGCATACTGAACACTGGCTCTTTTATGAGAATGGTGCTTGCTGATTTTTGACAGTTAACGACTTTTTCCCAATTTTGACTTTCTTAGTTGAATTTTTTACATCACGATGTCTACTCAAGCTTAGCTAGCATTAGGTATTGCAGTAAAGGCTGCAATACTTGACTGACTAGAGTTCAGTTAGCAGTAGGTTTTGCAGTAAAGGCTGCAATACTCACCTGACTAAGGAATCCTATGATTCACTTAAGCGGTGCACAGATTTAGGGGGCAGGTGTGTTCAGTAGATTTAAGATGTCAGGAGTGTATGGACTGGGATAATAAAAAGTGGATGAGTTTAAAGTCACATTTAAATAAGTTGGCTACCCAAAAAAGAGAAAGTTGACTGCTAGAGCTGAGAATAGTAAGACTTTAGCCAGGCATCTTCTAAGTCTATTTGCTAATGTTAATATTCCTGTTTCTGATCCTGTAATCTCTGTGACTCCTGTTCCTAGTTCTCAAACTGTCCCACCCTCTCCTTTACTTGGCCCTAACACTTCTAAACTCAACCCCATTGCCAGCCTCAAGTTGAGACATGACAAGAGGTTCGAGTTGATAGTGGAGACCATGGCCCAATCAGGATATTCAGTTTAAAGTCCTAATTGACAAGATGAGTGCTAATAGTGCTAGTGAAGTGTTGGTGGAGGAGGCGGCTGCTTATCCTGCCAATTCTCATAGGCCAAAGTCAATGTCATACTCCCCGAAACTTGGGAGGAGTCACTCTGGTTGCCAAAGGGAGGTCGGTGGGGTCTGCCTACAGGTAGTCGCCCCCTCTGTTGTACCTGTTGTAGATTCCCAGGTTGCAACGGAGAGACAAAGGAAAGGCATCTCAATGAATGTGCATCATCTTTCTCTGAGTTCAGAGGAGTCTAGTCCCAGGCGCCAATGCGCTTTGCGGACGAATCATGGCCATTGTAAAGGTGTTGCAGTGTATGTTAGTCACTCTCCATTGCCTAGTAAAAGATTCAAAGAACCTGTTAGTAGTCCTCATCCATCCTGCAGAGTTCAGCTTCTAAATGCTCTGCTTCTTGCAAATGCTCCTCATCTGAGTGCCCACTAAATGCATGAATGCCCAGCAGTTCCTGAGTTTTCTTTGAAATCCGAGCACCCAGTATCGCTCGAGAGTCTGTTAGCCCCAAGCTCTCTAGAGTCTCTGAGTGCTTCTTTGCATCCGAGTACCTGTTACTGCATGAAGGCCCAAGAATGTCCAAGCATTTATTAGCTCTTGAGCACTGGTCCTCCCCTTGAACTCCCTAGAGCGCCCATTAACGTCTGAGCACCCAGTAGCATCTGAGCACTCAATAGTTTCTGAGTGCCCAATGGCTAGTTTCAGCCAATCGTCCTGTCCTAGCCTTTGGGCGCTCAGTACTGGCTCCATATTTTGCGACTCCAGCAGTTCAGTGGCTGGTGCCATCATCCACACTGCTGGCTCCTCTTCTTCAGACTCCTGCTGCTAGTTCTCAGGTGCCTGCAGCTGTCCATCCGTCCTGTTCAATGAAAGCTTGACAGTATTTTGGGCCAACTCAAGAAGGTTCCATCAGATCCTTAACCGCCAGCAGACTTATCATCATCTCCAGTATCTTCGGATAAGGAAGAAGCAGTGGACTATGACGCTCCCCCTTTGGCTTATGTATCCTTATTCTTATTAAGATATCTCCTTGCTACTTTTCTGAGTTTCTTTTCATCAGCAGCCCCATCTTTGCCTGCTTCCAATTTTTTAATGGACACAGTCTACTGGCTCTGCTAGACTGCCTAGATTGGTGCTTTCTTCTTCAATGAAGAAAGCCTTGAATGAGCTTGAGGGATGGCTCGCAGAAAAGAGGCAGCAAGGGAAGGTCTCTTTCCAGATTGTCTCGGAGGAGGTACTTATCTTGGGAGTCTGCCTCCTCCCAGGGGGACTTCTCCATGCTGATAGATTTGTTTTGTAGGTTAGCATTCTCTTGAGCTAATATTATGTTTCAGCCAATATTATGTTCTTTGCTCAGAAATGGCTCATCTTCTCAGGGACTCGTTCAAAGTTTTTGAAGTCTTGAGCTTCATGGACTGGTCTGTGGGTGCTCTTGCTTGTAAGGTTAAGGATTGTTCCATTTTGCCCAGGGATTGTGCCGCAAACTGGCTAGTTGTTGTCTCTTACATAGATGAAGTCATTAGGGATGGCTTCCAAGAGTTGGCCTTTCTTTGTGCAATGGGAGTACTTAAAAAGAGCTTTGGTGCTCGTATACTTCAAAAGGGTTTGCTACCTCTCAGAAATGGCCGCTCCTGTTTTCTCCCCTTGATTGACATTACCTGTTCCCACAAGCCATGGTGCTTGGTATCACATCAGACCTCCAAAAGAAGAGCACTCTGGATCTTTTGGCAGCAGGCAGAGGGCTTACTCCAGACCCCGCTCTAGCATTTGTTTCTTGTCGCACTCCATCAAGGAATCCTCCTCTTGAACCTACTCACAAAAGTGAGGATTGTGTGCTGTACTTCAGTAGGATCCAGACTGCTCTTTTAGGAGAGATGGAAAGAAAAAGGGGCAGAACCTTGGATTGTTAATGTCCTGAGGGAGGGCTACATTATCCCTTTCACAGAGAGACCACCTTAGCCAACACACCCATCATATTGATGGCCTACTCTGTAAGCTCAAAGAGGTTTTTGACCTGCTCGGAAGAAGTTTTGTCCCTCCTTAGGAAGAGAGCAATAAAGCAAGTTGAAGACATAAATTCATAAGGGTTCTACAGCCGTCTTTTTGTAGTCCCCTGGTCTTCAGGAGGCTGAAGGCCTGTCCTGGACATCAGCAGCCTGAATTCCTTTGTCCAGAAGATGAAATTCAGGCTGGAGATGAACCAAACCATCCTGTCATCCATTTGCCAAGGAGATTGAATGACTTCCATTGATATGTGGGACACATACAGGCAGTTCCAGGTTATTGGCGTGGATTCCATTCTCGGCAGGGTGCTGATAAGAGAAAACCGCCATTAACTGAAACTCATCAATTTATGGCGCTTGTGACACCAAGTTTCTGTTGATGGCGCTGATAACCATTTAATGGCACCTCTTTTAGGTATGTTATGGTGCCATAACTCTGTGATCAGCACCTTATGGCGCCATAAATTGCTGATTTTATGGCACTACATAAGCATCATTAACCGAGTCTGCCGATAACCGGGGACTGCCTGTACTTCCATGTCCTTATCTGTCTGGACTCCAGGAAGTACCTCAGGATTATGTTCAAGAACAGAGTTTTCCAGTTTTGGCTTCTGTGCTTCAGCCTATCTACATCTCCCCAAGTCTTCACCAGAGTTCTTGTGCTTCTTGCAAAGTGGCTTCATCTTAAAGGAATCAACATCTCCCTTTACCTGGACGATTGGCTTCTTTCAACATTTCCCTTTACCTAGATGATTGGCTTCTTCATGCTCAGTCAAAAGAGAAGTGTATGGAGGACCTTCAGAGGACCCTTCTCCTAGTCCAGGACCCGGGCTTCTTAATCAATGTGCATAAGGCCCACCTGACTCCATCTCAGGAGATTCTATATTTGCGAATGATAGACTCTTGGATTTTTCTAGTTTTTCCATCCCCCAAGAGAGTAAAGTCCTGCCTGAGGATGGCAAATGGGTTTCTACCTCTCGAAAACTGCTCAGCCAACGAGTAGATGAGTCTTCTGGGGACAATGTCCTCCATAGAGCAGTTTGTCTCACCAGGCAGACTCCATATGAGAGCTCTGCAGTTCTTCCTAGGGGTCAGCTGGGACAGAAGAAATTACCCAGACACGTTCATTTTTCCTGTGACTCCCAAAATAAGGACACTTGCTATGGAGGAATTCTGAAAGAAAACTGTCAGAAGGGATAGCTCTCCTCCCTTTGAGCCCCGACCTAGACCTCTGCTCAGATGCGTCTAGTCTAGGTTGGGGAGTTCTGGGGAGCAAGGAAGTTTCCAGGACATGGTCCTTTGGAGCATAAAAAGTGGCATATCAGTGTCATAGAATTAAAAGCAATACACATAGAAATACAGTTCTTTGCATCAGAGGTGTTTGACAGGACAGTGGCAGTCCATGCAGACAGCACTACTGCCTTGCCTTATACCAGAAAGCGAAAGCGAGGGGGGAACTCATTCCTCCTCTGTATATGAAGTAGCGAGTGCCCTTCTCCTCTGGGTGGACCAGGATCACACCAGAATTCTGACACAATTCATTCAGGGAAAACTAAATGTACTGGTGGACAAGCTGAGTCGTCAGGGGGCGGGTTCTTCACACAGAGTGGACCCTGGACCCTCTGGTCTGCTAAGACCTATGAAAACTGTGGGGAAAAACCAATCCTGGACATTTTTGCAACTTCCAGAAACCATCTCCTGCTATGCTTTCCCACTGTTCAGTATGGTGAGACAAGTCATTTCAGACCCATCAGAATGTGTCAGTGATTTTAATAGCTCTGTTTTGGGCCTCGAAGGAGTGGTTTCCAGACCTCCTTGGCCTTCTAGTGTCTGGTGGATTTTCTGAGGCTATTACCTTAAAATCAAAGTCTACTCAGACAACCTCACTGCAGGCGGTTGCATCAAGGATTGTCCACTCTGTCAGGAAGCTCCTGAGAGGAAAGGGCTTTTCAAGATAAGCTGCAGATGCTATTGCTGAGAATAGATGTCAATCCTCCAGCAAAGTGCACAATCTTTCGTTCTTGGTGCAGAAGATGTAACATCTCTTCTTCTCAGACATATATAGCAGAACTAGCAGATTTTCTGCTATATTTAAAAACTTCTAGAGGTCTGTCTACCTCAACTGTTGAAGGTTATATGGCCATGTTAAGCTCTGTCTTCCAACATAGGGGAGTAGTTCTTTCCTTGAACCAAGATTTGTCAGATCTCATGTGGTCTTTAGACACAGCTAAACAGAAAGAGGTGGGAGTGGTCTCTTGGAACTTAGATGTTCTCAAATGTCTGTCTGGTCCTCGTTTTTAGCCCCTTCATTCAATTTCATTAAGGAACATCACTAAAAAAAAAAACAATTTTCTTTGTAGCCTTAGCAACTGCTAAATGTGTTAGTGAGTTACATACGATGGATAAGAGAGTTGGCTTCTCTCGTGGGATTGCAGTCTGCTCACTCGCCCTTGGGTTTTAGCTAAGAATGAGACCTTGTCTAAGCCCTGGCCTTGTTCCTTTATTATTAAGAATGACAGAAATATTGGGTCCAGAAGAAGAAGAAGCAAGCTCTGTGCCCTGTGAGTGCAGTAAGATATTACTTACACAGAACAAAGAGAATACATGGACCTTCAATTAATCTATTGTGTTCAGTCAAGAGCCTTTCTCGTCCACTGCCCAAGAATGCCCTGGCATTCTTCCTCAGAGACCTTATCTCCGAAGTACAATCCCTAGGGATGATGTTTTAACCTCTTTTAAAGCCCGTGAAATAAGAGCAGAAGCCACATCATTGTCTTCAAACATAACTTATCTCATCCATTTTGCAACTGACTTTTTGGAAGTGCAAGTCAGTTTTTGCATTCCATTACTTCCATGAAGTGGAAATAGATTATGATAATTGCAGTACCTTGGGTCCATTTACTGTGGCTGGCAAAGTGTTGGGTAAAGAAGTGTAGGGAGCATCCCTTCCACCCTTTTTTCTCTTCACTTTGACATAGGGTGTTGAGTCTTACGGGAGCCTGGGGGTCTATGTACCTGGAGTACTCACCAGTTTTTTATAGGTTTGGCTGGTGGTGTTGTTTATTTAAGGGGCGTAGGAGAGTGTTGTTTTTTTGGTTGTCTTTATTGTGATATACTGCACCCAGGGCATTGGGCAACATTTTATGCTTTGCTAGCCATCGGAATTGTCTTTTGCTGCACAATTCCCACTGAAGTAGTCGGTGCTCCACGGCTATACTGCCACACCACTACACAATAAGATGAGTGCCAACCAGAGGCAGTATCTTCCTGCAGAAGCTAGCTCTCTCATTAGGTAGGGAAACAACAACAAGCATTGTATTAATGCTAGCTATTTATTTCTATTCTTAAATTCATTACCATTCCTAATGTTTTGGGGTAGATATGTCCATGCATCCCACCTCCTGTCAATGTAATTACTTTGTTCCCACCTCCTATCAATGTAATTATTTTGTAAGTTGCTTATATAAGAATGACATTTTTATGATGAAATAAAGTTTTATATATATATATATATATATATATATATATATATATATATATATATATATATATATATATACCTACAAAGTAATTATATGATCAAAGCCCTCCCTCATCCCCTCGCATGGACACAAGGGCATAGATTAATTAAAGCTCCTTGCTGAGTTGTTCCTCTCTTACCCCAAAAGTGGGCAGGGCAAGTCTCCTCCCCGAAACAAAATAGCGCGACCTGCCAATTTCAAAATTTTGCTGCCATCTGAGTGAAACTATAGCTATATAATTACTGTATACTTGGTAAGTACTATGTACATATATATGAAATTTTTGTTTTATTTTATCATAAAAATGTCATATTTATTTTATAATAATATTGAAATAACATTATTATTCTATTTCTGCAAAAGTTATTAGAATTTAGTGAGTACAATGTATTACATATACTTTGTTTACAATAACCTTTGTGACATTCATTACAGGAGATTTAACAAATATAAAAAATATAACATGGTTTTACAAAACATGAATAAAAAAAGTGGTGATATGATACACATCTTTTCATCATTACACTGTTCTAAGGTTTGGACATCATAGGTATTGTATGTTTAATGGAGTATTCATAAAAATGCTAACTTTTGCTATTTATTTCCAGGCATTAAAAATATTGCCAGATGAAGTAAGATTGCAGGTATTGCAGCCATTTATCCATACCTCCTTGAGTTACACTGGTGCTATTTGTAGGAAGAAGCAGATCTTTAGAGGACTAACACAGTCACTTAAATTACAGGTCTGTATGTATTAGTTTCTTGAAGTTCTTACAAAGTTTCAAAGGGTTAGTGATTTATTTGAGTTGACTTAGTATTCACAGGGGATGAGTACCCATGAATAGTTAAAACTTGTGAATACTTACAACCCCCTCTCTTGAAAGTTCAAATACCAGATGTCTACTTTAAATCACATCCTACTTCAAATATGCCTTAAATTACAATCCTATTACTGTATATTAATCTTTGAGATTATATTATTAATATATTTTCAAAGTCATCTTAAGTATTTCATACACTCAGAACCACTCCTTCCAAGGCCCACTGTGTGACAAGGCTGGTCACTGAGTGCCCAAACGGAGCTTCCCTTGTTCTCTCCTGACCCATTCTGCTTTTGTGTTCCTTGTTTTTTGTGCATTTTTATGCTTTGAGTGCAATTGCTAAATAACCCTTCATGGTGCCAAAGAAAGTTCCAAGTGCTAGCACTTATGTAAAAATGGCAAGAAACACTACAGAATTTAAGAAAGAACTCATAGCAAAGTGTTGGAGAGTGTTGCATGCTGATCACAGTAAGGAAATGCCTGCAAGTGCTGCTGTTGGTGAATTTAAGGCCAGCTGAGGCTGGTCTAAAAAATTCAGAAAGAGAACAGGCATACATAAGTGATTAAGGACACGTTTGTCAAGTGGAGTGATGTAAAAGATTTTGTGGAGAATTATCATCCCAACAAAGCTGTTGTAAATCTGTGTCTCCAACATCTTTTAATGACAATGCCGTGTTCCACTTTTAGCAAATTTTAAAAGAGACGCCAGAAGCCAGAAACAGATGTGTCTGGACAGTTTTGTTGTGCGGCAGGGGTCCAGTGGCTCTCAAGCTGGTCCTAATGCCAGTAAAAACCGAAGAGGGAAGTAACCCCAGATAGGTCCTTGATATAATTTTTTTAAAAATTATGTAAAAATTAAGGAAATTCCATTCTACCCCGCATCTTTCTATTTAGATCCAGAGCTGTCAGTTATGTCAACTAATGTGACAGGAGGGGAAGCAAGTGTTGTTGGTTTACAGTACAGTCAACCCCCATATTCGCGTTCTCGAGATTCGTGGACTCACTTATTCACTGATTTTTCTTTGGACCACATCTACCCATTATTCACAAGGAATTCACCTATTCGCAGCTTTTTCTTATGATAAATATTCACTAATTAGTGTACTCTGTTATTATTTTCATGACTAAATACATTTTTATGGTACAAAAGTGACTAATTTTTAAAGTGGTAAGTTTAATAAGATTAAATATTCACATAAAAATAATTTCTCTCTCTCTCTCTCTCTCTGTTACAGAGATGCATATTTTTCGTATGATAAATAAATGATTTGCTAATTTTCAAATATTAATATTAGTGTAAACCGCAATAAGGAAATAGTGAAGTAGTAAGATTTTAATTTATGAATAAAAAAATTATGTAAGCATGAAGGCAATCCCAGTCCTCCTGCATCTTTCTCCATTGTGTTGTGTTGCTACAAAATGTTCATATAATTTCTCTCTCCCTCTCTCTTTTACTGAGAAGAGAATTTTTATGGTATACATGTACAGCCAGCAACAAAACCGGTGTCCCCCACCAAGCCTGGCTCAGAGAGAACATGCCCTTCTTGTCCTGAAAGGTGGTCCTCGTTCAAACAACCAGTACATAGTTAGAATGGTTCGAATGGGAGGAGGAGGGAAATTACTGTAGTCAGGCAAAGAAATTCAATAACGAATGAAATATATATGGACAGAGAGCGAGAGAGAGCGCATTGTTTCAAATCGTTATCATATTTTCTATATAAAGAAAGCCTTAGATATTGTTGGAACTGACTATTCATATTAACCCTTAAACGCTGAGCCGGTATTTCCGAAAGTGTCTCCCGTATGCCAGGGCGTTCGGGAGTGAGCGCCGAAGAGGAAAAAATTTTTTGTCAAAAAATCACAGCACGCTTGGTTTTAAGATTAAGAGTTCATTTTTGGCTCCTTTTTTGTCATTGCCTGAAGTATAGTATGCAACCATCAGAAATGAAAAAAATATCATTATCATATATAAATATTGGAATATATGACAATGCAAAAAACAAATTTCATACATAATTATATACAAATCGTGCTGTGAGCAAAACGGTTAAAACTAATGAGTTAGTTTTTTTCTTGTTGTATTGTACACTAAATTGCGATGATTTTGGTATATAACAATTGTAAAATGATCAAAGCAACACAGAGAAAATATTATCACTATGATGCATGAATTCATAATGTGCGGACGTAAAAAAGTTTTTTTTTTAAATTCGCCATAAATTGAGATATTGTGCTAGAGACTTCCAGTTTGTTGCAAAATGAAGGTAATTGATTGAATATTACTAGATTGTAAGTGTTGTAGCTTACAATTGCAGTTTTCGACCATTTTGGTCTATTTAAATTTGATCGAAGGTCGATTTTTTTCTATTTATCGTTATTTATATGAAAATGTTTCAAAACTGATAGAAGCTACAACCATGAGGTATTTTTTGCTGTATTCTACATGAAATAGCGCACATTTTCATATATAAAACTTTATGTAACGGCTAATATAAAATGGTGCAAACATTACGACAATCCGACGAAAGAATTCCTGATTTTTTCAGTAGTTACCGTGAGGACGTAAGGAAAAAGTTTTTTTCAAAAATTCACCTTAAATCGAAATATTGCGAAATGAAGATAAATGATTGAATGTTATTAGAATGTAAGAGTTTTAGCTTACAATTGTGTTTTTCGACCATTTCGGTCGAATCAAAGTTGACTGAAGGTTGAAATTTTGGCACTTATCGTGATTTATATGAAAATATTTCAAAACTGATAAAAGTTAACCATGGGTTGTTTTTTGTTGTATTCTACATGGAATTGCACATGTTTTCATATATAAAACTTTATGTAACAGCTAATATAAAATGGTGCAAACATTACAACAATCCGACGAAAGAATTTCTGATTTTTTCGGTAGTCACCGCGCTGACATAAGGAAAAAGTTTTTTTCAAAATTCACTGTAAATCGAAATATATTGCTAGAGACTTCCAATTTGTTGCAAAATGAAGGTAAATGATTGAATGTTACTAGAATGTAAGAGTTTTAGCTTACAATTGCGTTTTTCGACCATTTCGGTCGCATCAAATTTGACCGAAGGTTGAAATTTTGGCACTTATTGTTATTTATATAAAAATATTTCAAAACTGATAAAAGCTACAACCAAGGGGTGTTTTTTGTTGTATTCTACATGAAATTGCAAACATTATCATATATAAAACTTTATGTAACGGCTAATATAAAACGGTGCAAACATTACGACAAACACGACAAACTGACTGAAGAATTTCAGATTTTTTCGGCAGTTACCGCACGGACGTAAAGAAAGTTATTTTCAAAAATTCACCATAAATTAAAATATTGTGCTATAGACTTCCAATTTGTTGCAAAATTAAGGTAAATGATTGAATATTACTAGAATGTAAGAGATTTAGCTTACAATTGCGTTTTTCGACCATTTCGGTTGAGTCAAAGTTGACCAAAGGTTGAAATTTTGGCATTTATCGTGATTTATATGAAAATATTTCAAAACTGATAAAAGCTACAACAATGGGTTGTTTATTGTTGTATTCTACATGAAATTGTGCACATTTTCATATATAAAACACTATGTAATGGCTAATAGAAAACGGTGCAAACATTACAACAATCCGACAAAAGAATTTCTCATTTTTTCGGAAAAGTTACCGCGCGGACGTAAGGAAAAAGTTTTTTAAAAAAATCACTGTAAATCAAAATATTGTGCTAGAGACTTCCAATTTGTTGCAAAATGAAGGTAAATGATCGAATATTAATAGAATGTAAGAGTTTTTGCTTACAATTGCATTTTTCTACCATTTTGGTCGAGTCAAAGTTGACCGTAGGTTGAAATTTTGGCACATTGTTATTTATATGAAAATATTTTAAAACTGATAAAAGCTACAACCATGGGTTCTTTTTTGTTGTATTCTACATGAAATTGCACACACATTTTCATATATAAAACTTTATGTAATGGCTAATATAAAACGGCGCAAACATTACGACAATCCGACGAAAGAATTTCTGATTTTTTCGGCAGAGTTATCACATGGACGTAAGGAAAAAGTTTTTTCAAAAATTCACCGTCAATCAAAATATTGTGCTAGCAACTTCCAATTTGTTGCAAAATGAAGGTAAATGATTGAATATTACGAGAATGTAAGAGTTTTAGCTTACAATTGTGTTTTTCGACCATTTCGGTTGAGTCAAAGTTGACTGAAGGTTGAAATTTAGGCACTTATCGTTATTTATATGAAAATATTTCAAAATTGATAAAAGTTACAACCATGGGTTGTTTTTGTTGTATTCTACTTTTTAGCGTCGACGTATTTTACGACAATTAAGCACCCGACAGATAATTTTCTTCGACGTAAAATACATCCAATAGGCTTTTAAGGGTTAATATTACATATTCAGAGGAAAATATCCTTGTTTTTCATTATCCTATAAGCAGCTGTATTCTCTCTCTCTCTCTCTCTATCTCCTCTCTCTCTCTCTCTCTCTCTATCATCTCTCTCTCCTCTCTCTCTCTCTCTCTCTCTCTCTCTTCTCTCTCTCATTCTGTCCTCTATCACCTGGATCCTGGCCGATACCGATACCTGTTCCCTCCTTAGCATTGTTATGTAGAATATATATTGTTACTAAAACCATTCTTGTTCTATGGTTATTGTATATTAAAGGTTCAAAAGTTGAAAGGGCATATAATAGGGTTACTTTATAAACAATTTCAAAGATATGTTGTATTGAAAAATAACATCAAGTATAACTATTAATTATTTAATCTCTTTTTTTTACCTGGTTACAGTTTGGCTTATATTATGACTACCATTAGAAGACTTTTTAACAATTTAGGTATGTAGTGCTTACTCAAATTCACTAATGTATACTTTTATTCTGAGTTTTAATTTATATATTGGCTACAAACAGTTAACAGACTCATTTCTTTAGATTATGAAAGGTCCTGGTAATGGAGGGGTTAATCTTTTGCCTCGTTACAATACATAAATTGGTGTTCTATTAAGTAATCCCCCAAAAAATGAGATACCGGTACATAAATAAAAAGAAGTTTGTTCATGAAACTTACCTGTCAGATATATTATATATAGCTGTATTCTCTGAAGTCCGACAGAATTTCTAAAAACTTACGACACACGTAGTGGGAGTAGGGTGGTTAGTACCCATTCCCGCCGCTGGGAGGCGGGTATCAGGAACCATTCCCATTTTCTATCAGATTTCTTCTGTCGCCGGTGTTGTAAACAACTGTTTACAGCACCTCCGCCTCAGGATTTTGGAAAACTTTTCATTGGCTTGAGTATCCTCTTGACTTTTTGGTTTTTTGTTATTGGATCGATAGCTTGGCATACGTGACTTTGGATTGTTTTGATTTTGGCTTGGTTTTTTTTTCCTTAAATATGTCTGGATCTAGTTCGGCTAGCACCAGGGTATGTATGAAAGATGAATGCAAGGTGAGGCTACCAAAGGCCTTGGTTGATCCTCACACACTGTGTAAAGGTTGTAGGGGACAAGTTTGTAGGTTTGATTTTCGCTGCAATGAGTGCGAAAGTTTGAGTGATGTGCAATGGAAGACGTATGAATCCTACGTTAATAAATTAGAGCGTGACAAGATCAGGAGGTCTTCCTCCAGGAGTAAATCGGGTAGCAGACAGGGTATTAATGTAACCCCTTCTAACCCTCCTTTAGATTTTGTGTCTCCTAACCCCGCAGTGTTGCCTTCGGGCCCTCAAGTGGTGTCTGCGGAGGGTAATGCCCTTTCGCTTATTTTGGATTCATTGAAAACGCTTGAATCTAAAGTTCTTGCTCTTGAAAACAGGCAAAGTGCTCAGTGCAGTGATAGTGCCCCTAGTGAAGTGGAGGGGGCGTCAGATCGGCCCTATAGCGCCTCTAGGCTGGGACCTCTGCCGGACTCCCAGGACTCAGGGAGAGGGCATGTCAAAGGCCGAAGGAGGGTTACGGGGATCCCCCACCCGATCTGACGGGTCCCTTCAGCAGTTCCTGTGGACGCTTCCCAGGCTGCTAAGGACCGTGCTCGAGCACGCATCTTGAGAGATTGTTTCTCGTCTTCCGACTCGTCCTCCCCGCGCAAGGGTGGGAATCTCGTCCGGATTCGCGACCTTTGAAGAGGACTCTTCAAGATCAAGACGCTTCATGTCATGCTATGTCTGATTGGCATTCTTCTCCGGAAAGCGTAGCCTTTCCGCCACAGAAGAAGTCTAGGACGTCATCTGATGATGACGCCTTCGAGCGCCCAGTTCGCTCTAGAGCCAAGGCTGTTGCCTGGAGAAGGAAGAAGGGCGTCCCCTTCGCCCCTCGCCTTCTCACAGGCACAGCTCGTCTCCTCCTCGTAAGGAGACTTCTCAGACTGAGATAATCCTTGCTATGCAACGGCAAACTGGACGCTTTACTTAAGCAGAAAGAGACGGTTCCTCGTCGCAAGAAAGACGACAGACTTCCGATCAAGAGAACAAGACAGTCTTCTCCGCCTGCTCCTCTTTCGTCCCCGTCTCCTGGTATTTCGCCCTCTAGACTTCATTCTTCTCCCCAGTGTTCGTCTAGAGGTGGCGGTAGACGTCATGAAAGAGAGAGGTCTCATCACGCTCTCTCTTCTCGACGAGAAGACGTTCGGCATTCCGACCTCGACGTTTCTTTCTGCTGGCGACGATGTTGTTCCTGTCGGACGAACTTCAGTACGTTCTACTCCTCTTCGACATGCTCGTGTCGACGCTCAACGGGACGCTCGTCAGGTGGCAGGCCCTGTTTCTTCGCGGGACGTTCGTAGGGACGCTTCGCGGGAAGTTAGGAGAGACGCTCCGCTCGACGCTTCTTTTGACGCTTCGCTGGACGCTCGGTTGGGCGCTGATTTGGACGCTTCATTGGACGCTAGGTTGGACGCTCCGATGGACGCTAGTAAACATAGTCGTAAGAGCACTTTGGGCGCGAATGTGGAAGTTCGCTATCACTCGGACGCTGTTCCCGAGGCTTTTGCTGACACTTCACGTCTTCCTACATCTTCACGTTCTCCTCAAGTTGTGATTTCTGACCCTGTGACTGTTAAGGATTCTGTTAAGGGTCCGCTACCCTCTTCTTCTCGACATCGTTCTGACATGAGACTTGGAGCGAAAGGACTTTGGCCTCTTCCTTCGGGGTTTCACTCGGGTAAGGAAGAAGGGGAACTAAGCTGTTCTTCTGAGGATGTTGACGAAGAACAACCTTCGACGTCGGCTTCTTCAGACTACCAAGTATTGGCTCGGCTGCTTCGTGATTCGTTTGGGGATACCTTCCTTCCTTCTGCCCCTCCTTCTCCTCCATCGCAGTTTTCGTCGTCGAAAGCAAGCAAGATGCCAGGGTTTGTGAAAATGAAGACGTCGTTGTCTACCAAGAGAGCTTTCCGTAAGGTTAACACCTGGATGGAGTCTAGGAAAGCAAAGGGAAGGACCACTTTCGCCCTGCCTCCGTCTAGACTTAGCGGTAAGGCAGGGATGTGGTATGAAACCGGCGAAGAGTTAGGATTGAAGGTTCCTACGTCAGCGCAAGGAGATTCACCAGCGTTGGTGGATGCCTCAAGGAGATCTCTTTTAGCCTCAGCTAAAGTGTCGTGGGACGACTTCGGAACTTGACCATCTGTTGAAGGGACTTTTTAGGTCCTTGGAAGTCTTTAACTTCTTAGACTGGTGTCTCGGAGTTTTAGAAAACCACCAGTTCTCGTAAGCCAGATTCGATCAGCTTGGGGGAGCTGTCCAGTGTATTGTCATGCATGGACAAGGCCGTCAGGGATGGCTCAGAGGAGTTAGCCTCTCATTTTTCAGCAGGCGTGTTGAAGAAAAGATCGCTCTATTGCAACTTTGCGGCTAAGTCTGTCTCTCCCTCACAGAGGACAGAACTTTTGTATGCGCCTTTTTCGAGTCATCTCTTCCCCCAGGCTATGGTGAAGGATCTGGCAGTAAGTCTTCAGGAAAAAGCCACTCAAGACCTTTTGACCCAGTCGTCGAGACGTCCTGCTGGCCCTTCCACGTCTTCAGGAGTCCAATCGAATAGAAAGCAGAAGCCCTTTCGTGGAGGGACTTCCGCTAGATCGTCACCCCGAGGAAGAAGTCTTCTTAAAGGTAGAGCCCCGGCTAAGTCTAGGGGCAAGAAGTGAGAGATCCTTCCTTCAGTCACCGGTAGGAGCCAGGCTGCAGTTGTTTGGAGAGGCCTGGAGAGAAAGAGAGGCAGACACCTGGTCTCTCAACGTCATAGAGAAGGGGTACAAGATCCCTTTCGTAAAGCCGCCCCCGCTGACTTCCACTCCCAGGGACTTGTCCCCGTCGTATCCTCGAGAAAAGCGGAAGATACTCTTCGACCTGCTCGAGCAGATGCTCAAGAAGCGAGCAGTGGAACAGGTCTTAGACCTGGCAACGCCAGGATTTTACAACAGATTGTTTCTTGTACCGAAACAATCGGGAGGGTGGCGGCCGGTCTTGGACGTAAGTCGTCTAAACCTCTTTATAGAGAAGCAGAGGTTCAAGATGGAGACACCTCAGTCAGTTCTGGGGGCCTAAAGGCCTGGAGATTGGATGGTATCACTCGACCTTCAGGACGCCTACTTTCACGTCCCGATACATCCCCAATCTATGAAGTACCTTCGGTTCGTCCTGAAAGGGAAGGTCTTTCAGTTCAGGGCTCTTTGTTTCGGACTGAGTACGGCCCCATTTGTCTTCACCATCTTAATGAAGAACGTGGCGAGGTGGCTCCATCTTTCCAACATCAGGATCTCGCTCTATCTGGACGACTGGCTCATACGAGCCTCTTCGCAGACCCGGTGCCTGAAGGACCTGCAAACGACTCTGTCTTTAGCTGTGTCCCTGGGACTTCTGGTGAACTTCGAAAAGTCACATCTGACCCCAACACAGTCCATCGTGTATCTGGGGATTCAGATAGATTCAGTGGCTTTTCGGGCTTTTCCGTCCCAGGAGCATCAGCAACAAGGCATAGAAAAAGTGTCAGCCTTTCTAGGGAAGGATTCATGCTCGGTGAGGGAATGGATGAGTCTGCTGGGGACCATTTCCTCGCTGGAGAAGTTTGTTTCCCTGGGGAGGCTACACCTCCGACCTCTTCAGTTCTTCCTGTCGGACAGCTGGACAGACAAGGACAACTTCGACATGAGGTTAACCATCTCAGAAGAGGTAAAGAGCCATCTAAGATGGTGGCTCGATCCATGGAAGCTGTCAGAGGGCATATCCCTCAAGCTTTGGAACCCCGACCTAGTGTTGTTCTCCGACGCGTATCCACGGGGTGGGGAGCAACACTAGGGGGGGAGGAAGTGTCAGGCACCTGGAGAGGGGAACAGGTAGCCTGGCATATCAACTTCAAAAGAGCTGGCAGCTGTTCAGTTAGCGCTCCAGTTCTTTCAGGACAAAGTCTCCCGTCGAGTAGTCCAAGTCAACTCGGTACAACCACCAAGCCCTGGCATACTTGAAGAAACAAGGAGGAACACACTCTCGCTCCCTGTTGCTCTAGCGAAAGAGATTCTGCTTTGGGCGAAGGCGAGAGAGATCACGATCTTGACAAGGTTTCATTGCCGGAGTCGAGAACGTCCGTGCGGATCTCCTCAGTCGACAAGGACGTTGGCTGCCGACAGAGTGGACCCTCAATCAGGACGTATGCCAGGAGCTGTGGGGGTTTTGGGGAGTCCTTTGGTGGACATTTTTGCAACATCAAGAACGGCGAGACTTCCTCTTTACTGCTCCCCGGTTCTCGATCTGGGGGCAGTAGCAGTAGACGCCCTTTTATGGGATTGGACGGGCCTAGATCTCTACGCATTTCCCCCCTTCAAGATTCTGGGGGAAGTGATGAGAAAGTTCGCAGCTTCGGAGGGGACGAGGTTGACGTTAATCGCCCCCTTTTGGCCCGCAGCGAACTGGTTCACAGAGGTGATGTCCTTCCTGGTGGATTTTCCGAGATCTCTTCCGTTAAGGAGAGATCTACTCAAACAGCCCCACTTCGAGAGGTACCACAAAAACCTCTCCGCTCTGGAGTCTGACTGCGTTCAGACTATCCAGAAGTTGGCCAGAGCGAGAGGTTTTTCGAAACCTGTGGCTAAAGCTATCGCCACCGCGAGAAGACCTTCATCAATCGCGGTTTACCAATCGAAGTGGGCAGCTTTTAGAAGCTGGTGTAGAAAGAAAGGAGTTTCCTCTACCACGACCTCTGTGAGCCAGATCGCCGACTTCCTACTTTATCTTAGACGAGATCTGAAGCTTGCAGTGTCAACCATTAAAGGCTACAGAAGTGTCTTACTGTGTGGTTTTTTGCCATAGAGGTCTTGACCTCGCTAATAACAAGGATCTCCATGATCTATTGAGATCTTTCGAGACCACCAAGGTGCCGCTACCAAAGTTACCTTCGTGGAACCTGGATGTGGTCCTCAAGTTTTTAATGTCAAGTCGCTTTGAACCTCTTTACTCTACATCTTTGCGAGATTTGACGAAGAAAACTGTATTCCTAACTGCTCTGACGATGGCGAAGAGAGTTAGCGAGATACAGGCTATTAGTAAACACGTCGGCTTCAAAGGGCATAATGCGGTCTGCTCTTTGGTTATGTCTTTTCTGGCTAAGAACGAAAACCCTTCCAATCCTTGGCCTAAAACGTTCGAGATCAAGGGTATGGCAGAGATCATTGGTCAAGAGCCAGAAAGAGTCCTGTGTCCTGTTAGGGCTCTTAGAGAATATCTTCGTAGAACAAAGGATTGTAGAGGTTCTGCGGAGAACTTATGGTGTTCGGTCAAGAGACCAAATATGCCCATGTCCAAGAATGCACTGGCATTCTTTTTAAGAAACACCATAAAGGAGGCGCACTCTTCTTGCAAAGACAGTGACTTTAGGCTGTTAAAAGTTAACGCGCACGAAGTAAGGGCTATTTCGACCTCGATAGCCTTTCAGAAAAATATGGCCCTCAAAGATATTTTAAGTGCCACTTTTTGGAGGAGTAACTCAGTGTTCGCCTCGCACTACCCACGGGAAGTGAGAACAACATATGAAAACTGTTACTCTCTTGGACCATACGTCGCCGCAGACACTATTTTGGGGGCAGGAGGTAGCGCTCATCCTTTCCCATAGAAAAGGGTAGGTGAGTTTTTAATAATTGTAATGTTTATGGTTGTAGGGTCGGCCGCCGGATGCGGTCGTCCCTTCTTTTAGCCTTTGGTATATGGGAGTATTTTGTTAGGCTAACTTAGGTGGTGGTTTTGCCTCGTTGCCCTCAGAAGTATGGTCATGGTCTAGTCACATTGTGGTCCCGTCCCCGTTGACAGATCATCTAGAACGCACCAACTACACAGGTCACTACCTTGTTGGTAACTCAAGTGAAGCAGATGTATGTTTCCTAAAATCCTTTTCTGTTTCTCCCACCGCCAAAGGTGGGATTCAGCTATATATATATCTGACAGGTAAGTTTCATGAACAAAATGATATTGTTAAGATACAATAAAGTTTGTTCATACTTACCTGGCAGATATTTATATTTTAAGTACCCACCCACCTCCCCTCAGGAGACAGTGGAGATAGAAATCTGATAGAAAATGGGAATGGTTCCTGATACCCGCCTCCCAGCGGCGGGAATGGGTACTAACCACCCTACTCCCACTACGTGTGTCGTAAGTTTTTAGAAATTCTGTCGGACTTCAGAGAATACAGCTATATATATATCTGACAGGTAAGTATGAACAAACTTTATTGTATCTTAACAATATCATATTAAGAAAGGACCAGAGTTTATTTCTCAGTATAGATCAACTAAACATTCAACTGAAAAAAAGGACAAATCTCTTTGCAAGTTCCAACTCATACTGGAATTGGACCATCTGAACTAAGTTAAAATTATAATTTTATCAAAGATAATATTCAATATAATTATTCTAGAAATGGAAAGAGGTACAGAAAATTAATATTATGCCAACTTTTATTTGGTGGGCTTTGTTAATATATACATTTTAGGAAGCCTAAAAGGATTTTAAGTTTCTGTACTAATGACAAAAGTATCAGCTGGTATCGGGCAGAAATTCACTGATACCGATACCACAAAAACTAGCCGATACCACCAATACCGATACTTGCGTATATCCCTAGATATGGCCAAGGATCACAAAACCGTAAATGGCTAACTCTACCAACTTGTGCTTGGCTGCATCTATTTTTGCTCTAGATTGACTGGACTATAATCACCTGCACTACCAATAATATATGAATCTGGTCACAAAGATGTTACACACCAGGTTTTGTAACCGTGGGTTGTATGAGTCATTAAAGCATAAATTTTGCAAGGGTATGATTTTATTAATTAATCTATGCTAAGAACACATTACTGGAGATGCTAATCTAGTACTACAGGATTTGTATTTATGGCATAACTTAGTTGAGTTACAAGTAGTATTTGAGTGTGATGGGCCACTTGGCTTTGCCCCTCACAACCATCTAGTCTACTTATATAATAACTAATTCTTTTTATCCACTTTGAGAAGGAGGGTGGGGGAGTAAATGACAGTTTGATGAACATATTGGTGGATGATATTCGTATTGGCAGAGGGGAAGGAGTCGTAAGGAGTTATTCTCTCTCTCCCTCTCTTCATTTTGAAGCAGGATGTTATTTAAGGTATACAGTGGACCCCCATATTCACGTTCTCCAGAGTCATGGACTCAAGCATTCATGGATTTCTCTCGGGAACATTTCCCCCAATATTCGCAGAAAATTTGCCTATTCGTGGAATTTTTCTGAGAAATATCCAGAAATTCCTTTTGTGATGAAACTATTAACCCTCTTGCATACAGGCTGAAAATATAATTGTGTAAGGTACACGACTTTTCCCCTGGGCTAAAAAGAACACGTGCATGGAAAAGTTTTTTTGGCAAAATTTGGTAAGTCCGAACTATAACTGATATACTCTTCTGGTTAGTGTTATTATGTCGGCAAAGCGCCTCAGCGGCGTGGTTGGTATAGTATTAGCGTCCCACCTCGGTGGTCGCAGGTTGATTCTCGGCCATTCCATTGAGGAGTGAGAGATGTGTATTTCTGGTGATAGAAATTCACTCTCGACGTGGTTCGGAAGTCACATAAAGCCGTTGGTCCCGTTGCTGAATAACCACTGGTTCCATGCAACGTAAAGACACCATACAAACAAACAATTATGTCGGCAAATAATTGAATTATTTTCTAAATCAATCAGAACATCTTTACGAGGCTTAGAAATAATAAAAACGATGTGATGAACGTGAAATTTTCAAGAAAAATTTTAGATATTTTTTGGAAATAATCATGAAAAATATAATACATATTTCTGGGCTCAGCTTGTGTCGGCCTATGAAATATCCTTAAATTCATTATTTCTAGGTAAAATTATCCTAAAATTACCAGAGAAAAAATAAAATCAAGAAAATGTCAGTTAAACTGACTCGCTCACTCTATAAAAGAAGTGTCGGTATGGAAATAGGGGCGAGTGGGATCACTACCACGAGTCATTTACCATTTAGACCTTCCAACATAAAATCCCCCACCTGAGAGAGCTGATACTAAAGGGTGATGCGACCGCTACTACTACTACTACTGACGCCAAGCGGAGAGCAGCGCCTCTAGCGGTCATCCTTAATTATTAGCTCGACAACGCTAGTTGCATCTTTTTTCACTCGTGTTGTTTTCGCTTTGGATTTATCCTTTTCAACGATGGAACGTGCTGCAATCGCTTCAGCTAAGTTAAGTGCCTCATAAGTAATAATTTTTGGTATTCCAGTCTTCCAGGGACCAGTATTTTCCGTTTTTTAGGTCATATATGGTCTCCCGGTTGACTCGTGGCGGCCTTGAGCCGCCTCGTGCTGTTAAGATTTCCCGGTCTTCCATACTGGGACATCTTATGCTTATGGGCTCTATTTTATGTTCATCGTTTTATTACATCGTATTTTAGAGTTAGGACACAGCCCATCCCTTTTACCTTTTATCTCTTAGTTTGGTATTTAGGGCTATACTACTGTGTTTTTCTGGCCCAGCATCCCAGCTCTTGCTCTTCATCGGCAACTGCTGGCTCCGAGTAGTCGACTGTTCTTCGGATCAGTTCGCCTCCTCCTGGGCTTCTTTCTCTTTTACTCAAGTGTCTCTTCTATCTTTTTACGATGTATTTATTTATTATCAGTGTTATTTAGGGTGTTAGGCTAGCCTAGGTGCCTTGTGCCATGTGTTGGTACAGTCTGGTTCACGTGGCCCCTCTGTGGTTGTGTTGCTATCGCGTCCTAGGCCACCTACGATCACGTGTCCCATTAGGCACCTTACCCTCCCCCTTCCCTCCCTACCATGTGGTAGGGAGGGGTCTGGTGGATCTCCTTGGTTGTCATGACAACCACCGTAGCCTACCTCCCTCTCCCTCCGAGGGGGCCAGAGGAGTTCCATACCAGCTGGGGGCTAGGGTGACCATTTGTCTCGGGTACCGGGTTACCTGACGGGTAGTAGTAGGGACGGGGGGGTAGGCCACCCCCCCTCTCTCTCTCGCCCGCCATGTTCACGCCGGGATTCCCCCCCCAACCCCTGTTTTTTCCCCATTCCAACCCGCCTTCCCCTACCATTAACAGGAAGCGGAGCTACCTGCTGAAGCCGGGAGCCCCTTCGGTTAAAGTCCATCTGGCTCCGCCAGCGGGTGGGTGGGAATTACTAGTGGTCTATATTGCTTGCCTACTATATCCTGATTTTCGCTACCGGAGGAGAGCTCGCTCCTTACCCGGGCACTCCTCTAGTAGACGGAAAGAGTCATATCTCATTCTATAAGGATATACCCTTACTGATACGATGATTATTGGTTTTATTAGTTTTACGTACTATCTCCGTCGTTCTCTGTCGTGGTTTCATGGCCCCTCACCACTCCTGGTTGGAACTTTTTTCCTGTCTCCGGCGTAAGCTGCAGACCCCCACCAACCGCCTATCTAACCACACGTATTGCGGCGGAGCACTAGTTTTAATCTAACTTACATGCTCCGGCATGCAGCGGAGTCTATGTTAGGCTGTAAGTGTGCACTCTGATACTCATGTATCTCTCCACTTACAGGCTACCAACTGCCAAGATCCAGGCTGTAACGCTGTTCTGCGCCCATGAAGAATGTAGGACCCACGCCCCGTGTGCCACTACCCACAACGGGATGATTGTTTGGCACCCTGAGGCATGCACCATCTGCTATGACCTCGTGAGTCAGCTTTTGGGTGGGGTAAGTAAACTCCTGGACATATTTCCTGTTATCAATGATTTACCCTTAGTTTTAAGCTCCTTTAAACCGTATCTCCGCCGCTAGAAGCTTCATATCGCCTTCTCTTGCAGGCTGCCGCCGTGAAAGAAGTCGCCCTAGCAACCCTGAAAGCTTGGGTAGGCGGCTTCGGGAAGAACGCCGCCAAGGGCCAGCCTTACATTTTAGATAAGAAGCTGGCCATCCAGATCTTCCCCGGAGGCAAGGCGACGGGGTACGTGGACCCCATCTCAGCAGCCCCACTCATAGCTTCCATCCAGCAGGAGGTGCAGCAGGCGTTTGGGTCCGTTTCGATGCAGGAGCCTGTTCCAGACGTAGCTAACCTGGATCTTAATCTTGAGCCTATGGTGGTAGGTGCGGAGGATTTGTTGGTTGAGGTAGGTGTTTCGGGCGCTCAAGGTCTACCCTTGAGCGCTCCTGGATCTTCTTCCCCGTGTTCCTTCTTCTTCCTCTTTTCAAGGCTTCACGGGATCTGAGATCCCTTCTCGTTCACCCGAAAAGCGTCTCTAGCGAGAACCGGCTCTCTCTGTACCCCTGAAGGTGAAGGGACAGAGAGAACAGAAGACCCTCCATAAGACGGCTAGGAAGTCTACCGATGCGGTGAAGGCGAAGCCTAGCTCTTCTCATTCGAAGAGCTCAAGAAGCAAGGCTTCTAAGGAGAAGGCCCGCGCTCCTGCCGAGCCAGTGCCTTCTCCGGCATCTACCGGATCTACTCCGGTAACTCCTGTTGGGGTGGCGGGACCTAGCTCTTTTGATCCCACCACTTTCTCAGCAGGAGTGTTGCAACAAGTGGGAGAGATGGTTGGCTCTCTCGGTACAAGGTTTGAGCAAATGTTTGCTCAACTTTCTAGTACCATCAACCAATCTGGTCAATCAATACAGGACCTCTCTAACCGAGTTAGGGAGCATGATGACCGCTTCGCTGGCCTCACTCAGGCCCCTCAAGCGAACTCCCCTGTGGCAGGTACTGGTCTCCTCCAGCTATCTCCTTATGAATCCCTACCAGCCTTCTCTATGGATAACCCTTGGAGGGTGGCAGCGTATGCCCCCTTCAAGGATGGCATGATTTCCATTCCGGAGTGTGGAACAAGAAGGATTGAGGACTTCGAGTTCTACCCCCCTGGACTGACTCAGCCTTTCATAGGGTATGCTAGGCTTACGGTGACTGCTCTCAATAGGGAGGATAAGATCTCTAGAGAGACTGTGCTGTATAGTAGGGATCACGCACAGAGGGAATGGGTTCACTGCCTGGAGGATTGGGATTGTACCAATACCAAACTCTGGCCAGGCATTCAAGAGCCCCTTCACTATCTTTGCTATGGAGGAGGAGGCTTCTCTTCCATTCGCTACTAAGATAGTAGAAGCGACTCTCCAAGCAGTCCTTAAAGACGAGCCCATGCCACAATTGAGAGAGGCGGAATCAACATCTCCTCTCTTTCCGTCCTTCGGAGAATTGTGGGAGAACCTACCTGCCACTTTCTCAGTAGGTAAGCTGAAGCCAGACTGTGCGATGGATCAGTTTGGCGAGAAGCTCCCGAGGCTGCCTGATAGCCTTATTCAGGCAGAATTCGACGCCCGCACAAGATTTGGGAGATCTCTTAACTCCCTTATCATTACGGAGATGGCTGCTCTTTCCTATGCTACGGAACCACTTTTTAAAATACTGGCTAAATCCCAGCTCCAGTCGGTTCAAGCTGATGCCTTTGACTTCTTTTCGGCCAGAAGGAACTGTTGAAAGCATGTTTTGCAGGAGGCAACTATTAGGCACGAGCCTAATAGGCTTCTAGCTTCCAGCATGTGGGGGTGCGGACCTCTTCCCAGAAGCTTCTGTGATGAGTGCATCACGAGGCTGCTAGGCTTAACCAGAGCCTTAGAGCCAGATGGGGCATCTCTTCCAAGAGGAAGCAAGAGAGCGCCCCTGCTGCTGGTAAGAAATTGAAGAAAACTGGTAGGAGGTTCCAACCCTACCAAAAACAGCAGCAACAACAACATTTCGTCCAAGCCGTCCCAGTTACACAACAGGGGCAGCCTTCGACTTCTAAGCAGACACAGCCCATTCTCCTGTTGTCTCCTCAGAATCAGCCCTCGACCTCATACACCGTCTCCCCAGCTTTCAACTCAATGTATGAAAGCCAAGCCTTCCCAACCTTCAACAGGTTTTCTAGGGGGAGCAGAGCTAGAGGTCACTTTCGCCAACGAGGCACAGGAAGAGCTGCAAGAGGCAAGCACTTCAGAGGAGGGCGCGGAGGTCAACCCGCTCAACAACAGTGAGGCTCCCCAGGTAGGAGGGAGGCTGTTCCTCTTCCGTCACAGGTGGGGGTTCAGCAAATGGGCACAGAGTATTGTGTCCAAAGGATTGGGTTGGAGTTGGATCAAAGATCCTCCTCCAAACAGATCATTCTATCAGATACCATCAAAGGAGTTGACAGATTATGCGGAAGAACTCCTTCAGAAAGGAGCTATTGCGAGAGTCAAGCATCTAAAATTTCAAGGTCGCTTGTTCAGCGTGCCAAAGAAAGGCTCAACAAAAAGATGAGTAATCTTTGACTTGTCAAAGCTAAACTCTTTCATTCGTTGCGACAAGTTCAAAATGCTGACCATCTCGCAGGTACGGACCTTACTTCCCCGTGGGGCCGTCACCACCTCTATCGATCTTACAGACGCATACTATCATATCCCTATAGCCAGACACTTCCGTCCATTCCTAGGCTTCAAACTAGGAAATCAGACGTTCTCCTTCAAAGTGATGCCCTTCGGTCTGAACGTAGCCCCCAGGGCCGGGTATCACGAAAATAGCAGAAGTGGTAGTTCAACAATTGAGAACACAAGGGATAATGGTAGTAGCGTACCTCGACGATTGGTTAATCTGGGCACCAACGGTCGAGGAATGCCTCAAAGCCACAAAGAAGGTAGTGCAATTTCTGGAACATCTGGGGTTCCAGATAAACAAAACGAAATCCAGACTCACTCCGGAGTCTCGTTTTCAGTGGCTAGGAATCCAATGGGATTTATCCTCCCACAATCTGTCAATTCCGGTGGTCAAAAGGAAAGAAATAGCCAAGTCTGTGAGGCAATTTCTCAAAAGCAAACAAGCTTCAAGGAGAAACCAGGAAAGAATCCTAGGTTCCCTTCAGTTTGCCTCAGTGACGGACATCCTTCTGAAAGCAAGACTGAAAGATATAAATCGAGTTTGGCGGTCAAGAGCAAACGCCAAATCTCGGGACAAGTTGTCAGTGATTCCACAGATCCTTCGCAATCAGCTCCGTCCATGGACAAAAGTGAAGAATCTTGCCAAATTGGTACCCCTTCAATATCCCCTTCCGGTGTTAACCATTCACACGGATGCCTCCCTGTCCGTTGGGGGTGATATTCTCAATTCACCGCAAGTTCAGGGGGACTTGGTCCGTTCAATTCCGCCAGCTCCACATAAACGTTCTGGAACCAATGGCAGTATTTCTTACCCTGAAGAGACTCCTTCCCCCAAAGAAGTCTCATCTAAGACTAGTTTTGGACAGTGCAGTGGTAGTACATTGCATCACCAGAGGAGGGTCCAAATCCAAACACGTGAATCATGTCATGATAGCCATCTTTGCTCTAGCAGACAAGCACAAATGGCATATATCTGCCACTCATTTGGCAGGGGTAAGAAATGTGATAGCGGACGCACTATCCCGGTCAGTCCCTCTGGAGTCAGAATGGTCCCTAGACGACAGGTCATTCGAGTGGATATGCCAGAGAGTCCCAGGTCTCCAAGTAGATCTCTTCGCCTCACAAGCGAACCACAAGCTCCCTTGCTATGTGGCCCCCAACCTGGACCCTCTGGCTTATGCCACGGACGCCCTGTCGTTGGACTGGAATCAATGGAAGAAAATCTACATTTTTCCTCCAGTGAATCTTCTTTTGAAAGTTCTGAGCAAGCTGAGGACTTTCAAGGGACTGGTAGCTCTGATTGCTCCAGATTGGCCAAAAAGCAACTGGTATTCCTCTGCTTCTGGAATTGGGTCTCCGACCTCAACGGATTCCCAATCCCAAGCTGTCGCAATCAGTACAAATTAGGACTGTGTTTCGCTTCCTCAGGAATTCTTCAGACCCTAACTTTATGGACTTCATGAAGTTTGCGGCTAAAAAAGATGCTGAACATTGATCCACAAAACATCCTCTTTCTGGAATCAGATAAAAGAGAGTCAACTATTAGACAATATGACTCAGCTGTTATAAAGTTGGCATCCTTCCTGAAAGAATCAAACACTACAACCATGACAGTTAACTTAGCTATATCCTTTTTCAGATCCTTATTTGAAAAAGGCTTAGCAGCTAGCACCATTACTACTAATAAATCGGCTTTGAAGAAAATCTTTCAGTTGGGTTTTCAAATAGACTTAACGGAATCTTACTTATGTCTATTCCCAAAGCCTGTGCTAGACTAGACCTTCTCAAAGGCCTACTTCAGTTTCATGGTTCTTAAATGATGTCCTCAAACTAGCCTCAGATACTGACAACTCGTCTTGCACATTCATAATGCTACTTAGAAAGACGTTATTTTTGTTAAGCCTGGCTTCAGGAGCCAGAATTTCAGAACTGTCGGCTCTATTCAGAGATACGGGTCATGTAGAATTTCTCCCCTCAGGAGAAGTTCTACTTTCTCCGGATCGCAGTTTTTAGCTAAAACGAGGATCCCCTTGCAAGGTGGGGCCCCTTGGAAAGTTATCCCACTTCCGCAAGATCCTTCTTCTTTGCCCAGTATCAACTTTAAGAGCCTTTCTATCTCGTACATCCTCTAGATCCTCAGGTCCTCTCTTTATGAGAGAAAAAGGTGGCACTTTATCAGTGAAAGGAATCAGACAACAGATCCTTACTTCATTAAACAAGCCAACCCTGAATCATTTCCAAAAGCACATGATATCAGAGGAGTAGCCACCTCAATTAATTATTTCCAACATATGAATTTTGAGGATCTTAAAAAGTATACTGGATGGAAATCACCGACAGTCTTTAAACGTCATTACCTGAAGTCCTTGGAATCTTTAAAATTTTCAGCAGTAGCAGCGGGAAATATTGTTTCTCCTGATGCTGCACAGTAGTTGTAGTATAGATCCAGGTCTCCTTTCTACCTACCTCGTCCAACATGCCTCACCCTACTGCTATGCTCTTCGTGATACTCTAGCCTTAGCCGCTAGGATCGTATTGGTGGACTGCCTCTTATTTTTCTGCCAGGGGCATCCACATTGTGTGCATATAATGTGCTTCAGTGTTTCTACCCTTATTTTTATGCTAGGGTAGAACACAATGAGTTTGTATATTTTGTAAATAATACTTAAATTAGTGAATCATTATATATTGTTCTAATTACCATTATACTATTATGTACCACCAATTTCTAGTATAGCTAATTTTTAAGTACTTTATGTTAACCTACCATTATTTAGTATAAGCTAGTTTTAAGTACTTTTTGTTAGTATGCTGTAATGAGTCTTGATTCACTTATATTATATCAATCTTTTTACTATTTGGTTTCATTTGTCCTTTTATTCCATCTTGTCTGTTTCTCTGGTACTATTTCATAGGCCGACACGAGCTGAGCCCAGAAAAGGGATTTTGACGTAGGAAAAATCTATTTCTGGGTGATTGGCTCGTGTCGCCCTATGAAACCCACCCTGTTCCTTTTTTACCCACCCTGCAGGACAAGATGTTCATGTATTAAGGGGACCGTCCGCTATGATGTCTATTTTTTTTATTTATTACGCAAAATACATAATTTTCATATATGTTTTAGATATATATAATACCTTCATCATATAAAAATTTCAAGTCATTTTGATCAAAAACTTTTCGTTTTATTAGCAAAATCCTGATTAAAAAAAAAAATTGGTAGAGTTTTCTCCGCTAATATGACATCAGTTGTATGAAAATCATACCATAAAAACGTCTTTATATACGGAACAATTCTGTGTGACAGAATTTTATTTTTTTATTTTTATTTTTTATGAATTTTTTTTTTTTTTTTTTTAGTCTAGACACTCAAAAAATTCTTAAAAAAAAAGAAAAAAAGAAATCAAAATTCTGTCACACAGAATTATGGGATTTTTATTCCTCTTTCCAATGATATCTCTCTCTAAAATTGGATAATAAATAACCGAGTAATGGTTACCGACATACGCATAAGTATGTTTTTGAGTTATGAGCTCCAAAGATTTGCTATTGTAAATTTTTGCTTTTTTCTTATAAAAGTCAAAACAACATTATTAGAATTACTTTATTTGTACTTTTATTGTTGATTTCTACATCAAGGATCGTGGTCCTATCCCTAAAAGGGGTGTTAGTACCCTCAGCGTGACAGACAATGATGTTGACGGCGAGACATGAGACTATGAGGGCAGCTGATAACAATGAATTTTCGTGTTTTTCTTTCAGCACACTCCTGGCCTTCGCTAATTTTGCTAGCCATAGTTGCTGAGTAGCCTTCTTGATCTTAGGTAACTTCGGCATTGCTATAAGTTCACTAAGAAGTTATAAAAACAACGTAAATAGATAGTAACCAAATGCAAGTGCCTACGTGCATGTAACTGCTTTGACGTCTGTGGCGTAACTGTCACTCTCCGAGTCTCGCCTATAAATAACCGCTCAGACAAGCTCGCTTCTCACCCAGTGTCACAGTACCTTTCATTGCTACCAGATGTATGAGAATTTTGAAAAAATCTTAAAAAAATCGCTGTATATATGCAAAAATAAACACGCAAAAACGATTCTGTCAAACTCAAGTCATACAGACGACGCAGTTACGATGACGTCATCATTTAAAAACTGCTATATCTTCATTATTTGTGAAAATAATTGGCTGTGAATGAAACTTCTGGAAAGAATGCACGGCTATGTTTCTGCATAGGTACAAGTAATAACTCGATTTTTTATTTTTTCAAGTTGACATGTCATCCGCCATAGCGGACGGTCCCCTTAAGGATGACCGCTAGAGGCGCTGCTCTCCGCTTGGCGTCAGTAGTAGTAGTAGTAGCGGTCGCATCACCCTTTAGTATCAGCTCTCTCAGGTGGGGGATTTTATGTTGGAAGGTCTAAATGGTAAATGACTCGTGGTAGTGATCCCACTCGCCCATATTTCCATACTGACACTTCTTTTATAGAGTGAGCGAGTCAGTTTAACTGACATTTTCTTGATTTTATTTTTTCTCTGGTAATTTTAGGATAATTTTACCTAGAAATAATGAATTTAAGGATATTTCATAGGGCGACACGAGCCAATCACCCAGAAATAGATTTTTCCTACGTCAAAATCCCTTAATTATGTTTGGGGAGTTTGTTTTATACCTAAATTGTGTAGAAATGTTTGATCTTTCATGTGGAAGCAATAATTTTGCTATAAATGTGCTTGCTAATGAGCTGTAATTGATTAAAAGATATTAATATTTTACGGAGTGCAATTTTAAGATTTTCCAACCTACTTATGTTGACGTTTTGTATCGTAACTAAGTAAGCTAGCGGCGTCGGGTTTGAGTTTTCTTCGAGGTTCATCATCTGTCAACCCAATGCATCAACTGCGTTTTCTATGATTGACGCATTTTTTTAATGAATATTTTCTGAAAAGAACTTACATATGACGTGCCTGGCGCGTCATCTGTGCAATTACAGAAAAAAATTTATCAACGTGCTACATGTCATCAGATTGTGAGAGGGTTAAAAATCCAAGTATAAAAATTTTTAGCAGGTTTTTCTTGAGTTCTAACTAACAAAATAGGCTGTTTTCAGTGTTTTTATAAGGGCTCCAACTATTCATGGATTCTAAATATTTGTGGGGCAGAGGGGGGGGACCGGTCTCAGGTACACATCCCCTGCGAATATGAGGGGACCACTGTACATTTGTTATTTGAACTTTGAAGATAGGCATTTATAAGCGTCTTTAGAGGGGTTTCTAAGTATTCGTAGGGAATGGGGGGGGGGGGGGTTGTGGGGGGGGGGGTTTGTCTGGCACACATCGCCCACGAATTAGGGGGTCCACTGTATTCCTTATGGGAATTATTGTTTGGTTTTTTGTACATTTCGGATTTCATGGGAGGTTTCAGAACAGATTATGTACAAAAACCAAGGTTCCACTGTATACTCAAGAAAAGGTATTCCATCTCCTTCAGGGAAAACCTCCTATGCAGTGCTCGCCTACTTTTACGTGGGAGTAGGTGTCAGAATCTGCCACAGAAATTAAAAATGTGGAAATTCAAAAATTCCCTCTAAAAATGCTGATAACTGTCTATTTTAACATTTTACTGCTTAATTTGATAGTTAAAACAAAAGTATACCCTAAATTGTCATACTAAAACAATTTAATATCTTTTCAAATAAAAATACACCCCCAACCATCATCCCAAAACACCCAAAGTAACCTTACATAAAGTACTCTCCTACTAGTTACTGAGTAGGCTATATACCCCTAAAATGCCTAAACTGCCTATTTTAACAGTTCATCTCCAAACTCGACAGTTCAGACAAAAATATACCTCGAAATATCATTCCAGAATACCCTAATATACTTTCAAAGTCATGTTGCAAAATTATGTACCAGCCGACAACTGTTATTCCTAAGTATCCCTTACCTTTCAGATGGGCAATTACTTTGCCCTATGTAACTTTGCGCATTGTTCTGTGCCATTATTTTATGTATATGGAGATTTTCCTGTGTAGTAATGATTTTGAAATGATATTTACTGTACAGGTACATATTTTAGGATTGTACTATTGTATAGAGCATATCTAAAATACGTGGGTAGTTTAGAATGATGGGACACATATGACGTAAATACCTCTAAACAGAAAGCTAGGTTTGTTACTTCATGTTAGTATTTTCGTGATTACATACAAATACATTTATGATAAAACAATGATTTACTACAGTAATTTCTTTGTTTACATCATATTGTGGTTAGTCCTTGCCCCCTCCCATAAATTTATTAAAAATTCTTCTCTCTCTCTCTCTCTCTCAGTATACATATGGTACTTTAAAGAGAAAACACAGCAAAATATGTATAACATATTATTCACTTACAGAATCCATTTACGTACACTGTATTGATGTAATCACCATAAAAATATTTAAAATCCATTCAAATTACGTAGGATTTACTTTTGGGGCATACTTTGGTATGCTACTGAGAACAGAGTAAGGAAACAATTTTCATTTGTTCAAATGATTTAGGATGGATGTAAGTCATGGTCTTGCTAGCAAGGATGCTGGCCAACCCATGACCCTGTGATAGCTTCAGTTGTCTGGCCACCTTACCCTTACTGTTGGGAATTGGGTGAATATTCTCCAGGGATTAGTTACTAGAAAAATCAGAAGGCCATCCCACCTAAATTACTACTCAGGCTTCTGTAATATATATAATAATGAATGTATAAAAAAAAGTTTTTGAACCATTATTGAATTTTTATTTTACAAACTTATTACTTTACTTAACTGGCCCAACTCCTATCCTCTCATGGAGGCAGGAAACAATTCAGTGAGGGATCATTTTCCAGGAGGTGTAAACTCTGTAGCCCTAAAGTCATACTTGACTGCATGAGAAGGCTTGTAATCTGTTTTTAAAATAGATTTTATTTAAAAATTTGTATTTTTGTTTAATATTCACAGTAGTACTTGATCTGCAACAGATAATAATAACTGAAGAATAATTGGAAGTGAAGGTAATTACTACATCTGTCTTTTACCCTTTCTATATATTTTTTCTAGGCAAGTAAGGATATAGTTGCATGTCAGAGCAGGAAAATAACGCTATCTGAAGTTACATCATGTGCAGTTTGTCATAGGAGGTTCACTAAGCATACGTGAGTAATCCATTGCTTTTAATTGAATACTGATAGTTTTAAATTTAAGAGCTAAGTACTATATTTTCATTAATATGTATTTGCTCCTATTAGGTGATAGTTCCAGTGCCATATAAATTCTCCTTTTGTGTGAATCAAGGAAAAAACCCTCTGAGAAAATGTTCACACAAACTGCTACATATTCCTATGCATAAGGCTCAGTTGTAGTAATGGAAACATCCCCACCATATGCACTGCATCACTCTTCTCACTTTGTACATATACTCTTGTAGTTCTTCAGTACTAAGACCTTTCCATTCCACCATCTCTTCTATCCTGTCCTCACAACTTTCTGTTTCCCCCTGATTCTTTGGTAAAATTTAATTTTTTTAAAATAAAATGAGATATTATTTTATACTTGCTAAACAATTACTTAGCTGTAGGCTCCCTACACAGCAGACCAAAATTCAAACTTAACAGTGGCACTGCCATCGCTAGTGCAGGTGACAGGGGATCCACTCCCTTTCCTGAGTAACAGATATGACTGACCAGGTGTTCCCAATTCGTTTTGGCCCATGAACCATCCACCTGTGGGGAGGAGGGAGGGCTTTGATCATGTAATTGTTTGGTTTTCATTTTATTATAAAAATTACATTTTTATTTCAGTGTCTTACTAATTACCTAGCTGATTCCACATTGAATGGAGGTGGGATGTGGATTGAGTCAATTTTCAAAAATATAATAATTCTTGAAAAAACAAAAATAGTTAGCACTAACACATATACGTATTTCGTTAGTTAGCGTAAATTCATGTTACTGATTTCGCTTTCTACTTGTATGTATACTTTATTGTGTTGTGTGTGAACTTAATTAACTCTCTCTCTTTTACTTATATATGCTTATTTGTTTTGTACAGACAGTCCCCAGTTATCGGCAGGGGTTCCATTCTTGGGGGTGTGCTGATATGCGAAAACCACTATTAACTGAAACTCGCATCAGCTTGTGAACTTTCCTCTAAATTCACATCTGGTTAAGGTCTCCATAAGTGCCATTTTCCTTGATTTATTAGGTCTATGAGGCCTAGAAAGTGGATCTTGTTGTAGGAGAGAATTGCTCTCCATTTTTCAGATAATTGTACAAGAAATTGTACTGTATTATACTTATTAACCTCATATAAATAACTTACCATACTTATTAACCTCATATAAATAACTTACCATACTTATTAACCTCATATAAATAACTTACCATGTAATTACATAGCTATAGTTTCAACTCGTGTGACAGCTTAAATTTTAAACTTTGTGGTAGCTCTTCTATAGTTTTTCATGTAGGTGACTAGCCCTGCCCACTTTTGTTGAACTAAAATAAGAACACAGCTGAAGAGCTTAATTAGTTTCTGTCGGCTTCTGATTGAACATTGGTTGTATGCAGCAGCTTATATTTGCTTTTCATCACTTGTTGGTTGATATTTCTCCAAGATTTGGTGAAGTACTCTTACTTTTGATAGCCTTCGAGCTTGTTAGGTTTTTTGGGACTTTTTTTTTTCAGCTTATGTCAGACTCTAGTTCATCCAGAATTCATTATTGTAGTGAAGGCTGAACGACGAGGCTTAGGCCAGGTATTCACGCATAGGTTTACCTGTCAGCTCACCCTCGACTATTCCACACGTAAAGAGTAGAACTGCCAGTTGGACAGTCAACTCGAGGTTATTGTCCTCATTTATTGCCTAGCCTATTGTGGCAACACAGCATGGCAGAGATGGAAACTCAACTGGGTGATAAGGAGGTGGAGCTACATAGACTAGCTGCTGTGGCAATTGTTAAGGTGTCGAAAAATCCTGGCCAAGGGTCGACACAGTGTTACGGTCTCTGAGAGAGGTCCGCTTCAGGCTCGATATGAAATAATAAAAAAAATATTTCAATACCAACAGTTGAAACTGGGGATACGAATATAGAAAGAAACACTAACACAACAAAGGTTTATTTACAAGCTTACTAACAAAGGTAAATGCAGAATGGTATCTCCTATTTACATAAAAAGACAGAATCTTACACTGCATGAACTGGGGGAACAGTGAGGGAATTCAAATACTTGCGGGCCGGTTTAGTGACTCGAAGCAGTGGCTTCACAAAAAGGAGAGCGGCAATTGCAGACGTCCTCTTGACTCTGTATTGCAGAAAGTAGTTCACTTGTAAGCCAGGAACTCCCCCCTTTTCTTCTCCGGAGTCTGCTCAACGTAGAGACAACTCGGTCGTCCACTCCTGAAGACGATTAGACCAGTATCCAACCAACTCCCGAGCAACTTTTCTTGATCCTTCGTCGGTTCCTTTTTCATGTATCTCTCACGGGTGATCTCTGCTGCTGCTGATCCCTCACTGATAATCTGATCTGTGGCTCTTACTGAGGATATCTCTCTGTGACTAACTGGAGTCTCTCTTTTACGATCTCTGCTCTCCAAAGTTCGTTCGTCGTATTTATATGGCGCTCTGGGGGCGGAGCCTACGGCGAGCGTCACAGACTCGCGAGATTTCCAGAAGTTCTTAGATGAATCTAGACGAGGTATTGCATCAGAAATTGCAGCGTTTCTCATTTCACATTGGCACGTTTTTACGCTCCACAACACGCCCGACGATTCCAGAACAACCGCGAGAAAAAGGCACCTCCAACACGGGTGCGAAAGCCTCCTTACTGCCGAACTTCTCGAAAATAAGTTCTCCTTTCCTTTATCTTCCTTTGCTATGAAGCAATTACCATCACAGCAATTCACTTCAATATCTTGATTAATGTTCTCGTCAGTGGAACTTGATCACTTGGTCAGGAACATTTTTAAGGTGTTTGAGGTTTTCAGTTTCCTAGACTAGACAATCGGAGCCCTCGCCAAGGTGATTGAGGACAGTTCTGGCTAGGCAGGAGACTGTTTCAGAAGGGCTTGGTGTCCTGTCCTGTGCAGACAGCCATCAGAGATGGCTTCTTGGAACTTGCTGCTCTTTTCTCTTTATAGGTACTCAACAAAAGAGAGTCATGGTGCTCCTTCACAACTAAGGGAGTTGCTGCCATGCAGAAGTCAGCTGTTCTTTTCTCTCCCTTAGACAGTCACCATCTCTTTCCCCAGGCCACGTTTATAGAAATAGCTTCCAACCTCCAGAAGTCAACTGGGATCTTCTTGTGTAGTCTGCTAAACAACTTAAAGAGTCGTCCTTGTTCGGTGCCAAGTCAGTCTCTCCACTCCAACAGCAGTCCTGTTGTGGGAGCAGACAAGAGATTCCAGCCTAGATCCAGATCCAATGTACGTTTTTCGGCCAAGACAATCAAGAGGACCTCCACCAAGCCTTACAAGAAGTAAAGACTTAGTCCTTTGTGTACCAGTAGAAGCCAGATTCCTCTACTTTTGGGAGGAATCAATGGTTAGAGGAGTGGACCAGGGTAACCAAGGTTCTTAAAGGGGGCTACTCTATCCCATTCAGGGAGAAACCTGCTCTGGTCACTATGCCCATTGTATTGACAGCCTACTCTAAAGGCTTAGAGAGGTATTCTGCCCTTTCAGAAGAATTTTCATCCCTCATTCCGAAGACAGCTGTAGAGGTGGTTAAGGATGTCGACACAAGGTTTTTACAACCATCTGTTTGTAGTTCTCAAGTTATGGGGGGGGAGGGGGGTTGAAGACCTGTCCTTGATGTCTCTTTGTCTTCTGGGACAGAGTTTATCAGTTTCAAGCTCTGTGCTTTGGCCTCTCTACAATTCCTCAGGTTTTCACTCAAGTTCTTGCGCCTCTTGTGAAATGGCTCCATCTTCTATGTGTAAATACAGTGGACCGACGTATTCGTGGTGGATAGGTTCCACGCCCCGTGAATAGCTAAAATTTGCGAGTACTTAAAGCCCTCTAAAAATGCTTCACCTGAGTATTTTAATAGTTCTATATAAAAAAAATGCAATTAATCATGAAAATGATACGCCCTGATTTCGTAGACTTTTTGTGACTAAATTTTGACGCTGGTTTAGCACATATAACCATGGATTTTGTACGCCCAGAAACGTTCCTTCAAGGGCCCCCCTCGTGACTAGGCCCTGTATCAAGTGCCCAAACAAAGAATCCCATGTTCTCTCGGGACCCATTCTGCTTTTGTGTTCTTGATGTCCAGTAGTTTTAAGTATTCTGGAATGGTTATTTTTAGCTAAGCGGAGGGGTTTTAATATTGAATTTTGTTGGGTTCCAGCACACGTTGGAATATCTGGAAATGAACGCGCTGATGCAATTGCCAAGGAGGCTGTTTCTCGTATTGAGCCCAGATCATTTAAGCTGCCGTGCAGAGATTTATATACTCCAATTAGAGAGAAGCATAAAGTACTTTGGCAAAATATTTGGTCAAATTTAACTACAAATGTAAAAATGAGAACAATTGCACCTGCAATCAATCCTTGGCAGTACGATTTTATGCCCAGAAGGTTTGAAACGGCTCTGTGCCGCCTGCGTATTGGACATACTAGGCTGACACATTCCTACTTGATGAGTCGTGATCACGAACCATACTGTGAGGATTGCCTAGTTCCACTGACTGTTATGCACTTGCTGGTTGAGTGCCCCAGTTTGGTGGAACAGCAATCAATATCTATACGATGGGAAGGAGAATAATGTTTTTAAGTTATCAAAAATTTTAGGAGCAAATGGGATTTTTAACATGACTGGCTTGTTTGGATTTCTTTTTAACACTGGTATTTTAGATAAACTGTAATGCTTGTGTGCGCCTTGCTTTTATTCTTATTGAAATTGTGCGTATGTATGTGAGTGTGCATGTACGTATGTGTATGGTATGTATGTATGTGTGTGTAATATGTATGTATGTATGTAATAATTTCTTTTTTATATAATTTATTTTTATATATATTTTATAATTGCCAGTATCTTGTATCATATTTTTAAAATAATTCTGTTTAATTATTATTATTAAAATTTATAGGGTCTTTTTATATATAGTTCGTCATCAATGACCTAGTTGTCACGATGCTAGATTAATATAGTATCAATCAATCAATCAATCAATTATTTATTCAAGTGCAACAGCTAAATAGAATTTAATTAAAAAAAACTTGAAGCAAAGTGTTGGAGGACGTTCCATGCCCCTCTCAGTAAGAACATGCTTACAAGTGCTGCTGTCAGTGAATTTAAGGCCAGCAGAGGCTGGTTTTGAAAATTCAGAAAGCAAGTGGGCATAAAGAATGTGCCTACTTCAGTGATTAATGACATGTTTGCAAAGTGGAGTGATGTAACAAAATTTTTTAGAGAATTATCATCCCAACATAGATGTTGTAATCCATGTCTCCAACATATTAAATGACTATGCTGTGTTTCACTTTAGGCAAATTTTAAAGAGACCCCAGAAATAAATGTGTCTGGACAGTTTTATTTTGTGACAGGGGTCCAGTCTCAAGCTTGTCCTAGTAGTAAGAAGGTAAGTAACCCCAGATAGTGCTCATTAAAAACAAAGGGGAGAAGTAACCCCAGATAGCTCCTTGATACCTGAAGTCCTTCTGGAGTGTTATTCCCCTTCCAAACAATAACCTCTCCTCCTCCCTCTTCCCTCCTCTCCATCTAACATTGACTAACAAGTCTTCCATAAAGTTAAGAGAGATGTTAATTGTTCAGTCATTTATATTTCTCATTATTTTCTGTGTTTAAAACTTTGTTTATTCTCTATAAAATGTATTTCTTGTTAATAATTTTTGGGTGTCTGGAATGCATTAATTGGATTTACATTATTCCTTATGGGAATTACTGTTTTGGATTTCGTACGTTTCGGACTTCGTGAGACATTCTGGAATGGATTATGTACAAAAAACTGAGGTTCCACTGTACAGTAATTTGTGAATATTTCTTAGTGAAAAATACGCTGTGAATAGGTGAATTTTTCGCAAATAATGGGTATGTGCATACGGGCCATAGAAAAATCGTGAGTCTGCGAATAGCAGGGGTCAACTGTATCTCCCTATATTTGGACAACTGGCTTCGATCCCCTTTGAAGAAGTGCACAAAGGACCTACAGAAGACCCTTTTCCTTGCTCAAGAACGAGGATTACTCGTCAGCCTTCGAAAGTCTTAGATGACACTGACTCAAGAGATTCTTTATTTTTGGAATGACGATCAACTCTCAGAGTTTTTGGATTTTTCCATCCCCCAACAGAGTCGAATCATGCCCTCATACAGTACACAGTTTTCTCTCTCTTCCATCTTTTTCGGCCAACCAGTTGCTAAGCTTTTAGAAACTCTCGCTTCCATCAAGCAGTTCGTCAAATTAGGCAGTGAAAGTTCTGCAATTCTTCCTGAAAGCCAGTTGGGATAGGAGAACCCATCCAGACTCATTTGTGTTTCCCATAACTCCAGAGATCAAAGCAGACCTGCGATGTTTGTTTGTTTGTATGGTGTTTTTACGTTGCACGGAACCAGTGGTTATTCAGCAACGGGACCAACGGCTTTACGTGACTTCCGAACCACATCAAGAGTGCACTTCTATCACCAGAAATACACATATCTCACTCCTCAATGGAATGGCCGAGAATCGAACCTGCGACCACCGAGGTGAGAAGCAAACACCAAACCAACCACGCCACTGAGGCGCTCTATGGTGGATGTGAAAAGGAAGGCTTTCAGAAGGAAAGTCTCTCCGTCCTCTGAGCCCCAACCTCGGCTTTTACTCAGAAGCATTGGATCTAGGTTAGGGTGCCCTTCTGGGTAGCATGGAAGTTTCTGGGATGTGGTCCCTTGGACAGTAGAACCTTCAAATCAATGTCAAGGAATTGAAAGCAATCCATTTAGTCCTACAGTCCTTTATCAACCATGACTTTCAACAAAACAGTGGTGGTTCACAGACAACACCACTACTTTTTCCTTCAACAGGAAACCTGGCAGGACTCACTCCTTTTGCAAGGTGACAAAGGACCTCCTTTTTGGGGCAGAGAAGAATCAAACCAAAATCATCACTCAGCTCATACAAGGGACATTGGACGTGTTGGCAAACAAACTGAATTGATGCAAACATGTCATTCCCACAGAATGAACCTTGGACCTCCTGGTCTGCACTGACCTGTGGAAGCTGTGGGGCCAACCGACCCTGGATCTGTTCACTACATCAAGGACTCATTGCCTACCTCTGTTCTGTTCTCCGACCCTGGACCCTCCAGCATGGATGACAGATGCCATGCTCCAGAATTGGTCAGACTTAGACCTTTATGCATTCCTGCCATCCAGCATGGTCAGGGGAGTGCTGAACAAATTCCAAACTCACCACAATGTGTCAGTGACTGGTAGCTCCGTTCTGGCCCCTGAAAGAGTGATTCCTGGACCTTCTAAGATTTTTAGTGTTTCCTGGACCTTTTAAGATTGTTAGTGGACTTCCAGAGGTTCCTTCCACAAAGACCAGGCATTCTTTTCACCAAGGACTATTCGCTCTTGCCTTGATAGGTTTCAGACTGTCAGGAAGCTCATCAGAGCAAAAGGTTTTTTAAGACCAGCTGCTGAGGCTATTGAAAGATGTAGGTTTCATTCTTCCTGCAGGGTTTACCAGACCAAGTGGACAGTATTCCACAGATGGTGCAGAAGGCATGTCTTGTCCTCTCAGACATCTGTGACTCAGATCACAAATTTTCTGCTCTATCTGAGATCCTTGAGGTTTTGTCTTCCTCTACCATTAGAGGATACAAGGCCATGCTGAGTTCCACCTTTAGACACAGGCCTGGATCTGTTGTCAAACCAGGATCTTAGTAACCTTATCATGTCTTTTGACACGTACAAACAGAGGAAAATACTCGGTTGCTTGAAGCCTGGTAGTATTGAAGTAGTTATCTAGCCTTCCTTTGAAGCCCCTTGGTTTCAAATCATTTAGGGACTTAACTAGAAAGACCCTCATCCTTGTTGCTTTGGCTACTGCCAAAAATGTCTGTGAACTACGGACCATTGATAAAAGATAGGATATTCTAAAAAAAAAAATATGCAGTCTGCTTGTTTACTCTCAGTTTCCTTGCCAAGAACCGGGTGCCGTACGAGCCCTTGCCAAGAACCGGGTGCCGTCCGAGCCCTTGCCCCATTCTTAGGCCTTAAGGACAGGACCGAGAAAATTTTAGGAACTTCTAACAACAGCTGGTGCCCTGTGAAGAATCCTTTCTGACCCCTTTCTAGGAACACATTGTCATTTTTCTTAAGGGACCTTATTACCGAGCCACATTCGCAGATTCAAGAGGTCACCTTGTTTTATTGTAAGGTCAAAGCCCATGAGGTCAGAGCAGTCACTACCTCATTAGCTTTCAGACTTAACTTGCCCATCTCTTCTATTTTACAGTCCACTTGTTTGAGGTGCAAATTGATCTTTGCATCGCATTATTTGCCTTAAGTGGAAACAGTGGTTGGCATGGTATTGGAGGATGAAGCTTAAGAAACTTTCTTTCCATCCTCTATCTCTTCGCCTTGATATATGGTGTCGAGTCTTGGAGGAGCCTGCAGGTACCAATGTACTTGGAGTACCCTCCAGTTTTTAGTGGATGGGATGGGTGATGGGTTTTTATTTTAGTGAGGTGACAGCAGTGTGTGGTTATTTTCATTGTGGTACTGAGCCCGGGGCAAGGGCACTTATTGGTGCTTTTCTAGCCGCCAGACATATCCATTGCTTTAAAGCTCCCACCTAAGTACAGGCACTCCACAGCTATACTGCTACACCACTACAGGTTAAGATGAGCACCAACCAGACCTGCAGTAGCTCTCTTACCAGGTAAAGAGACAACTAGCATTGCATTGTATCAATGCTAGGAATTTTTCTATTTCAAATTTATTACCGTTAGTACTGAATGATTTGGAGTAGAATATGTCAATCTATCCCACCTTCTGTTAATGTGGGATTCAGCAATGTAATTACTTAGTAAGTTACATGAAAATGTTAGTCGTTTGTTGTTGTTTTTGATTAAGCTGACCTTGTGTCAGCACGGGCTCTTGCTCACAGAGCAGCCCGTGACCCCAAATGTTAGTCAGTCCCTGTTGTCGGCGGTCTCGGTTAATGGCAATCTGGCTTTATGGTGCTTGAAAATTGGCAATTTATGGTGCAATAAGGGCCGAGTTTCGGTTATCGGCACCATAACATACCTAACAGAGGTGCCATAGACTGGTTATCAGCACTATTAACAGAAACTTTGCCCCATAGTGCCATAAATTGCTGAGTTTCGGTTAATGGCAGTTTTCGCTTAATCAGACTCAGAGCCTTCCCTCCTCTAATCTCATGGATAGAAGGGCATAAATGAATTGAGTTCTTCACCTGTTTTATTCTTGTTCCCCATGAAAAATTATGGTAGCGCTACTGTGATTTTTAAAATTTAAGCTGCAGCACAAGTAGTTAAAATATAGCTATGTAATTACTACTTGATAAGTACTAAATATATGAAACTAAATTTTATCATGAAAATAAATTCTTTTTCACAATTATCACTGTCATTGAAAGTATTTTGTCTTATGGGCCAGGAGGTCACTGGCTTGTCTATTATAATGCTTAGCGAATACTGCATCATGCTTTGCCAATACTGCATCTGAATTTTTCAAAGATCAGGCAACTCCCCTCTATCTCTTGACAGATCTGTGAAGTTGCACAAAAATTATAAGTACGTATGGGAGTTCAGGGTTTTGATTGAGTTGTTTGGTTGAACTGCTTAACCCTTAATGGATGGGCTAAATGTATTTTAAGCACACCCCCAGACAGGGCAAACTTTAAGATTGGCCAATTAAAAAAAAAAAAAAAAAAAAATGAAAAGAGGGAGATATGCAAGTGCACAAGGTGTAAAATTTGTCAAAAAGTGAATGTTTACAACCCTGTGCAGGGCCTCGTTTCCAAGATATGTAAATTTGACCAAGTTATACATGTTTTTTTTTTATTTATTTTATTTTGTAAAATTACAATTACAGCTAACACAGTATCATAACAGATAAGAACTCAAATCAGTAACAAATTCCGAGTACTACGTATATTTATTGTGAAATATTTACTACAAGATTTACTGAGATGGGGATATGCAGTAACTTTTTGTGAGGTGTACATGTTTTTTCTAATAATTCTTTGGACTTTTGTTTGCAAAATTACAGTTATAACTGACATACAATCATGAATGATAAGAACTAATATCAGTAGCAACCCCTGGATATATTTATGAGCAAATAAATAAAAAGATATCAAGTCTTAAGGAATGCTAAATTCATCCACGTTGTATGGTGCATAATATTGATACTCATGAGTTAGCCAGTCCATCACTCAAAACCTGTTATAGATACAGTGGTACCTAGAGATACGAAAGGCTCAACTTACGAAAAACTCGAGATCTGAAACCCAATGCGAAAAATTTAATGGCTCTACATACGAAAAGTTTTCAAGATACGAAATGTTTCTGAAAGTCCGAGATTCACCCGGATAACAATTTTGAAACTCGCGCCGCCCGCCGCCATCTTAGTACTAGTAGACTCGCCACCATCCTCCTGCTCTCCCATTGGTTCCTGATGCTAGTCACCGCCATGAGATCCTTCTCTCCTATTGGACAGCATCCCTCCCATCATGCATCTTATACGTACGTGGTGGCGTACCTATCTCGGCCTCTTCGTACCAACATCTTTATCATACGCACGCGGCATTCGTTCGGTCCAATGATTTCGTTTAGTAACGTAAATTCGTTAGTGATTTCGTTGTGCTACTTTATCGTGTTGTGTGAGAACCTAATTAGTATACGTACTACATAACTTAATTACGTACAGTATAGTCATGGGTCCCAAGAAATTTGCTGAAGTTCACAGAAAGAAGAGAATGCTTTCTATGGAGACAAAAATGGAGATAATAAAAAATGATGAAGCTGGGCTTGTGGGTTGGAGTGTGATCGCTAAGGAATACGGCCGAAATCCGCCACGATAGGCACCTCCTTAACAGAAGGAAGCCCATCAAAGCAGCTACACCTTCCAAAGGGCGTGACTATTTTGTCCAACAAGAGGAGCCATGTGCAGAAATGAAAGCTGGCTTCTTGTATGGATTGAGGACAAAGAAATTGATGGCGATACGATAACCGAGACGCCAATCTGCCAGAAGGCCAGCGCTATTTTCGGCGATTTGATTGCCCAAGCCGAAGACGACGGCGGAGAGGGGACATCAACGGCAACCCCAGAGTTCAAGACTTCTCATGGATGGTTCAAAAAATTCCGTAAACAGACTGGCATCCATTCAGTGGTGAAGACATTGAAATTACGTAAAGTATAAAAAAGTAAAAAGAAATGTAAAAATTAAAAAAATAATAATAAATTTTATTTTAAGTTTTTTGTAAAGTTAAGTGTTACAGTTTTGTTAATGTGTTTTGTAAAGTTTAGTTTGTTTTTCTGACATTTTTTTATGTGTTTCGTAAAGTTAAGTGTACGCATCTGCCGTTTGTCCTCCTCCTCTGTCGCCACTTTCGGAGATAGCCTCACTCGAAAGGTAAGCTTCCACATTTTACGTACAGTATTTCTTGTATACCATGTACACTAATACACTTTATTTACAGGTTATTTTGCATTTTGTTATTAATTTAGGTATTGAATGGTCCAAATTGTTGTAGTATTTCATTGTTTATAGGTCAATTTAGCTTTATTATGAAATTTACTGGGGTGATTTTGGAGGGCTTGGAACGGATTAGCCATTTTACATGTAAAATGTGGTCCAAGATACGAAAATCTCATGATACGAAGGGCGCCTCGGAACGGATTAATTTCGCATCTCGAGGTACTACTGTACTCATATGATGATGCCTGTCCATTAAGGGTTAATAATAAAATAATAAATAATAATAACAATAATCTGTTGTCTGCATGGCCAATTTCTACTCATGCCCATCAGATTGAGAACTGTCAAGTTCTGTATCACAGTCATTGCCTTGATTTGAACTGAATATGGAATTTAAGCCAAAGGCCAAGCACTGGGACCTATGAGGTCATTCAGCGCTGAAACGGAAAGTGACAGTAAAAGGGTTGATAGGTGTAGCAGAAGGAAAACCTTGCAGTTGCACTATGAAACAATTGTTAGTAGAGGGTGAAAAGTAAGATGGAAGAAGAATATGAAAGGAGGTACAGTAAAAGGAACATAAGGGGTTGCAGCTAAGGGCCAAAAGCACACTGCAAAGAGCTTTAAGTAATGCCTACAGTGCACTACATGAGATGCACTGATGGCACTACTCCCCTACAGGCCACAGTCATTGTCATGCTGGTAAAAAGGCCAAAGAACCTAGTATTGGCTCTCCTTACCAGGCTTCTACAGTCATATTTTCATCCTCAAAAAAGCATCAGTTTTCTTTATCTTTTCATCCTTACAATCTTGGAAAAAACTCCCGCTTCAATTGACCTTCAAGATACACTGATTGATGGAATACAGAATTTAGGCTAAAGGCCAAGTACTGGGACGTATGAGGTCATTCAGTGTTTAAGTGGAAATTGACAGTAAAAGGTCTGAAAGGTATAACAGGAGGAAAACCTCGCAGTTGCACAATGAATCAATTGTTAGGAGAGGTTGGAAAGTAAGATGGAAGAAAGAGAATGTGAAAGGATGTACTGTAAAAGGAATGAAAGGGTTAAGGCTAGGGGCTGGAGCATGCAGCAAAGAATCTTTTCTGGGTTTGACCTATGTCTGCCGGTGAAAGTACCTGTAGCTCACCTTTCTAAGTATAAATAGATCCTAAATATACTAGAGAAAAAAGCTAGCATGGAATGCTGAAGTTACTACCTTCAGCTCGATCACCCAAGGGCGTCGGCATAAGCACAGGGGTGAGTGGAAGCCACTACCACAGGACTTCTGCCAATTAGAGGATTCCTTTCAAAGTCCCTCCCACGGTGAGAGCCGTTACAAAGACTACCCCTTCTTCTACCTTCCGCTCGTTACTACTACTACCCACGCCCGGCATCTTCATTCCTGTAATTAGCTCCTGTGTGTGCGCACGTGTCTTCGCTGCTCCCTTTGTGCCTTATTTTGCCGAAGCTGTGTCTGCTGCAGAGCTCCCTGCTTCTTCATCCAAGTTGAGTATTCCATTTTGCGTTTTCATAATTCGTGTGGTTATGATGCATTCCGTTTTAGCCATTTGGTCCCTTAGTTTTCGCGAACTGGGGTGTCGCTATTTCATCCGCCATTTTGGGTGCATCATCAGACGAGTGCATTATTTATCCTTAGTTATCTCTTTTTATTTATGTTTTCAATCACAGTTATAGTTACCGTTTTTCATATCCCATGCCTTTTATTTCTCCAGCCGGATCTGGAGTTCGGATTTTATGGTTCTTATTTATACGACGTAGGCCCTAACACGCTCCTGACGTCCTCTGGGGTACTTAATTTATTGTTTATTTCATGCTCTAGCCTTTGGCTTCGCCTCAGCCCCTCAGGAGCATGTTCGCTCCCCTTCATTTGTATTCCTTATCATTTATTGTATATGTGCGTAATATTTTGGGCTTCCAGTTAGCCTATCGTACTCTAGCATTGTAGAGAGAGCGAGTCCTCACTCTCTCTCTGGCGATGTTATGCATGCATGCGTTACTGTTTTCAATGTGAACCAGATATGTACTTGATTTTATGCACGTTTATGATTTTCATATCACTGTGAGGTTGGAAGTTTTGCGTTCCTTCCCTGGCTTACCCGACCAGGCCTAGGCAAGGTTTTGGAAGGTAGGCCAGGTGCCCCTACCCCGCTACCTCATAGGCCCTCCTTCTCTCCCCCTGTCTGCGCTATGGTGCTCGCGGGGAGGACATCAAGGATAGAGAGTTTCTCTCTTGTCATGTTGTTGGACCTATCCTCCCTACCTGACCAGGTCGAAATTTCGACTTTTGGAGGGTTTGGTTGAGTACCCACCGTCCACGTCATGACGTCCTTGGAGGCCTATCTAGCCTACCTGACCGGATCGGAGCGATCTCGGAGGGTTAGGCTAGATCCATGCTGGGTATACCCTTTGCGCCTTATGACCCTCCTTGCAACTCTTCCATGATGCCTCATTATTGTATTGTATTGTTATTATGTGATGGATTGGTCTGTGTATCGCCTTGACCTGGTCTCCTTTAGGGTACCAGTTGGCCTGCCACCTCCTGCCCCTTTAGTAGTAGGCTATGACTTTCCGTTAGATGGTGATCACCGATCGGTCGCTGTTTCCAATCATGACTGGCCACCCCATGTGGGGCCAGTCGGCCTATTGCCCCCTGCCTTTAGTAGTAGGCTATACAGCTTCCAGTAGGTGCTTATCTCTGATCGGGCACTATAGTCAAGCGATCTCGACCAACCACCCCACACATACAACCCCCCCCTCCCGAACACCCCAGCATCGGCTCTGCCTGGCGCTGTCTAGTAGCTCGCGGTACTAGTAATCCTACCGATGAACGACCGCTAGAGCATTTCTTACCAGGTGGGAGAGGGAGGGGTTGGAGGGAAATGGTTACTGGTATTATATGTAATCTCTTTTTATGTCTCCGGGCCTGTAGCTCCGCCGGCTTGGTGGGGGTCTGCCATCACACCAGCCAGCGGGCTGCGCACCGGATCGTACATTTCTACTGCTCCGCCGCTCAGTTGTCCCTTCTCCCTGTTGTCTCCGCCTCCCCACTCAAGTGAGGATGGATTCGGGCTCAGAGTTGCGTTTCTAGCTATCTTAGAATTGCTCCCCCCCCCCCCCCCCTCTCAATGCATTCAGGTTCAGGTCTAGGTTTTACCTTTTCCCCTGTTCCGCTCGTATCAGCCCGTCTCCGCCGGCAGTACTTTATTACAACGGGATTATGAGACTCCGGAGTAGGCCAAGCCCTTAAGAGATTACTCCACATTACCAGATATGTTATAAATTCGTTTAAAAACTTTGTAGGTATATCTCCAGACCCTTAGGGTTCCGACGTAGTGTGACTCACCATCACACTTGCCACCGGAGTTTATCATACCAGGTTTAAGCAGCTCAGCTCAGTTTTCTGACTTCAGTTCGACCGGACTAGGGATTAGGTCTTTCCTTCTCCTCGGTCCGGTTCGTCTCAGACCCCATACACTGGGTTTATCTTTACCCTCCCGAAGACGGAATCCAGAGCAGGCGGAAACACCCAGAGCTTTTTTCCTTTTATTTCATTCAGTGAGTTGAAGTCATTTAGTGAGTAAGTCATGAACCAATATCTAGGTTAAGATGCATGCTCCCGCTGGAGTTAACTCCGGTGCTTTGCGTATACAGTGTTCCCCCCGTATTCGCGGGGATGTGTACCAGACACCCCCGCGAATAGTTAAAACCACCACTAAAAATCCTTATAACTGCCTATCTTGAAAGTTCAGATGTCAAATGTATACCTTTAATAACATCCTACTTCAAATATACCTAAAATTACTAACCTATTACTGCATTAATCTCTGAGGTTATATATTAAAATCATTTTAAAGTCATCTTAAACATTTTACCATTAAAAATATATACCTACAGCAAATACAGCGAAATAGAGATAGAGAGAGAGAGAGAGAGAGAGAGAGGAGAGGAGAGAGAGAGACCGAGAGAGAGAGAGAGGAGAGACCAATGAATGGCAACATCATATATTGACCCTCAAGAGTGAAATTATGAATTATTTCTGAGAGAGAGAGAGAGAGAGAGAGAGTGAGAGAGAGAGAGAGAGAATAACTCCTAGACTCCGCTTCTCCCCTCCACCAATTCGTATATCAAACTCATTTACTCCCCTGCCACTGTTCCTCCAAGTGGATAAAACGACTGGGAATCGCTATTTTTAATTAATCTTATTAATATTTGAAAATTAGTTAAAAGGAAGGTAAATCATTTATTTACGCTACAAAACAAATAAACAATATACGGAGAGGAGAGAGAGAGAGAGAGAGAGAGAGAGAGAGAGAGAGAGAGGAGAGAGAGAGAGAGATGATGATGTTACTGTATAATCTCATTAAACGTAATATTATTTGTAAACTAGTACTGTATATTATTTTACCACCTAAAATGTAGTAAGGTCCTTAAAGATATACTTATACATAAAACTTCAGCCCAAAACAGAGGGTCGAGAGTTACCACTAGTGCATGCTAGTATTCTGTGTGGAGAGAGAGAGAGAGAGAGAGAGAGAGAGAAGAGAGAGAGAGAGAGAGAGAGAGGAAAGGGGGGGGGGTTGTCCTTATTTAAAAGAGTGAAATGGCAATAGATTATTGTACTTTCCTTTTAAACTATCTTATCATATTGATTTTGATTTTGAGATTAGTATATTTATTATTATTATTATTTATGCAAAAAATAGTAATAAACATACACATGTACCATAGAAATGATCTCCATATCCATGAAAAGAGAAAGAGAGAGAGAATTTTCAACAATGATCCGTAGATGGCAACACACAGATGGCAACACGCTCCACACTGGATTTGACAGTGGAACCCAGCCAACCAAGCTGGCTACATGTTCAAAAAACAAGACACGGGGGTAAAATGCATTTTCTTTTATTCTTACATCTTTTTATTTATAAACTAAAATCTTGCTAATTCACTTAAGATTTTATTTAATGAATTTTATTTTTTATTATTTGCTGTTTACATTTTAAATGATATTTGAAAATTAGTAAATCATCATCCAAAAAACATACATTTGCTTAGGGGGCGGCCGGCTAATGCCCTTTTTTTAAGGACAGGACTTTGATATTCATACCACTTAATAAAGTGACTTGGGACTCTCCAAACCGCATATGATTTTTGCTCTGACCTTCGGTTTTTGTGACGCCAGGGCGAATTTATCCCGAAAATAAACCATTTTCAAATTCTATCTCCTCCCTTGATATTTAATATTAAGACCTGGGATTTACTACCATATATGACCTGATGTAGACCTCAATTTGAATGGAGAGTTTTTTTCTAAAGTCATTTTTTTTTGCAAGATATGAATTTTTTCAATATGGTAAAAAAAAATAAAACCCTATAATCAGGAGAAAAAAATTTTATAAAAAAAATTACGAAAACAAAAAATTGGAAAAAAGGGCTCTATTTGATTGTTCTATAATGTTTTCTTTTGAGTTTATATACCAAATTCCAATGTTATAGCTTTAAAACTAAGTGAGAGATAGATTTTGAAGGTCAATAAGTATAGTTTTGAGATACGGGCGTTCAAGTTTTCATTTTCCGTATTTCTATAAAGACAATGTTAATAAATAATGATTATTATGAATGTATATTTCTTTTTTTGTGTATTAATAAACCAAAACTATTTTTATTTATCATAATTTAATCATAAATGATGATTCCCTTTGCTCATATATCGCAGCCTGGGGCATGCTTGAGGCAAGATGGGGCACTCCTTCCTACGCAATTCTCTCTCTCCCCTTCACTAACTCGGCTTTATACAGCGAATTTTCTTTTTCTGTATGTTAGGAGATGTTTTCTTGTATTTTCCCTGGTATGATGAAATTCTTGCCCGGAACAAAGATAAACAAACGTAATGCAAGAGAATTGCAAGAGGTGAAACTCGAAGCGTACTCTTTTTTTTTACAAAGACAATTTAATAAATCATGATTTATTTATGAATTTCATCCATTTTGGTTTTAAAAACACCAAAAACTTTGTTATTTTATTCAGAAATGAAGATCTCTTTGCTCAAGATCGTAGCCTTGGTGCACAGTGAGACGTGTGCTGTCAAGCAAGACTGGGGGCGTTTTACTAAGCAACCCTCCCCTCTCTTTTCACTAACTACGCATATATTTATGATATTCTGTAATAATACTGAGCGATTTTTCTTCGTCTGTATGTTAGCGAGTGTTTTTCCTTGTCTTTTCCTCATTGGCATGATGAAATTCTTGCCGAAACTATACATAAACATTAAGTAAAAAGCAGGCGTATGTCAGAGGTGAAATGGAACGTGTAGACTACTCGAAGTCTGTGATCGCACTAAATGGACTTGGTAGCTGAGCCTGGTCTCCTTCTCGACTCGGGGAATGTCTACAGATGCCATTTTCTCCCAATTTTTTTTTCTTTGGACAATAATTATCAAAATTTAGATAATAGAGGAAATATTGCACTTTTCTTGTTACGGATCACTGTTTTCTTAGGCTTATTGAGTTATATAAACTAATTACCCTGTAACTACGAAAGTATATTCTAAGTATAAAACGTATTCTCATTGCCATATGAAGGCTTTTTCCATGAAATTTTTTCAATGACGGCATTTGGTTTTTCCGTATTTACCCTCCATTATAAAGGGGTTCCGGCCGGCCCCCTTAGAGGAGAGAGAAGAGGAGAGAGAGAGAAGAAAGAGAGAGAGAAGAAGAGAGGAGAGAAGAAGATTTCTTTAATACTTTGTTAAAATACTTTTCACATATGTTTTGTAATTACAGTTTATTATTATTAATTATTCCCATTTTATTATTAGTTAGAGATTTAATAAACATTATACACATTAAAATGTACCATCTCTCATCCCCCAGTAAAAGAGAGAGAGAGAGAGAGAGAGAGAGAGAGAGAGAGAGAGAGAGAGAGAGAGAGAGAGAGAGAGACCTGGAGTTCGAAAGAACTAAAATCTTACTAACTCACTGTAGTATTTTCTTTATTGAAGTGATTGCTCTTTACATTAATATTGATATTTGAAAATTAGTAAATCACTTATCATACAAAAAGCATACATCTCTGTAAGAGAGAGAGAAGAGAGAGTAGAGAGAGAGAAGAGAGAGAGAGAGGAGAGAGAGAGAGAATTTTTAGTTATTATGTGATATCATTTAATCTTATTAATATTGATCAAAACTGTATTAGTAAAGTTTAATATTTTAAAATTAGTAAATAATTTTTGTATCATAAAAATGTATTTAGGCATGAAAATAACATCAAAATACACGAATTAGTGATTACTTATCGTCGGAAAATCCCGCGAATAGGCGAATTCACCGCAAATAATGGGTAGATATGGTCCAGAGAAAAATCCGCGAATCCGGAGAATGCGAATACGGGGGGCCTACTGTAATACTCATGTAAATTTTCAACTTACAGATGGTCCGTTGCCAAGCTGAAGTGTGCTCCGCTATCCTCATCAAGCCCTATGGCCATGTAGTCTGTAGGTCGCACACCAACTGCGCCGTCCAACTTGAGGACTACATGGTCTGGCACCCCGATGCTTGTACAGTGTGTTATGAGATGGTGTCCATCAGAGACCACCTCGTCATTCTTGTGAAATTTCTGTTTACGACAACTTATGAAATTTCTTTCATATACTATTCCCCGGATGGGATGTTAATTTGATTCCCTTTTTTACAGGCTAGCTTGGCCCTCCGGCAGGAAACCAAAGCGTCTCTCAAGTGCTGGGTCGGGGGTTTTGGCAGGAACGCCTCAGCGGGACAACCCTACGTCTTATCGGAGGACCTGTGCTCCCTTTTATACCCGGGAGCCATGGTTACGACGGCTGTTCCTGCGGAGATCGCGAACCCGATCATCGAGAACATCCGGCTGGAGACGTTGCCCCTCCCAGAGGACCAAGATTGCGACCTGGTGGCGGCCATCAGCCTCCACCGTGAACCGATGGCCACCGAGGAGGAGGTAGGTAGGGAGGTAAGTGAGGCAGGTAGTCTCCCCTTTAGCCCCACTCCTTCTTCTTCCTCCTCCTTCCAGGGCTTCACTAAGTCCGCCCCCACTTGGGATAGATCGGCTTTATTGGTCATTCCCAAGGTCAAAACAGTAAAGCCGAGATCCCTTCCAAAGGGATCCAAACCTGCTCCGGCAGGTGCGACTAAGTCGTCCTCGGCCCCCAAGCCGTCGACCTCTACTGCTAAGTCACCCTCTTTCAAAGCTTCTCCCCCTCCTAAGGGGTCGAGAGCCAAGTCCTCCAGATCCAAGCCGACGGAGTCCGGCTTTGATCAGGAGGCATTCGCTAACCTTCTAATGTCGAAGGTTAGAGAAGTAGTTGATGATAGGCTTGAGTCGATGTCGACACGACTCGCTTCGGGCCTAGAGACCTTGGGCCAAACAATATCGTCCCTGACCGAGAGGATCAGAGCCCAGGAGGAATTGATGACAGGAATCCTCCAGTCCGGGACCACGGCACAGACCGTGACAGTTCCGGACGCATCAAAGCTTCCGCCATTTGATAATAACAACCCGTGGCGGTTAGCGTTGCATGCCCCGTTTTCAGATGGGAAGCTGACGATAGAAGGTTACGGAACCCGACTGGTAGAGGACTTAGAGTTCTTCCCGGAGGGTCTCCAATTTCCATTTCCGGGATATGTTAGAATAGCGGAAGACGCGCTAGTCAGGGTAGACAAGGTCCCGAAAGAGACTGTGATCTACCCTAGGGACCAGGCCCAAGCTGTATGGGTTCGCACCCTTACAGAGTGGGAATGTGTGAACACGAAGTTGACTCCCCATAAAGGTAGCTTCACGATGTTTGTGACCCCGGAAGGAGTTCCGTCGCCCTGTACATCCAAAGTGGCGGAACTAACTATGCAAGCGGTGGCGGAGGATAAACCCTTACCAGTTCTAAAAGAGACTGAGGCTACCTCCTTACTCTTCCCCGCAGATGTGGAGTTTTGGAATGACGTTCCGGCTATGTTTACGGTAGGTAAACTCGACCCAGAGTGCGCCTCCACCCTGCTTGCAGAGAAGCTACCCAGGATTCCGGACCACTTGGTCAAGGCGGAATTCGAGCGAGAAGTAGATTGGGCAGGTCGATCAACTCATTCACCTCGGCGGAGTTGATCGCTACGACCTTCACTGACGAACACCTGTTCTGGGTCCACACGAAGTCTCTCTTACAGACCTTCCAGGCAGACCTGTATGATTTTATTGTGGCGAGACGAGCCTGCAGGAAGCACGTCCTTGCTAATGCTTCCATAAGACATGAGCCAAACAAGCTGATAGTCTTCAATCTGGGGCGAAAACCTGTTCCCGAAAGACGAGGTCAACAATGTCTTCCATGAGGCGGCCAGAGCCAACCAGAGTCTCAGGGTCCGTTGGGGACTTCCTTTCAAAAGGAAGTTTGATACCCCCGGACCCCAATCCAGACCTAGGAAGAGGCCAAGGAAATTCCATCCTTACCAGCCCTCTCATCCTCAGGCGGTGGTTCAAGCGGTCCTGGTCTCCCAGGTCGGTAAGCCTTCGACATCAAAGGCTCAACCGCAGCAGCAGTATGTTCTGGTGCAAACTTCGCCAGCTCAGCAACCCTCATCCTCAACAGCCTTGGTAGTTTCCCCTGCCTTCAACCCCTCCTACGAGTCACGAGGAGCATTTCACAGCTACAGTAGGCCTGCCGGAAGTAGCAGAGCCAGAGGTGGCGCCCGGCAGCTAGGTGGATCTAGAGGCAGGGGCTTCAGAGGAGGTAGAGGAAGCAGACCTGCAGTCAACCAGCGAGAGTCCACAGGTGGGAGGGAGATTATCTCTCTTCCGGAACCATTGGACCTTCACTCCATGGGCCCACAGCATTGTTTTGAAAGGTCTAGGGTGGAAATGGGAGAAAGGGCCTCCTCTACCAATCAGTTTTCACCAGACTCCGACAACGGACCTTCAAGACTATGCCAAAGATCTCCTACGGAAGAAGGCTATAAAGAAAAGTCAAACGCCTAAAGTTTCAAGGACGTCTGTTCAGTGTGCCAAAAAAGGACTCGGACAAAAGAAGAGTGATTCTGGACTTGTCCCGTCTCAACTCATACATTCAATGCGACATATTTTGCATGCTGACTGTCTCGCAGGTGCAGACCTTACTTCCCAGTGGGGCCGTCACCACCTCTATAGATCTTACAGACGCTTACTATCATGTGCCGATAGCAAGAAATTTTTCTCCGTACCTAGGCTTCAAACTAGGAAAGCAGGCTTACTCATTCAGAGTCATGCCATTCGGGCTCAACAGAGCGCCCAGGATATTCACCAAATTAGGAGAGACGATAGTTCAAGAGCTAAGAACTCGAGGGGTAATGTTAGTAGCTTACCTAGACGACTGGCTCATCTGGGCAGCCAGCGACGACGAGTGTCTCAAAGCAACAGCCAAAGTGATAGAATTCTTGGAATATCTGGGTTTCCAGATAAACAAAGAAAAATCTCGGCTCATTCCGGCTTCCCGCTTACAATGGCTGGGAATCCAATGGGATCTAAACAAGCACAAACTATCTCTCCCATCCAAGAAGGTCAGGGAGATAGCGAAGGCTACGAGACAGTTCCTCAAGAACAAAAAGGCTTCTCGTCGTACCCAAGAGAGAATCCTAGGCTCGCTACAGTTTGTCTCGATAATGGACATCCTGTTGAAAGCCAGACTGAAGGATATCAACAGAGTCTGGCAAAAGAGAGCCAACGTTAAATTCAGGGACAAGATCTCTATAATTCCACCGATATTAACGAAAAGACTCCTTCCATGGACGGAACGCTGGAACCTGTCCAAATCAGTACCACTGCAATTCCCTCTGCCGTCTCTAACAATCCACACGGATGCCTCTCTGAGCGGTTGGGGAGGTTACTCACAATACAAGAAAGTTCAAGGAACGTGGGCGGAGATGTTCCGCCAGTTCCACATCAATGTTCTAGAAGCGATGGCCATTTTCTTGACCCTAAAATGCCTGGTTCCAGCCAGAAACGTTCATATAAGGTTAGTCTCGGACAGCTCAGTAGTAGTCCATTGCATAAACAGAGGAGGCTCCAGGTCGAGCAAAATAAATCACGTAATGATTGCAATTTTCTTGTTAGCAATGAAAAACCATTGGCACCTGTCAGCCACTCACCTGGCAGGAGTAAGGAATGTCATCGCAGACTCACTATCCAGGACAACTCCACTGGAGTCAGAGTGGTCCCTGGACATGAAGTCATTCCGCTGGATTTGCAATCAAATCCCGGGCCTTCAAGTAGACCTATTCGCCACAGAATCCAATCACAAACTCCCATGTTACGTGGCTCCCAACCTGGCCCCTCTAGCTTACGCCACAGATGCGATGTCCATAGACTGGAACAGTTGGCAGAAGATTTACCTGTTTCCGCCAGTGAATCTTCTGATAAAAGTCCTGCACAAGCTGAGATCTTTCACAGGACAGGTAGCATTGGTTGCACCCAACTGGTCAAAGAGCAACTGGTTTCCTCTTCTGCTAGAATTGAATCTCCGGCCCAAACGGATCCCCTGTCCAGAACTGACTCAAGTAGTCCAAACTCGGACTATGTCAGCTTCCTCAAGAATTCTGAGTGCCCTAACTTTATGGAATTCATGAAGTTTGTGGCCCAAAAGGACGCTAGTATTGATCCACTAAACATCTTGTTTATAGAATCAGATAAAAGAGAGTCAATGCTCAGACAGTATGATTCAGCGGTGAAGAAATTGGCCGTCTTCCTAAAAGAATCTGATGCCCAAAACATGACCACGAATCTGGCAATTTCGTTCTTTAGAACTCTTTTTGAGAAAGGCCTAGCTGCTAGTACCATCACTACAATCAAATCTGCCCTAAGGAAGATTTTTCAGCTTGGCTTTAGTATTGATTTGTCAGATTCGTACTTCTTTTCAATCCTGCGAGCATGTGCCCGCCTGAGACCAGTAGACCGCCCTCATACAGTCTCCTGGTTTTTGAATGATGTACTTAAATTAGCCTCAGACACTGATAATGATTCATGCTCATATATAACCCTTCTCAGGAAAACTTTATTCTTAATGAGCCTGGCTTCAGGGCGCCAGAATATCTGAACTCTCGGCTCTCTCTAGAGACCCAAATCATGTTGAATTCCTTCCGTTGGGTGAAGTACTACTATCCCCGGATCGGAAATTCTTGGCTAAGAATGAGGACCCACAAAACAGATGGGCTCCGTGGAAAATTATTCCTCTTACACAAGACACATCATTGTGTCATGTCGGCACCCTTAAATCCTACCTGGCCAGGACTTCCAAAAAGTCTTCAGGTCCCCTTTTTATCAGATAGAAAGGTGGTACAATTTCCCTGAAAGGTATTAGACAACTAATCCTCTATTTTATTAAACAAGCCAACCCGAAGTCAGTTCCACACGTCCATGACATCCGAGCAGTGGCTACCTCGATTAACTATTTTCACAATATGAATTTTGAGGGCCTGAAGAAATATATGGGTTGGAAATCTCCGGCATTATTTAAACGTCACTATCTCAAAAACCTAGAGGCCCTTAAATTCTCAACAGTGGCTGCAGGGAGCATAGTCTCCCCCGAATGACCGAGCCATAAAAACTCTTTCTATTGCCCTTGTGTCAGTCCTTTTCTCCCTTGATTCTCTCTCCTTCCTACCTGCCTCGCTCGTATCCCCTACCAACCCTCCCTCTTCCGGGCCGGGCTGGTTTGTTTACCATTCCGTCACCGGACTTGTATATAACTGTGGGACCATCTTTGGTATCACTTAACTGTTTTGTATATTCATATTGCTTCAGATACCATTCCATTATATTGTTTCTTATTACTAGTTTTTAAGCCCTAGTTTTAATTAGTCAGATAAGTTGTCTGTTTTTATTACGGCTCATTAAATTTATTCTTTAGTGAAATTCAAGTTCCATTATCCCTTTTATGCATTTTGTCTGGTATCTTTTAAGCTTGTATGGCAATTCTCTGATACTTTTTCACTGGCAGACACAGGTCAAACCCAGAAAAGGGATTTTGACGAAGGAAAAATCTATTTCTGGGGGAAGACCTGTGTCGCCTGGTGAACCCGTCCCTCTCTCTCTTTTCCTGTTTCCCCACCCTATAGCCAATCCAAGCTTGGGTGTCTATTCCAGGAATGAAGATGGCAGGAGTGGGTAGTAGTAGTAGTAGCGAGCGGAAGGTGGAAGGGGTAGTCTTTGTAACGGCTCTCGCCATGGGAGGGACTTTGAAAGGAATCCTCTAATTAGGCAGAAGTCCTGTGGTAGTGGCTTCCACTCGCCCTGTGCTTATACCGACGCCCTTGGGTGATCGAGCTGAAGGTAGTAACTTCAGCATTCCATGCTAGCTTTTTTCTCTGGTATATTTAGGATCTATTTATACTTAGAAAGGTGAGCTACAGGTACTTTCACCGGGCGACACAGGTCTTCCCCCAGAAATAGATTTTTCCTTCGTCAAAATCCCTTAAGTAATGCCTACAGTACACTGACAGCACTAACCCTATGGGGAACAGTACATACTTGTTATTATTTTGTGTGTGTGTGGAAGGGACAAGTATATTCCTAATGAAGTGTCTTTCTTTTATCTCACTCCACAGCTTCTCAAGTTTCATTCCCAAAGAGTTTGGCTTCGAAGGAACTAGATTGTTTGGCTTATGGTATTAGACAGTACTCTTTTCATGTTCCTTTCAGTGAAGGTTTTCCTTGCACATCTTTGAAGTTCACATCAACTTTAACAAATCCTGTCTCATTTCTCCCCAGCAAACTACAGAAATACACAACTCACAAAAGAGAAATATTTTTGCCATTTCCCATCTCTTACTATTACCAAACTATTGTTATAATGAATAATCCATTTCCTAAATGATTCAGCTTTCTTTTCATTTTTGAAAGTTTAAATATTTTCTATAACAGTTCTTTTGAAATTCTTCTTCCTGTTACAGCCTATTACTTGCTGGTCATTGTGGTGCAATGTCTGTCTTGTGTTAGGAATCTGGACTAAAAATTGCAAAGGTGTAGGGAATAAGCCAGAATAGTACATCTCTTTTATTTGTACATTTATCTAACAGTCTAATGTATTTTGTTAAAATTTGTTCTATGTTCGTTTCAGGGCATTTGCATTGTACCCCAATGGTGATATCGTTCATTTTTCATGCCAAGATCAGCGGTAGCAAAGGTAAAGTGACATATGAGTGAAATTATATTTTATATCTTGCTGAAGTGTATTAAGCCTACATTTTGAGGTATGCAGAAATGTTTCCAGAAATTATTACAAGTCAAATTTATTCTTTCACTGCCATTTGTAGAATGCACTTTGGTCCACTAGTTATTTATTTTCAATTTTGAGCTGAAAGTGGGCAGTGAAAAATAGTATCCAGGTTCATGAACTACATCCTAAAAGTTTGATTGAAGGAAAAATGTTACCAGAGCTAGCTAGGTATGACATTCTGTTCAAAAGGTAAGTAATTAATTTCCATGCATTTATAAACTTACTTGTATGAATGTTTCATACTCCTGGTAGTTACTCTGTTAGTGATTGAATATATTGGGTTAGAAAATTCATGTCAGTATGACATTTACACCATGACAGTGTGTGGTTAATTCAACCATTTGCAATGGATGGAAATCAAAAGATGGACTTGACTAGCCCTATAAAATATTAATTACCCAGATGAAATTTAACCCAAAATGAGCACCCAAATTATGGGAACCAAGGTGATTGTGATTCATTAAAGCATTGTAAATCTGTTTCTCAAACAAATAAATATTCTATATTCTACTACCAGAAGTGCAATAAGACCTGAGTAATTGGCCTAGCATTTGATTTAGTTCTACTTCATTTAACTCCCATATATCATTTTTCTTTTTTTTTATTTGACAAATATTTTGCTCCATGATGCTTATTTCATATTAATTATACACAGTAAAAGTTTATTTTGGCTCTTTGTATGTATTATTTCTGAAAAGTAGTAAAAATAATGAGCTGTAATGAGCATGCTTCCTGAGCTTTGTGAGGGGATAAGTCTGATATCTTTAAACAAAAAAGCAAAATACCTTATTTTATACAATAGAGTCTCTATTCTTAGTCATAGAGGCTGACACTAGAATGATTTTGTGCCAAAAAATGAGGGTTTATTTGTTAGCATGAGGTTAAGCCCCTCTTGTATATACAGAAAATATACTTTTTTTAACAAATTATTTAGTACGATGTTTGTCATAGACTGAGAACTGAAATACAGGCAGACCCCAGTTATTGTGTGTGTGTGTGGGGGGGGGGTTCTGCTCTTGGCTAGGTGCTTATAAACGAAAATTGCTTAGTGGCACTGATAAGCAGTTAATGGTGCCCCTGTTAGGTATGTTATGACGCCATAACTCTATTATCGGCACCTTATGGCGCCAGTAACCGAAACTCGGCCCATTATGGCACCATAAGTTGCCAATTTTATGGCGCTAGTTTAGCGACGTAAAACTGGATTGCTGTTAACTGAGTCCGCCGATAACCGGGGACTGCCTGTACCGAAAATTAAGATATTGTCATAACTTATACAAATTAATTAGTCATTGCCTATTGGCTCTTTAAAGGCTAATGTGACACATTTTGATATTTAATGTTTGTATGGAAGTGTTAGAACCTGTGTTAACAAAATAATTAGTAGTACAGTACATTACTATAAATTTCAATGCCCAGCATCTTTTAAAACCGAGTCAGTTGTATCCCTCATATTTTGACAATTAACTTCAGACGTAAAAATAAGTTTAATTAAAGATATCCTTCGTTATCCAACTTGTAAGCATAATATTACACCCAATATATTTAATAAAATTAGAAATATTTTAAGTGTTTTTGTGAAGGAATTTGATACATAATAATTATTTTGTTTGCTGTCACTTTTACAGAAATTACAAGGAAACTTTACAATCTCTTGGTTCTCTTTACATGTACTACTAGAAATTTTTTTAAATATTTACAACTTTCATTTATACTGAAATTGATATAGGCATTGGCCCTCAGCATTTGAAATTGGGTTCATGCTATAGCCTGAAATATGTAGAATTGTAACTAAATGTCTAGTTTACAGTATTTGCCTATTTTTTTCTTTACCAGACCTTATAAACAAAGTGATATCATAATGCTTAGAAGGTTGATGTGCTGTTTTAATATATATTTACTGCTTCATATTTTTGTATATTAAAAGCAGTCATTCGCTTTTGATGTCAGTTATGATATGACTTGAAACATTGTTGTAGGGCTAGTTTTTACCTGCCTTAGATAAGAACTTACCACAGATCAATGATTAGTATGTACTTACAACTTTTGAGACTGTCAAAAAAGTATTTCCAAAAGTACTTTATTTTTTTATTTTTTTTGTAACTATTATCTGTATTGGTAATGCTTCATGCATGATTAGTGTGGAACATTAATTTCTTATTACTCAAGTTTTAATTTCGTTCAGCGATGTAGATATTGCTTCAATATGATCTTTTTCTTCTTGTTATGCATTGCTAAGGCTTTACCTTGTTTTAATAGGCATATATCATCTCCAGCAGTGGAACATATAGTCATTCAGAAACTGAAAACCTGTAAAATAATGTAACAGGTATTTATCTAAATCGGTTATTGTAAAACAAGAGTACAGGATTTAAAATTACAGGATAAATAGTTTTGTTGCTCTGTTCTGCCATTTGAAGTCTTCTTCGGTGTCGAATTAGGATCTAATACTTTTGTAAACAATACTTCATAGTAATTTCATTGCAGATGAATGTGTTTCAGTTACTGGGTATCTTGTTTAAGGTTACTGGAAATGTAATATCATTGAGACTATTCATTGTGTACTCAAAGAGATGAAGGTGTTGAGATAATTGAAGCTCTTTTTGCAAAATTAGTTGAAAGTTGTTACTAAAGTGTTGATTACTGATCCATGAGTCTTCTCTGAAGTTTTCCCAACAGAGCACATGATGAAATGAATGCAAGTTGGTGAAATGAAAGCATAATATTTACTGGTCAGTGATACTGAATGAAATCTAAATTTCAAATTTGTGGAACATTGCTATTAAAGAATTTTTTTATTTAGTTTTTTAATACCAAAGTACTTATGCTCTAAAATTTAAAATGTTCTGGGATAACAGATTAATTCCATTTTATAATTCTTAGATATTGCTCAGTACATGGGAAATGGAAATATGCAATTTATATATATATATATTTCTATGATAATAAATTACCAAAAAAATGAAACTAAAAAAATTACTGAAATGGATAGCTAAGATGGGGTAGGATATTAACTTACATAAATTATATTCCACCATCACATTCCTAAGGAGGACCAGTTCTAATTATGTATCCTTTATCTTTTAATCAGTTTGTGTTTTTGTAGTTGTTTTTAAGACCCAGGTTTATGTACATTGATTTATAAAAGTGATGACAGGCTCAATCATAATGGTTTACTCTTTTATTACATACTAATTTATCATATCCTATCATTTATGTACATTCAGGTTATAGTATTGAACCCATTTTTCTGTTACATTGGTTGTCTCATGTTAGGATAATTTTTTATGGAGTGATTAGGATTGTGAGATTTGAAATCAATTTTCTTAAGATGCTATTACCAGTGTTATTGTATTGTCAAAATAATTTTACAGTTTTCTGTGGGCTCTATACATGTGGGTATTGATCTCATGTATAACCTACCAAGATTATTTATAATTTAAAATGTCCTTGAGCATCTTTGAAGGTCTGTTTCTACAAAATATATCTCTTGAAGTAGGTGGAGTCTCTTTAGCCAAATTTTATGGAATATTGTAATTATAAGGCCATATTTTGAGCAAATCTCCTCAGGGAGGAAATTCTGAACTTTGATTTTAATTATTAAAGATTTCCCATCATAATTACTGATTAATATTCAAATTGAAATACATAGTCATCTTCTTGTACTAGTATTGCTATGCATTGTTTCATGAATTCTTTGACTGACAGCATTTATTATGTCAATATTTGTGTCATAAAATGGAAAGGTTTTGGGAGGATTTTGTCGCCTGGAGATATTTGCTGATATTATATGTGCCTTTTTTGCACCCAATAGTGCTTTCTGGAGGACGTTAATCAACACCTATTTTTATTTAATTTTTTGTATTACGTATAACAGTATATTCTTTATATGTTTTGAAAGGCATTTCCCTTTCTATAAATACTCTCTTAATAGATGCTGCTTATTTACATATGGCTCTATAATTTATTTTAAAGTGTGTCTTCTTATTATTTATTCACATTTCCCAAGCAATAGGTATAAATAATCTCTTGTTGTAATTGTTTTATAATTATTGTTTTGAATATTTGCAAACTTATATCATGCTAGCCATAAATATTTTACAGTTGCATAATGAATAAAGATAAAATTACAAAATAATATAATGGAATTGTTGTATGATACATATAGCTGCAATCATACAGAGAAATTCATCCATGATCTTATGAAGTTTTTAATAGGTTTTTATCATAATTGTTTCACATTTTCTTATGTTTTGATCTCTGTCCTATAATTACCTTTCATTCATCTTCATCATATCCTCCATGTCATGTCCATATCCATTGTAATCATGTTATGTACATTGTAGAGTAAATAAAGGAATTTTTGTAACTTTTTGTTTTATTAGTCATAAAATTTAGGTTACTAGTTTAGTTTTTCACAAGCATACTTAATATGACAAATTGTTAATCAAATTGTATTTTTCATAGCTAACAAATTTGAGGTCTTAACAATAGGATACATCTAGTGCTAGCTTTAAACCAGTTAGAAACAATCAATGATTGTATATGCAAGGAATCTGTGGCCTCTGGCATCAGATGCGTAGTTGAGGTGGAAGCACATCAAGAGAGTGCAATTGAATCCAGGAAACACGCCAGTCTTTCTTCCAACCCAGGATGAAACATAGGAAGAGCAGCCAGAGGTGGGCAATTAACACCAAGACCTCAGTTAAAGTATACAGTGGTCCCCCCATATTCACAGGGGATGCATACCAGACCCCCGTGAATAGTTAGAACCCACAAATAGTTGGAACCCCTATAAAAACGCTGAAAACCACTTATTTTGTTAGTCAAAACTCAAGAAACACCCACTAAAAATTTTTATACTTGGTTTTTTTAATGGTTTTATCACAAAAAGTGCATTTTATGATGAAATTGATAAAAAAAAACCAGGAATTTGTAGATATTTCTCATAGAAAAATACCGCGAGTGTGCGAATTTTCCGCGAATAATGTGGGGAAACGTTCCCAAGAGAAATCCGCGAATGTGTGAGTACGCGAATCTGGAGAATGTGAATACGGGGGGTCCATTGTATATTGCATTTTTCCTCTGTTAAAGTATATTGTATTTTTCCTCAGTTAAAGTATATTGTATTTTTCCTAACTTTACAAACCTGAGGTCCTTTACATTAGAAATTATTTTATGGTGAAGCTGGAACACGGCTGTTAAATTCTTGAACAAGGTGATTAGGCAGTAACTACCGTCTGGTAGGTGGGTAGACCCCCTGCCTGGATGTAAACACTCCACTTTTCCTTGCGGTTCAGGTTTCAGATTGAGGGGTGGATGAGGTGGGCATTAATGTAAAGACTTCAAGTTTGTAAAATTAGGAAAAATACAATTTACTTTAGGAAATTTATTTGTTCCTATACGATGTACAAACACTTGGTTCTTTACATTAGGAATCCTAGACCCACTGATTGGTGGGAGGAATCTGAGAGAGCTTTTAGAACTGACTGGAGTTCAGCACACCTGGCTATTCCTCCTGGTTGTAAGAGTTGGAGGAGTGCCCTGCCTCTGACAGCTTGATTGGAGTATAAAAGCTTCGTGATCAAGAGTCAGACTTCTGGGCCTTTTCGAAATGAGTTAGGAATCGTAACTCATTCAAAAAGGTGGCTGGGAAGAATATTTAGAGTTGTAGGAATTAATGCAAAGTTCTAGGAAGGGTTTGCATTATTGCCAGTCTCCTTCCTCCTCTTGCTAGAGGAAGGAGCGTGATTGGTTCCATGATTCTGATAAGAAAAATTAAAAGGAAACTTGGTGTGTAGGCTTACCGCATCAAATGCCCAACCAGCAAGTGTAAGTTTGAGTCCTATCCTCAACCTGAAGGAAGAGGAGTAGAAGTGCCGTGCTTGTTTTATTTTCTTCGTTGTTGTGTTTGAGTACTTACGGGTTTCTTTCTTCTCTTCTCTTATATTTAGTCAGTCTTCTTCGGTAGCTTGTTGGTAATGTTTGGAAGGTTATCTGTTATATGGGCTAACCTTCAGTTATCACTTGCGGTGAGTTTTTCTTTTCTTAGGAACATTGTAGATTAATTTCTTTTCATTTTCCAGTCTCTCAGGAGGGTTTAGCATGGATACTTATCCTTAGATTCTTGGCAAGTTAAACACCACTTAATTAATCTTACTTATAATTAGAGTTCTAGTGTACAATATCACTTTACACAACACTACACAGGGAACAGAGGGAGAATGGACATAGCCTCCCCGTATAAGGCTTAGATCCTAACTGAGTTTCTCAGAGTCTCAAGTGAAGTCTGAACCTAACTCATACAGTTAAGCTCCTCCTTAACTTCTACTAAGACACATCCTACTACTTCTTGAGTGGCTTTCCTTACTTCCGGTGCCACCCCCTAGATTAGTCTTATTGGTTCCGTTTCTCTACGGTAACCACCCACTGAAGGTGTCAAAGTTCAGATTTTCCACTGGAGTTTGCAATTTACTGCTTTGCCAAACTGCGGCCTGTGTTTAGTATCGTTTTCGAAACTGCTATTTCTGCAGTCTGATACTGCCACACATCTACTCCCTTTTCTACCTCTCCTGGTAGATTCATTACTCTACCCTCACTCTATATATATTTCTACCAGTGGATTTTCCTATCTAATTGTCCCTACATATTTATGGACAGATTCCTGTTGTTTCCTAACAACACTCGGCCACCTACTTATATATAAAAATACAATGTTGAAAGCATTCATAAATGGCAATATATACAAGAATGTTAGAATATCAGTTACTTGAAGGCAAATTATTCAGTAAAGTCTTAATGGTGTTGAGCTTGTTAACAACTAACACTCTGACAATACATATGAAAGCTAGTATGGTGAGAACTAACAAAACAATATTTACCATGGACATAATGGGGGAAATGTCAGTCTTGTATACATGGAAAAAATGATTAGCTGCTTCAAGTTTGTCAAATGATTCTAACTCAAGTTTGGACAAATTGAAATCTTTGACATGTTCAAAATGATTTATGTGGCTAGATAAGTTTAAGGTGTAAGCAGCAAAAATGGTAGGCTTGTAGTACAAATAATTCAAAATAACTACTTTACAAGATGTCACAAAGGATTTGATGTTATTAAACATTATCTGAGATTGGTTATTCCTACAAGTGACCTTAGCTGTTACTTGATTCTGTGAAAACACTACCATTTCATCATACAATATTTGAGCTTTGAAATCAGGACTGTAAGGAATATACTCACATTTATTCTCACCATTTCTGTCATTAATCAAATCATCTATGCAATACAATTTGTTAAGTGGCTCATAAAAACTCTGTATATTACTCATTGGCTTCAAGCATGATACAATCATCAAAATCTTTGTCACTTAATTGCACCAACAGAAGTGAATTTTGTTGCAATGGAAAATGTACTATGTCTTGGTTCAAAACAATTGACTTGTTATTTACTAGCATTGGAAAAGGGTAAATGGATATCAAGTTATTAACTTCATTATTGTTGAATGGTATTACCAACACCATGTGATCAGAAACTCTTGTCACACTTATTAAACTATAGTAAATAAGGACATCGCGCACAAGCGGTTTGAAGTGATGATCTAACATACATTTTTCAATTACATGGTTTAACTCACTAGGACTCATAAGGTATGGTGATAAAATATTCTTTGCGGCTAACATGACCGCATTCAAAAGTTCCTTATAATTTAATAAGAATGATTCTGTTTCAAACATTAACTGATTCACAAATTGTGACCTGTTTAGATCATTTATCTCTGTTGTAATGTTCTGAGCTATATCGTTAACAAAGTCTTTCAGTTTAATAATCAATTCTTGGTTCTTGTTAGTTGCATCAATGACTTTAGTCATGATGGTACCTCGTTCTGCGGCCCACATTTCTAATTTTTCTATTCTAGCCCTATCCTTATTTACATCACTATCAGTAGCTACACCAAACAAAGTGTTTAAGGCTGTACCTATAAATGGAAGGAGTGAACACTTCTTAATTCTCTTAGGTAAAACCTGGCTGATATCCTCTCTAATATCTGACGGTTGCCTCTAGTTGTGTTTGGAAATGGACCTACAAAATCCATTGAAACTACTTGGAACGGAGTTAATTCTGATGGATACTTCTCAAGAGGGGCCTTTACATTTACGTTACCTTTGTGTACATTACAGATATGACAATTTTCAACAAATCTTTTAGCATCTTCATTGCAATTGGGCCAAAAATAGTTCCTAGTGACCGTTCTACATGTTTTCTTTATTTGAGGATGTCCTGACAACTTGTAAGAGTGTGTTAGTTCAAGGACTTCTTGGGTTAGTGTTTTAGGTACATACAAACGTGAGCATTCGGTTCTTCTGATGTTTTATATAGAATTCCATTAATTAACTGAAATTCAGACTGATCATCCTCATTTTGCATTAATTTACCCACTATTTTTCTAATGTTAGCATCCTTTTGCTGTTCGATCTGAACTCTTTCTAAATCTAGATCTATGATCTGACAACTAAAGCAGAAAGTATTAGTTGTGATTTGTTTCTCAGTTTCTTCTTGCGATCTCGACAAGGCATCTGCTATAGTGTTATATCTACCTGGGATATATCTAAACTCTGGGGCAAATTCTAATACACTTATGAACCATCTGTTAAACTTCATATTATTTGTGAAAGCTCTTTTCTTGAATAGGCCACTATTGGATGTCAAGGTGGGACAAGCGATACACGGTGGTGGAGGTGTGTGGTTTATTGTGTGCTCAATTACATACTGACTCCAGTTGCCGTCTACAACCGGCACACTTACTTGGCGCCTGCTCGCCATGGGAAAACGTATCTTACCAATGCAGGTACTCCATCATCCCCCCCCCCCCCCCCCCCCCCCCCCCCCCCCCCGAGATTAATACATGGGTATACATGGATAAGCAATAATAAGAACAATACATGGGTATACATGGATTAAATTGGATGCATGGGCCAGAGTAATGGGACAGATCCAATAAAAAAAAATAAATAAACAGATGCTGCTGTAATGTACGTGATCACACATAAGAAGGGTGTATGACAGTCAAAGACGTCATATGTCATTTCATCCAAGCTGGCCTCCTGGCGTGATGTGATGGGCGTGACTCCTGCACTGCTTACGGGCTGGGCGTAGGGTGCTGACGGGCGTGGGCTGCTTGGGCTGGGAGGGCTGGATGAGTGGCAGGTGTGGCCCGCCTGGCTGGGGCCCCGATGATGTGAGTCGCAGGTGCTTCCTGTTACGGAGGGAGAGGCGCCCGCTGCCGTTCAGTCTAACTAGGTATTGTCGGTATGGGAGCGTTTCCGCCACGGTACCAGTACGGTTCCACAGCTTGGTGGCTTGATTTTGCACTCACACTTGGGAGCCCGAGTTGAGGGTCCGTTCTCAGTGAGGGCAGCACCGTTGTCAGCCATCTGACGTTCTCTATGCCGGAGGGTTGCACCCCAGTGTTTGTCTACCGTGAGGTGCCAGCGGGCCGTAGGTACGCCGTCTCGGAGCTGCCTGCCTGCTGCCATCTGGGCGGGTGACTTATTCATTCCGCGGAGGGGTGTGTTGAGGTACTGTAGCATACCCAAAGAGGACTTGTCCGTGTCGAGGTTGCCGCCGCTGCCCATGTTGGCCATTATTATCCGCTTCCCAACCTTGACTGCAGCCTCTGCCCTACCGCTGGACTGTGGGTACTGGGCAGATGATAGTCGCACGGACACGCCCCATAATTTGAAAAATTCCCCCATTTCCTCACTTGCCAGATTAGTGCCACCATCCGTGGAGATTTGCTCCGGGGACCCCCACCTGGCGAAGTAGCGACGTAGCTAGGTCTTGATGTGAGAGGAGGAGGTACCATGGGGGAAGTGGGGCAGCTCCAGCCAACCTGTGAGCCTATCTGCATAGTCCATGTACATGTGTCCGTCGTGCTGGAAAATATCTGCTACCGTCATCTGGAAGGGGTACTCGGGGGCGGCGTGATGATGAATTCCTCCGCGGCCTGGGATGGTGCGTGAACGTCGCATTCTTCGCACAAGGAGCGGTGATACTGCAGGTCCCCCTCGAGTCCAGGCCAGTATACCGTCTGGCGCGCTTGTCGTTGCATAGAGTCCAGGCCTTGGTGCCCCGCGTGTAGGTTGGCAGCCACCTGCTGACAAAGAGGCTCCGGGATAACTAGGCGGACGTTGCCCTGTTCGAATGTGTATGTCACTAAGTCTTGGAAAACGGCCAGCCTCTCCCTATCCGTAGAAGGGCCGAAGGCATGCAACTTCCTGGGACTTCCTGTCGGCCCAGTCCCTGGCCAGGATCCTGGCCATAAGCAGCTGATACATGGGGTCGCTGACGGCAGCATGTCTGACACTCGCCTCGTCCACGACGCAGCTGTCGTGCTCTACTGCTGCCAAGACAGCGGCTGCTATGGCGTCGGTGAGGTCCTCGTCGAGGTCCACATCATGGGTGCTGGGATCAGCTTTCAAGGCGGGGTATCATGACAGGAAGTCTGCCGCACTGTTACGCTTCCCCGGCAGATACTTGACCCTGAAGGGGTACTGCAGGGTTCTCTCCTTCAGCCTGAAGAGACGGGGGTTGGAGATTTCCGTAAGGGCCCGATTCCCCAGCAACTTGGTTCATGGGCGGTGGTTTGTCACGATGGTGAGGTTGGGGCACCCCAACAGGAACAGCCTCGCCTTCTGGAGACACCAGGCTACCGCGAGGGCTTCCCCCTCCACAGCGGCGTAGCCAGCTTCGGCGGTGATGAGATGGCGGCTGCCGCATAGCGCCAGGCGCCACCCGCCCGTGCAGCAGAAGGGCGTGGCGGCGGAGCTGCACGCGCAATACTGCTGGAGGATAACAAACCCTATGCCCTCTTTGCTCCACTCAGTGATCGCTGCTGTGGGGCGGCTCCTGTCGTAGTAGGCCAACCCGTCCTTTGCTAATTGGCAGATCGTGTCCTGGGTGTGATGGAATTTGGTGCGAAGTGCCTCGTCCCAGTACACTAACTTCCCCATTGGCTTCTTGAGGAGCTCCCTGAATGTGTTCATGATAGGGGCTGTTGCGAGGAAGGGTGCCAGCTGGTTGACAAATCTGTACCACGCCCTTATGTCAGTGAGAGAGGGCTGACACGGCATCGGAGAGTTCTTAATGGCTGCCAAACATTCCTCTGTTGGCTTGTAGGCCTCCCAGCCCAAGTTGAAGCCCACAAAGTCCACTTCTCTTCTTGCGAACTGGAGTTTCTCCGGCTTCAGGGTGACGCCCTTAGCTGCGCATGTTTCGAGGAAGTCGTAGGCGTGCCAGAAAGCCCCTTCGATGCTGTCGTCGTAGAGCAGGGTGTCGTCCTCGCACTTGTATTTCCTCTGGATGTCCTGGATGGCGTCATCGAATCATCGAGTATACGCATCGCCGGCGGAGCAGTGTCCCATGGGGGTATGCCGGTAACGAAATCTCCCCTAAGGGGTGATGAATGTGGTCAGGTCGCGACTTTCCTCGTCTAGCTCCACCTGGTGGTATCCCCAGTACGCATCCGCCACGGTCTTGAATGTGTGCTTTGGTACCCGGACACCATGTCGAATGGGGCTGGGGTGTGGTGTGTCTCCCGCAGGCAGGATGCGTTGAGGCGCTGGTAGTCAACTGTATGGCGTGGCTGTTCTGACTTCTTGGCGACGACCACCATACGGGCACACCACTCGGTCGGCTGCCCAGCAGGTACCGGTTCTATGACGCCACGGGCGACGTCCTCTTCGAGCTGGGCCTTCACTTCCTCTTTCCAGTGTTTTGGCACCGATGCTGGGGTGTGGCATGCGTAGGGCGTGGCTCCAGGAAGCAGGTGGATGTGGTGCGGTTCCCCCTGCATCACTGGCAGTGGCTTTCTGGCTGTGTTAAACGTCGTCGTGACGAAATGTTGCAGGAGCCAGGCTTCCAGTCTGGCTGCATGCTCCTCCTGGGGCGGCAGGGGCACCTCGGCGAGTTGGGGTGGTACCTGGGCGGCCCGTTGGGCCACGCCATCGAAAAAGCTCACGTGTGCCACCGCGGGGGAGGGGTGGGGGAACTCCTTGGGTACCAGCTTCAAGTCCCTGCAGGCGTCCAGCGACAGGAAGAGGTGCTTTGCCGACTGCACGAAGTACACGTCCTGCTCCGTGGTGCGGCCTTGCAAGGTGACATGGCACACGGCGGATCCAAGGCACTTCAGGGGGAGGTTTGCCACATCCCACAAGCCGGCACGGGGTGTAAGGGCTGCTGGGCGGACTTGGAGGCGCGACAGCAGGGAGGGGCCCGCCACACATACCTGTGCCCTGGTGTCCGCCACGGCGGCGACAGGCACTTGTACTCCTGTGGTGGTGTGGACAACTGTTACCTCCACTACTGGGTGGCAAATGAGGTTGGCGCCCACAACAAGCACAGCACCAGACAAAGCACTAGACACATCTGTCTGGGATTCTGCCGTTTTTGCATGGGATTTCCTGCAGCATTTTTTATAGTGGCCCTGCTTGCGGCATCCGTTGCATACAGCGGACTTGGCGGGGCATGAGGCTATGCCGGGGGCGTGGCAGCCACCGCAGTTCCCACAGGGAGGGGGTGGGTGGCCCCTACCTGTACCAGCGACGGTTGCATTCGGATGATCTGCCTTGGGTATCTCGCTGCCAGCCACGAGAGCAGTTTCCCGCCAATTGCATTGGCTCGCAGCTGCGTCAACACGGGCCGCCTCGTAAGCACAGCACCTGGCCCTAAGGGCGCTAACATTATTAATGTCATTGCTACATTGGTACACATGACGATACATAGCCTCATCACTTAGGCCCACTGTTAACTTAGGTAATAACATATATTCGGCTAGATTACACTGACACTGAGGGCACTGGAAATTGGAGTCGGTGGCCTGTGTTAAAGAACTGACTATAACACAGCATGGTTTGTAGAGCATAACACAATATCACGAATAAAATCCATGGCTTCCGTAGCGGTGAGGTTACTCCATTCCTGTGAGGTGAATCTGGCGCCCAGCGCTCGTTACAGAGGGGGCGTGCAGTATAGCCTGATGTGGTGGACAACCTCGTGTGGCGGAAGTCTGCACAATTCGATCCAACATTCCATCGACCTTCTCCAAGATCTGAACGCGGTGGGCTTCAGCTCGATTTCGCACTTCTCCGGGGCTGCAGACGAAGTGACTCGAGGTGCAGGGGTAGCATGTGTCGTAATCCGGTCGCGGAGGGGGTTGATCATTTGTTGCTGTGCCGCCATGGCCTGCCTGGCTTCTTGCAGGGCATGAACGAGCCCGCGGAGGATGACAGGGTGTGTGGCCCTTGGGGTGGACTGCGCTGAGCGACGCTGGAAGGGCATGGTGAGGGTCACGTTGGTCCTTAAGAATCACTTTGCCATATTGGATGTCAAGATGGGACAAGAGATACATGGTGGTGGAGGCGTATGGTTTATTGCGTCCTCAATTACATACTGACTCCAGTTGCCGTCTACAACCGGCACACTTACTTGGCCCCTGCTCGCCATGGGAAAACATATCTTACCAATGCAGGTACTCCATTAGTCACAAATGGGTTTGTGATCTGTAAGCACATTGACTTTATGTCCTAGCAATATATGCCTAAACTATCGTAATCCCCAATATAGAGCTAAGCACTCTCGCTCGGTAGTGCTATAATTTCTTTCTGCAGCGTTCAAAACTCTGCTTGCATAATATACTGCTCTCATTCTGGTTTTTCCTTGTTGCATTAAAACTGCACCTACACCTGTACTAGAAGCATCGCAGGCTAAGTAAAATTCCTTTGAGAAATCTGGATACACTAAAATTGGATTTCTTGTCATCATTTCCTTGAGTGTTTGGAAAGCTCTTTCCTGTTCTGTCTTCCATTCATAAACTACATCCTTCTTAGTTAAATCTGTTAATGGTTTGGCTATGGTGGCAAATCCCTTAATAAATGGACAATAATAGCCTACCATACCTAAAAATCTTCTCAGGGCCTTTAAGTTATTTGGAGCTGGATATGCTACAATTGCCTTTATTTTACCTTCATGCATACGCTGTCCATTTTCACTGATGACATGTCCTAAATACTCTACTGATTTCATCATGAATTGACAATTCTTAATTTTTATCTTTAATCCTGCACTCTTCAGTCTTTCTAACACTGTTTCTAATGTCTTAAAGTGACTATCCAAGTCCTTAATGAAAATGACTACATCATCTAGGTATACTGAAACATCCTCTATATCTCCTAAGATTTGGAGCATTAATCGAGTAAAGGTTAGTGGGGCTGATGTAAGACCAAAGGGCGTGACCTCAAACTGTAAATGTTCCTTATGAGTACTAAAAGTTGTTAAGGGCTTGGATTCTTCGCCTAAAGGTACTTGCCAATATCCACTAAGCAAGTCTAATGACATGAATATTTTTGCTCCACCTAATTGAGCTAACATATCATTTATAACAGGCATTGGCATCCTATCTGGGATGGTGTGTGAATTTAATTTCCAATAATCTATTACCATTCTCCAACTGCCATCTTTCTTTGGAACTAACAAGAGAGGTGAATTATATGGTGATTTAGAAGGTACTATTACACCATCTTGCTTCATTTCCTCAATTAACTGATCTACAATCAGTCGTTGACTTATTGGCAACTTATAGTTAGGAATATAGAATGGTTTAGTTCCATCTTGTATTAAAATCTTATGTTGCAAAGTATCTGTTCTGCCTAATTTATCTCCTTCTAAAGCAATGACATCTCTATACCTCTCCAATATTTGTAATAGTTTAACTCTATTCTGAGGAAAGTATGTATTATTTACTTCTTTATTGAAAATTGAACTTTGTTCTGTGCTAGAGAAGAATGCTTTTTCACCTACGGTTAGTAAAGGATTATTCACTACAATGCCCGTACAAAATTCTATACCAGGCCTTAGTATTAGTCTTTTGTTTGAAAAATTCTGGACGTACGTCTCACGTGAACTAGGGAATTGTCCATCCTAACAAAGTCAGGTAAGTTTTCATTAGTTAGCATTGCGTCTTTTTCATGCAAGTCTTCGTCTGTTTTGGCTCTAAGACAAACTTTGGTTAGACATTGCGGGTACAAAACTACTTCTCTATTAAGCAAAAATCTGACAGTATGGTCATCTGCAGTACTGATTAAACATATTTCTTCGTCATCACGTATCTCTGAGAAATAACAGACATCTGTTTCATCTGAACTTTCATCCAGTAGTATTGTTGAGTTTAATTCGCCCTTATTTATTGTTCCTAATAACAGGACTTCATTGATATATTTTTCTTCTTTATTTTCATCCATTATAAGATATTTACAATCAATTTCTGATTCATCTTCATCTATTGTTGAATGCGCATAAGCGATCTGCGATTCATCTTCATAAATTTGTTCACATGCATTAATATGTTCCGCGGCAATGATTTGTTCAGAGGCATTAAATTGTTCAGCTGCAATAATTTGTTCAGAGTCAAAACTGCTCAGAGGTTTGAGTATCAAGGCTTGCATTGTTAATATTATTTATTTGTGCACAATCTATCATAGAATCCTTCCTGGCTAAGGACATTTCTTTTAAACTATTATTTCTACCACTTATTTCACTACTATCACTGAATGTGTGCTACTCGGACTAGCATTATTGTCCATCTTAGTCTCTTGGATGTTCGCTTCTCTAGATGATGTCGTCTCAGATAAATTGATCAGATTTATGCAAGACTTTCCTCCTTCTAGCTGAAAACAAACATTTTCTCAATTTCTGCGTTGCAAATTGATTTTATTTTCTCCACAATCTAACATTATTCTACATCTCCGCATATGAAAACAGCGCTTGGGTAGGATAAAATCTTTCTTCTAATACTACAAATACTTCCTTAAAAGTTTGGTCTAAAATCTCTATGTCCAGTGTGACATTACCCAATGCTTTAATCTGTTTTCCTGCTATTCCTTTTATATTTCTACCAGGACCTTGTATTTCTGTATCTGCAAAGCCTAAATGTTTTGTTAATGTTTGTTTATCTATAATATTTACTGTACTGCCTGTATCTAAAAGGATTGAGCATGGTTTTTCATTAATTCTTGTTTGGATGATAGGTAAATCTTCTTGGCATATTTCTTTATCCTTCACTGAGAATACTATCTCTTTATTTACTTCAAAAGGCAACTTGAAATTATCTTCCTGACCTATCGTAACTATTTCATTCTCATTTTCTACTGGTAAGGAAGCTTTCTTTTGTATTACCCCTTTCCGTAATTGTCACCGAGTCTGATTATTATTTTGGGGTGTACTACTTTGAGCATTATGGTTGGTATTGTTATTTTTGAACCAACAATTTTGTTAGGTGACCTGTCCTATTATAATGAGAACAATACCTTGGTTGCCTACAATTCTGAGTTGTGTGGTTGGAATAACCACAATTGGCACAATTTTGTTCCTGTTTTGTTATTTTGTGTTTTATCCCCAGGGCTCTGGCTATGGGTTGGGCTCGACAAACTTGGATTATTGTTGTTTGGATTTCCCCTATGCTGTTGAGGTCTATATTTACTATTTCTGTTTGCTTGGAAAAATTTTCCATTACTACTCCTTGGATTATTCCTAGGATCTTGTTTTCCCTGTTGTCTATGCTTGAAATTTCTAGATCTGTCTGGAACACTATCTGTCTTTCCTTGGATATTATTCCTATTTCTACCAGGGTTTCCATTATTTACAAAACCTGTGAATTCTTTTGCCAGATGCAGTCCTCTTTTGCACAGTTCCTTTTTCATAAATCTTAAAGCTGCTAGACTATCCTGCTTAGGATCAGGGTCCTGTTTCTTAAAGACTCGTTTTTCTTCCTCCCCGATAGCGTCATATACTATACCATGGATTATGTAGTTCAAAATCTCTCTCATACTGACTAAATCCTTTTTGTCATGACTAAAAGCATCACCGGTCCTTTTTAAATCGATAGTTAAGTTACGGATGGCATTTTCTATATCAGTATGTAGGTTTGCGATACTGTCACCATCATATTTCTGGTGTAAAAACTTACTTAGATTGTACCATTTATCTTGTTGATTAATCGGTTCCCAGATCTCAAAACACACCTTCTTGAATTCAGCAAAAGTTTTAATCTCCTGAAACTTAAATGACGTGAGAGTGCGATGCGCATCTCCCCTTTCTGAACTACCATAGAGTAACGCTTCATCTATTTTCTTGCGTTCATCGGTAATTCCACTGGATGAAATCCGACTTTCGGTCTCTGTTATCCACTGAACTACGCTTCTAACTTAATTTTGTCAGGATGACCCCTTTCTACATTACCACAAAAGCGTGTAGCCTGTGTTATTACAGCGGCCTGTGCCATTCTAGAGTACCTAGTTTGTGCTTGCAATGGGTTAGGAATATTATTATTGTTAGCAAAAATCACACTAGTCGTGGGTCTATTTGCTACTGTCGAGCGCAGTATTCTGGGTGGACTTTCGCTATGCGATCGTCGTGGGGGAAAATCCGTCTGATTATTTAGTCTCGATCGTCTGTCAGGGGTTGGACGTAGGCTATAGTGGTTCGAGTCGGGAGTTCTGCTTCTTTGTAACCTGGTAATAATTTCATTAAAGTTTCTATTCATTTCGTACCAACAGCTTTAGACTGGATACAATTTAAAAAAAATAGATGCACTGTTGCACTTACATTATCTTCATGTTTGGAGTCTGTTTCCCTATTGTGGTCCCTGTCTGGCCTATCTAATTTTCTTAATTCCTAGTGTTTCCTTCCTTCAATCTGGAAAAACATTAACATTAGTACATGCCGTTATTCCTTATTCACACCACTGCACTTTATGAACTGAATGACAATATCTTTATTGTTCTAGATTTATCACAAACAATGAAGGAAGAAGGAAAATTATTTTATCTTACAACTTTACAGCAAACAAACAAAAATTTTCTCAAAGCTGCTTGTTATGAACTATTTTATAAAAGTATTTTTATTTTATTGCAGTGTGTGAGAATTTTCTATTCTGATTTATTGTCAGACATTAATCTATTGGGATACTTCAAACTTTTCTTCTTTCTGCTGGCTCTGGTTGCGCCGAACACTTCTGCGTTGTCGTCCATGCGCTGCCGTTGTTTCACACTGGTGGCGGCGTCATCGTCGTTTGGGGAAATCATAGCGATGTATGGAGAAATGGGCGCTATCTCAATATTTATGATAGTTTAGCGCTCGTAGGTTGATTGAAGAATTCCGCCGTCAATCGCCTTTCCATGAAGTTTCGCTGCGCTGAATTGAATCTTCTTCTGTCCGCTCTTATGCGTTCTTGCGTTTCCCTTTAATGCATTATTGAGTTAATATGGCTTAGGAATGCGGCGATCCTAGTTCAGTATTCTTCGTAGAAATTCACTGCGTTTCGTCGCTCTAGTTTTGTTCGCCTTCTCAGCTGTTTTGAAGTGTTATGTCTTCGTCAGCGGATACCCAGTCTCGGAGCTATGTTTCGTTGTTCTTCGTCGCCTTTTCTTTTTCTTTGTTCTTCGAGTTATTGAACTCGAAATTTCTTCTTTTTGTTACTTGTTGATTTTCTTTATGTTTCTGGCACTTAAGGATTAGCGCTATTTTACTAGCAGTTGGTCAGTACTTTATATTTTCCACTCTGTTTAATTTTTCCACTGTGTGTGTGTGTGTTCTCTATCGGTGTTTTGCACTTAGGATCCCACCACTGCCACCACTTTGTCGTGCTTGTTTTATTTTTCTTCGTTGTTGTGTTTGAGTACTTACGGGTTTCTTTCTTCTCTTCTCTTATATTTAGTCAGTCTTCTTCGGTAGCTTGTTGGTAATGTTTGGAAGGTTATCTGTTATATGGGCTAACCTTCAGTTATCACTTGCGGTGAGTTTTTCTTTTCTTAGGAACATTGTAGATTAATTTCTTTTCATTTCCAGTCTCTCAGGAGGGTTTAGCATGGATACTTATCCTTAGATTCTTGGCAAGTTAAACACCACTTAATTAATCTTACTTATAATTAGAGTTCTAGTGTACAATATCACTTTACACAACACTACACAGGGAACAGAGGGAGAATGGACATAGCCTCCCCGTATAAGGCTTAGATCCTAACTGAGTTTTTCAGAGTCTCAAGTGCAGTCTGAACCTAACTCATACAGTTAAGTTCCTCCTTAACTTCTACTAAGACACATCCTACTACTTCTTGAGTGGCTTTCCTTACTTCCGGTGCCACCCCTAGATTAGTCTTAATGGTTCCGTTTCCCTACGGTAACCACCCACTGAAGGTGTCAAAGTTCATATTTTCCACTGGAGTTTGCAATTTACTGTTTTGGCAAACTGCGGCCTGTGTTTAGTATCGTTTTCGAAACTGCTATTTCTGCAGTCTGATACTGCCACATACTCCCTTTTCTACCTCTCCTGGTAGATTCTTTTATTACTCTACCCTCACTCTATATATATTTCTACCAGTGGATTTTCCTATCTAATTGTCCCTACATATTTATGGACAGACTCCTGTTGTTTCCTAACAGATGGACATGGAGAGGGAAGGGGGAGAGGCCAGTCACTCTCGCATCCTTCTCACCTCTAGAACTGCTCACCATAGGCGAGATGCATCCTCTTGAAGGGGCCAGATAAGCAAACAGAACTTGTTGAGCATCCACCATCAATCCAAGGAAAAAGGAGTTCCAAGGCCCTGTGGGCCTACTCGAGGAAGAATTATATAAATGAAGTCCTAATGAGACCGTATCTAGCTTCCAGTCCGACATATTCTTGAGAGTGTGATGAAAGTACCAAGGCAGTTGCACTGTTCACTCTTTGAGAGAGCATACATTGACAAACCATCTGCAGAGGAGTTCCTCATGATCTGGTAGGACTTGGAGGAAGACGTGTCGTTAGACACTCCTGCATTGGGGGTCAGCAGTGGAGAAAGGAATCGACATTCAATGAAGGATGTCAATCCTCCATAGGTACAGCAACACACCAATAGGACAAAGTAATGACTGATCTGGATCAACCAATACAAAGTCCAAAACAAAGATCATGAAAGATTCACACTCGTTAATATATGCCGAATGATTGTGCATCCGAGAGGAGTCACGACACGACACCCACCTTTTGAAGGGTGATGTTGAGAATAAACTATGCAAATTGTCTACCTTCTTCGTCAATGCCGGAAGGAAACAAGATGCAGTCTTGGAAATCAAACCTCTGTCTGATTATTCTCACTTGGTATGTGCACGCTAGATGGGAGTCAAATGCCTTCTAGAGACAGAGGTCCCTGTGATGACAAGACAGAGAAGTTCCTCATCAGTAGTTGAGTCTCAGCTAAGGAGAAACAATACTACTTTAGTGAATGACTAAGGTGAAGGTGACCTACATCTTCACAATTGAATCAGAGATAAGTGAACTCTCACAATTCTGATAATAGAAAAAGTCCCCTTGATGACACCAACCAGTGAAGATGGCCCTAATCTCTGGCATGTTACAAAGGACTGAAGAAGTTATTCTGCTATTATCATTACTGCTCGGTGAGAAAGTATGTGCTTGCAATGAAGGTGGGAAGCCTTTTGTCATGAAAACATAGGGATTGTCCTGGATGAAGAACCACTTCTTGTGGGTTGGATCAGGGAGGAATTCTTCTATTTACCCTGGAAGCAGAGCTAGTCGGGTGGGGAACAGGCGAAATCTTCCGTTACTCATTTTCAATTCGAGGTGAACAAAGAATAATTGAACACCTTACAAATTAGAAAAACGTATACTGTACTACAGACTTCTTTTATACCGTGGGGTAAAACAGGTTAATGAGTCTAATGAGATATCTTTGTGAAAATTCCTGCAATGGCAAATGTGAAGTAGTATAGACATGAACCTTACATGAGAATTCCGAGCCAACCAGAGACGTATGTCTGTGATGGCTGGGCTGGGAGATTCGACTTAGTAGTTAACCCTTGACAGAGGAGAAACAATACTAAGATGAACAAAATCTCACAGCGAAAGAACTCTGTGTCTCGCTTGACTCTGTAAACTGAGTTGCCTGTTCGTGCAAAACACTTTGAGAATGCCAGAAATTCCAAGGAATTCAATTGTTCAGCAGGACTCCTGATTCTTGTACAGGCAGCACCTGGTTAATGGCTGGGGTTCCGTTCCAGGCCGATGTCACTAACTGTAAATCACCGCTAACCAAAATTTGGCGATAACATCACTAAATCCTGCTTAACTGCGCTGTTAACTGGATATCGGCATCATTAACCAGAGATTGCACGCTGCTGTTAACTAGAGATCAGTGCTGCTAACTGGAGATCGTCACTGCTAACCAGAGATTCAATCAACTGGGGGCTGCCTGTAATAGCAATTATCGTTAATGTACTGAATTGTGTTCGTCTTCTAGAACTATCAAACTCCTGCATGTTAACCTAAACGAAAGGGAAAGGAACCCTCTTGTTCGGTGATAATGCCAATCCTGTGGTGTTGTTGCTAAACAATACCACTGGTTGTCTCAAAAACCAACACCAGAAACTTTTGGTAGGCCAGAAAGGCTGTACTGAGTTTCAGGTTAATTAAGAGAAGTTACTATTCGTCTCAGTCATATACTAGAAGAACTAAATTACAGATATGCGCCTATTACTTGGATGCTGCAACTGTTAACAGACGCATATCGTGAGGAGAATATATGTACCAGTATATTCATAAGTACCTGTTAATCGAGCGCCAGCCTAATTCTTCTTCATTCGAGAGACAAGAATAAGGTCTGAAAGCAGACTTCCTTCATTCCCTAATGAAGAGAGCAAAGACGAAGCTGTCCTGAAGGGAGTCTTCTACGATGATAGCAGAACGCCGAAGATGACTAGTTCATGCTGAGCTGGGTGTTCAAACTTCTTGGTACTATCCATCCTGAACAAATTGAACATATGTTCGATGAGATACAAGATTGAAGTAGGAACCCAAGTCTCTCATATTCAAACTCTGGGGAGTAGATCCCATAGAGTTCCTCTTATTCCCTTGTTCATTCTGGTGTAACCCAGGAAGTAAGAAGGAAAAAAGAGGATGATTGACTGTTCTTGCCTACTCTTTGTTTGAACTTGTGATGTTCTCATTATGCCAATCGAAGCATTCTTTCCAACAATTGTTTCATTCGCGTGAACGTGAGCAAAAGCTGAACGGAGTCAAATGCAAGTTGGCGAGAACTTGCCACGTCTTGCTACACATCTAACCACTCAGTGATTGAACCTCACAAAGAGGACTACACAGAGAACCTTCTCGCAGCTCCTCCAGATGCCTTGTCCCGAGGGACAGAGACATCGACCTTGGCACCTCAAGAATTGCCATTCCTGGCTTTCACAGGTAGGTCTGAGTCACCAAAGCAGCTCGATCCCTTCTCTCACCCTGCGCCATTGTCATGACGAAGACTACCCATCACTAACTGTGAGTGTAAGATCCCCCTTTGGAGGTTGTACACTCGGAGAGAATCATGAACACAGCTCCAGTTCCTTGAGCAGCCCCTGTGAAACCAGAGACAGGAGAATAAACCTGGATCTGAACTCCTTGGGTTCCCGAGACACTATATATTAGGGACAGTGTCACGATTCCCGCTCCTGGAGAGCTGATGAGCCGATGAGAGAGCTGGAGGATGCAGACCCTTAGAAGTCTCAAGTCGAGACTTCCTCAGGGGCAGGGAAGCTACCTTCCTCTTCTTAGGCTGGGAAGCCTTCAAACGGAAGTAAGGAGACATCAGACAACAAAGACGATGACAGTTGTGAAACACACTGCAACACAGGAAAGGAGGGTGTCATGTCATGGCAGAGAGTTCGTTCGGTAGATTGGCTTGGTGGCAGAGCTGGCTGGCTGTTGCCGAGTCGAGTGGTAATCATCAGCAAAGAACGATCACTTTTTCTCAATTAACTGTTCTTCGAGGTTGAAGCTCCAAGCAGAATAAAAAGGAATTCTGTCTGCTGTCCTACATGTTCAGACCCTAAAATCCAAGCCAAGAGGATGGTACTTGACCATTCACCTAGACGGTGTTGGCATGCAATGCCAAGCTATGCATAAACCCCTGAAGAGCAAACTCATCTGTACTGGTAAAGGCTCAGATTGCTATCCAAACTCTCGTGATATCGAGCATTCGGCAAGTGCTAGAATTTGTAAGAATTCCCGCATTTGGTAAAAAACCTGACTTTTTAAGACAATAATCAGGCGAGCCTCGTCTTGCCCCGCCCTGGGTTGCTTGGCAACATAGTGAAGCCAAGCACTCAGAGTGCGCCAGCAAAACCAGGGGATCCAGGCGCTTGGCGAGACTCCTGATTATTGTAATTACAATTATCAGGAATTATTGTCTTGCCTAAATGTTTGCAGATCGTATAAGATCAGAACACTTGGAGAGTGCCAGAAATTCCAAAGAATTCAAGCACTCAGTGAGACTCCTGAATTTGTCAAATGATCATTGGGGTAGGGTCCCTCTTCGACTCCTGTAGAAATTGAGAAGAAACAGGCATAAAAACCAGTCCTATATGTCAGCATTTAAGACTAGATTAGAAGTGCAATTCCACAGAATACATACAGGCAGTCCTCATTTATTGGCGGGGGTTCAATTCTCGAAGGGGTGCAGATAAGTGAAAAGTACAATTAACCAAAACTTGGCAACTTATGGCACCAAGTTTCAGTTCATGGTGCCAATGTTAGGCATGTTATGGCATCATTACTCTATTATCTGATAACTGAAACCTATCCCATTATGGTACCATAAATGGCTGATTTTATAGCACTAAACAAGCACCACAAAACCGGATCGCCATTAACCAAGTCTGCCGATAACTGGGTTCCCAAAACGCAAGACCCCACAGTGGACTGTGAATTGGAATCGGCCCAAAATACAGAAATAGCCCAGGAGAATACAGTCTCCAGGTGTTCAAAACTCCAGAATCAAAACACCAGGTGTCGAGCTGGTGAGAAGTCTCCATCACTGACAAAAGATCCTTCTTCAACCACGTTGTCGTACATCCTGAGGGACCCTAAGACCCTTCCAGGAATGTAGACTCCCAATACTGAATCCTGTGGAGAGCACTCTGCAGTATCCCTCCATTTCACCTCACCCCTCCTGGTGTAGCCAGAGGAAATAGAGAGAATACTAGATGAAGACTGGACGCTCTCGCTTGCCTTGCTAGCAGAACTAGCATGAGAAGTGAGTTGTGGGAAGCCATCAACCTGTGGTGATAGCTTCGACACTAGTCTAGGAGAGCATTCTCGCCCTGGAGAAACACTTTCCCAAAGAGGGTAACAAATGCTCGCCGCCACCAAGACCAGTTGGTCTCGTGAACGTGATCGTGGCCTGGGTGGAGTTGATTGTGCAAATGATTGGTGAGAGCTGGAACTGTCCTCTCGACATATCCCAGTCCCCTTCGAGGTTGAAACCTCTAGGGAGAACTGAACAGGGGACCTCCTACCTTTCTCACCATGTTTACAGTCTGGCGAGACTGTCACGTCAACCCTGGGAACCAAGCAGTCACTGCAAAAGTGATTGCTGGGAGGGTGTGAGTCACTTGAGCAACTTACCCCTGTCTTCTGCCCCGTGCCCGAGTCATGACGGCGAGCGGAGTCGGTGTTAATGAATCTGGATGCACATGAATCTGCAATTTGCATGGACTCTGGGAAGCTTGCGAATGAGCGACCGACACAGAACTAGTCTTGGAGGCAGAACCTCTAGGACTAGCAGTAGAAGTGCAAACTGAAGTTTGCACTTCTAGGGCTCCCTGACATGGTAGACCCTGGGGACAGCATGATGGTTCCTCTTCTCAAAGGAACAGGAGAGCCAACAGAAGAATCAACTGCCACCTCAGTTCAAGGAGGCAGACCCTTAGAAGTCCCGTGATGAGACTTCTTTGGGCGGGGGAGAACTACCTTCTTCTCAAGTAGGGGAACCTTAGAAGTCGAAAAAGATGATGACCAAGACAAAGAGGACAGTGATGACAATTGACAAGCTTTCTTCCTCCTCAACTTCTTCTTTGCCAACTTCCGCAAGACTTTTTCTATAGGACAAAGCACAGTCACCAGCAGTAGTAGTTAATAATCACAGGGCAGCTGCATAGACGCTGTCCACTGACAAAACTCCCAGATAACAGTGGCAAATTAATATGATTTTTAGCAGGGGAACAGTACACAAACTCGAAGGCCAGTCACAGCATGCTAACAAGTCATAGGTACAATGGTGAGGTTAGGATAGCCAACACAAAGATATTCAACCATCTACTGCTGTCATCTATTACTGCTCACTATTAGCTTGTAAAAGAAAAGAAAATTAAAAAAGAAGGATACTCCTCTTGCATCCAAGGGCACTGCCCTCTGAAATGAGAGGAGATCCCTCAAACAGCAAAACCACATGCCTCACTGCTGCCTCCCCTCCCCTTTTGCCCAATAAGCTACCGAAAAGGGTGAAGGAGAAGAGGGAATACCGGGAGAAAAACCAAAGGGCAAACTTCCGAATTACCTCAGAGTAATTCTCCAATGCGCAAGCGTAAATGTCATATATATATATACTGACCCGCCCTGACATTAAAGGACAAAGACCCTTAACATGTAAAGGGGAAAGGCGACTCACAAGGCTTATGACAAGAAGTAGGTTTGTATGTTAATTATTAAAGCCAATTAATTATTATCAAACAGTACGTATATTCAAAATATTAAAAACAATAAAAGAAAGATCCCACCAGGAGATTGTGATTAAGGGCTAGTCAGCAAGAGCTCAGAAACATACATCTTCAATGGGAGACAGCCGAAAGCAAAGTGGGGTGTTACATCGGGGCAGGCTGGTCTACCCACCTACCAGACGGTAGGTACTGCCTAACCACCTTGTCCAAGAATTTAACGGCCATATTCCAGCTTCACTGTAAAGTATTCTTAATGTAAAGGACTGAGGGTATGTATATCATGTAAGAACAAATACAAATTGATTAAAAATTTGTCGTTTGTTCATACGCAGAATAAACCTTCGGTCCTAACGATAGGGTAGACTTATACTTGGAAGGAATTATGAGAATCCTGAAGCGACGGGGGTTTGGCACACCCAATCATTCATCTTGGAAATGAGATTGCTTAAGAAGACCTAATCCTTTGAGATGTTTGATATTTGGATATCTAACACTCAGTCCACTGGGTTCAAATACAACAAAACATGACCACAACCATGTTGGCCACAAGAAATGGGTCTGCCACCATTCCTCACTCTGCTTGCTGGACAGGGGAGATTTAGCTACTGAAGCAGATATGCATGTTGCATGGAACACGAAAAGTGAAAAGTACCATAACAGTATGTTTGCAACGCTAACCTGCATCAAGCCAGTTCCAGCATATGATGTGTCTATTCTTCAAACTGCCTGGAGGAATGAAGAAAGGAGAAAAGGAAAAGAAAAGAGGGCAATTAACTCCCTCATTCCCTACCCCACACAATTATCTTAGGCAAGATGAAAACTGTCCTGCCATAGGCACTGGATGAGACATAATTGTTGAACAGTCACCACTGGACCCTAGGAAAACATACAAGGATCTGCGTGCACCATCCTTCATGCAGAAGAAAGTGAAAGTGGTCTGAGGCAGTCATGAACCAGCATTCAAAACCTATAAACAGATAAGCACTTTAAAACGCCTGGGAGGAATGTATTCCTCTGGTGTCAAGCGCTTCGGCTGCACCCATTTGGTGGGAGAACGACGATAAGGAGTCGGGTTGTCTAAACACCTTGTGTAGATAATTGAAAGGGTGTACTAGGGCACCTCTTTCTTAACCTGGCTTGTGTTAACATGGTCTACAACACCTAACCTCTAGGAGACTAGGCATTCAGATAACTACACAGTGCTTGAGGGGTCCCTGAAGCTTTCCAGCTCTTCCAAGGAAGCCTAGGTCAAAAGGAAAACTGCTTACAAAGTCAGTTTCCTGGGAGATAATTGACTCATGAGCTCGAAGGAGGTTGAGAGAGAAAACTCAGAACCAGAGTAAGGTGAAATACCCATTGCTAGAGTAAGGTCCCAAGTAGGAGGTCTGAGCTTCCAAGGTGAACAAAACTGCTCCAAGCTCTTGAACCACACCGAGGGATCTGTGGGTGAAGAGAGGACTGCATCCTTCAGACGAACTAAACACCTCACCAGTATCAACAGAAGGAACTTCCTCTGTTTTGGAAAACATTCAGAAAATCTTGTCTACCAAACAGGAACTCTGAGTGGAGAGGAACCCTTTTGATGTTACCAATCAGCAGCAGATGTCTCACCTTGTATGCGGCTGATGAAGATCCACCAAAGTAATAGCCTTACATGCGAGTCTATTTTGCAAAAAAGATCTCTCGTAAGAGATACTGCATCAAACCTATACATGAAGAACTAAAGAGCCTAGTGATTGAAGGCATCTCTCCACAAGAAAGTGGAGAAGGTTGTGCTAGGGAGGAATTTCTCTCGACTGCTCAGTTTTGGGTTAAAGAGCTACTTCACTTTGCTTTCGGCCGTCTTCCAATGAAGACATAATTATATTTGTGAGATCTTGCTGACTAGCTGTTAATCAGGAATTTCCCACCCAGTGGGATCTTTCTTTTATTATTTTGAATTAATAATGTGTGTGAATCCACGTGGCCAAAACTGGATCAGCTAGTCCAGTCGGTTGTTCCCCCTATACCTAAATTGATATTTAGGATTTACTTGTTTTCAATAATAGGTACAGAAGTCAGAATATATTTATAATTTTGCTATTTTTCCACGGGAAAAATAGTAGTGTATACTTAATGAAGGCTGAAAGTGACATCATTATTCTTGAATGTCTTGTAGATTTCATCGAAACCTTCTATATAAATGAGACTTTGCTTTGGAAAATAAATCCAAAGGCTATTGCAACATGTTAAGCCTATGTATGTTTATTTGTGGTTATAAACCATATATACAAGACAGCTTTTCAATGAGAATAAATATTTATTATGGCAAAATAATGTAAAACAAGAATAGACGTACTGTATATGCATCTATTCATGATTATGCACCATGTATGTAATTAGGTTTCAAAATGAGAGCAAAATAATATTCTACTTTCTGACAAAACAAAATCAAACAGAATTGGACTATGTATGTTCTTTCACTGCTTACACCTCACAGAAGTTCGCTTTGAAATGAAATTAGACTAATCAACACAATTATGAAACACAGGAAGACAGTAGTAAACTAAGGATTTTCATTCATTGTAACATGTCATAAGAAATTAAATCTTTGAACAAAAACAAATCGGTATTAACCCTTTTAATGAAGTAGAAAAATATTAGGCCTGTATGCGTCAACTTTGAAACGAAAGCAAATTATTACTAACTTCACTATCTTTTCATGGAACTCTTCCTTCATTCATAAAATATTCAATGAACATTATGAAAGTCCTTGGGGCCATATACTATATTAATAAATATGTTAAACTGATAAACTGTTTGTCCTCCAAAATATCACAATTTGTCGTAAATTGTATTAATCCTAACTATACAAACCTGAGGTCCTTTAACATATGGAATGTAATCAGTGCCAGCTGGAACCGGTCGCAAGCATTTGAATAAGGAGGTTCGGTAGTTAACTGCTTGTCCGATAGTCGGGAGTCCTGGCCGACTGGGAGGTGAAGTTTCACTTTGCTTTAGGCCCTGGAACAGTGAGGGGTGGCATGAGGTGGGACTATGGGCCGTATCCAGAAATCATACGACGGTTCTTTGTATGCGATCGTCATGGTCTTGCCGTATCCAGAAACCACACGAACATACGCAGGCCATCGCATTTAACAATGTAATTTTGGAACGATAGTGAGGGAGGCGTCGCATGGGTACCCCCTTGCGATGGCAGAATTGAAAGAATGTAAAATTCAACTCTGCATTAAAATACATTTGCCAAAGTGACTCGTCTACAATGTCTATCGAAAATATGAAACAATTTGTGGTAAAAAGACCTGAATAACAGCACAACAAAGGTTTTGAAAGGTATACTTTTAAGAAGTCTTTGCCTGCCGACAACAGATGAGTTCGAGCTCATCGTAACATAAACAAGCAGTCAGTCACCCGTGTTGGAATTCTACTTCTTATAAGTAGGCTTTGTTGACGTGTTTAGAGTTTCCTTTTCAATACAAAATGAAGTTTTTAATTGGTATGCTTAATGTGTTAATGTTATATTGGCCAAGAAAGTTAAAATCAGGGCAGCCACTTGAAGCTCACAAGTAGGCTGGTGATGCAAGCGTGAAATTCCGCGTAGGCTGTTTTTAATAAATTAGAAAGTATGGTGCAGTGTAAGTGACTAGGCTAGGTTGCATGTGATACTAAAATGAGATTGCCCAAGCCTTTTAAAAAAGTAAGAAGCTACTACCATTAGGGATGGATTGCCGATGGCTTTCACAGTAAATTGCGTAGGTACAAGCCAAATTACTGATTTCTGACAAGGCAATATAAAATTCTAGTTAAGTTACGGAATTGATAAATTAATTAAGGAATTTCCAGTATTTCCTGTAGGTTAACAGCTAGATACCAAACCCATCTTAGAGTGCTGTGTTCCTTTCCTACCCTGGGCTTTACCCCCCTGGACCCCCAACTGACTTAAACATGCATCTGTAAGTAAACTAGAATTTTACCAATTGCCATTCCCTAGCCTATTGAATATAAAAATATGTCATGTGGAGGATGATTCATTTTGCAGAGACCTATATTATTGGGTGATGTAATTTTAGTGATAGGCATACTTGAGAAATACTGTACAAACAACCAGTACAATGAAGGCTGTTACAATTTTTTTTTTTTTTTTTTTACATAAAGCTAATTTGGAGGATGTGGAAATGCATTTTCTTGACAGGCTAATTTAGAATTCTTTATTTTTGGGGGGAAGGCCAAAGGTATATCTCATGGCTTAGAGCTCATTGCCCACTATTTCTGTGAAGTTTTAAGATCAACAGCATTGAAAACACATAAAAAAAGTTATTGAAATTTTTATTTTTCTCTTGTTAAGATGAGATGTGCAAAATTATAAAAATTTACACAATTTATATTCTTATGATTATAGTTATAAAATTGCTTCAGTTTATTGTCACCCTCCCCATTCCTTAACTCCTTCAAGAGGTGGGGATGATTAGGGACCAGTAGCTGGCGCCTGATTCCAGTATGTTGTTCTGGTCTCGTGAGTCAGCTGCTGGTTCAACAAATTTTATTAATCCCTTTTTTTCCCTTTGTTTTTTCCTTCTTACTTCCTTTCTCTTTCTTGTACAGTGGCGTATCCAGACATTTGTCAAGAGGGGGACCAGCTGGGAGCAAGGCTTCTGGTGAGGGTGGGGCAATCACTTTATCCATTACTATGTTATGGGCCTTTTCATTTTACTGTCATTAGATATAAAAGAATAATAAATGATATGTAGTTACAGTTGATTAAAAGAGCTTGAGATTTTTAGGGTAAAATGTTATTGTTCTATTTTACCATTTCTTTTAATTTTTTTTTATACTTGATCTCCAGTGGGGGTGGGGGGGGCAAAGGTAGCCAAAGGGGGTCAGTTGCCCCCCCTCTAGTTACACCACTGTTGTTATCTGTTTTGGCTGTGCTTTTCACATTCTTATTCTATGTGTTTTATTCTTCCCTTTGTTGCTTGGCTTATAGCCAAAATCTCATGCAGCCTGCCAGAAAATATCCAAATTGTGGGTCAGCCACAAACTCACATTGCAGTTTGGTTTCAGAATGGATGAATATTTGGAAGATTTGCTTGAAATAGAAGAAATGATCAACAGGCAGAGGCGGCAACGCAAAAAACGAATAGATCCTCTTCTGTATTATTCAGAAAAGGAGTTTCAACAGCGATACAGACTTTCAAAGGAACTGTTCACTGAATTGTTAAGATAGAACCTCAGTTACCTAATTCACTGGACCAAAGAGGTTGGTATATCCAAGGCACTTCTGTATATATTATGTATGTATTGAACATTAGAAACACTATTTATTCCACTTTTCCTTACTTTTTTTTTAAATGTAGGGAAAACATTCAAATTTCCATTTCATCTTTTAATGTATGTTCGATATGAAATTTTTGTCAAAAGCCAAGCACAGAAAACCAGTTGACATTTAACACCAGAAAAATTAATAAGCATAAGAATAAGGAAGCACAAGGTCAAAATGAACTCCAGAAAGAGGAAAAGTAAAAAATAAAAGGGCCTAGAAAAACTATCTGCACCAGCAGCTGATGCTTGAAGTTAGATCTGACAGCAACTCTATGAATCAGGCACCAGTTACTGGTCCCTAAGCCTCCCCCCTCCCCCACAGAATGCTTATGTTAGATTACCTTACTTTGCCTTCATGCTAAATTGCGGATTAGGTGCATCTAGGCTATATTACTATTTCCCTTCAGAATTTCAGCATTTCCTCATTTATGCCTTCCACTTCAGCTGCCTTTTCAAAGTTCACTCTTCTACTGCCTTTTTAAACCTCCCTCCTCTAAATAGGTCTTGCATTTTCAGCATTCTTCCTGTCTCATCTATGCAAGTAATCACAGGACTTTAGTATCTAGTATTGATTTTCTATTGTTTTTTTTTTTCTTTTTATTTTTATCATACGAAATCCTCACTTTTCCCTGGGCTGCTTTCCCTATTGGTACCCTTGGGTTTATAGCTACTTGCTATCTAATCGGGGTGACAGTCTAGCTAGTAATGATAATGCTATTACTAATAATAATAATAATAGTGTTTTCCTGGACAGTTTTTGTTTCAATTTTTATCATATTACTCCAATTCAATCTTTTATGAATTTTAACAAACTAATTTCCTTTTTCCAGCTTGAACTGTTTTCCTTCCTGTTGTGTTCAGACATATACTTTGCTACTTTAGTTATGAAAAGTTTGGTTGATGGCAGTAATAATGATGCAGTACATTACAGTTGAGTTTTTCTTTTATTTCTTTACCAGGACAACGAATTTCTCCATGCAATCAATTTTTGGTAACCTTAAGGTACATGGCTACTGGAAATTTTCAGTTGACGTTGGGAGATTGTTCAGATATGGCCCAGAGTAGTGTGTCGAGGTGCCTTAAGGATGTTTGCGCTGCTGTTGCCACCCTTGCACAAGAATTTATCAAATTCCCAACTCCACAGGATGAGAACAAAATGATGATGGAGTTTTCACAAATAGCTGGAATGCCTGGTGTGATAGGCTGTGTAGATGGTACACATATACCTATAAAGAGTCCTGGAGGTCCTAATGCAGAATTGTACAGGTGCAGAAAAAAAAAAAAAAATGTCTATAAATGTCATGGTTGTATGCGATGCTTCTTTGAGGTTCACTAATGTAATTGTAAATTGGCCAGGCAGTGCTCATGACTCCAGAATATTTTCTTCTTCAAGACTAGCACAGAGCCTAGAGTCTGGTATGTACAGAGGTTTTTTGTTGGGGGACAGTGGTTATCCATGCCGTCCTTATATAATGACACCATTTCTTGCTCCCAATACACATAAAGACATTATAATGTTGCGCACATCAGAACTCGCAATCTTATAGAGCGCGCCATAGGACTGCTTAAAAAAAGGTTTGCAGTGTTATCAATACCGGTCAGAACAAAGTTGAATAATACTAAGAACATAATAATTGCTTGTGCAGTCCTTCATAATTGTGCAATAACAAACAGAATACCTCTACAGGATGAAGAAACTCTTGAATTGGATGATCCTGGTGAACCTGATGTGGGTATCATTCAAAGAGCTGACAATATCCAAGGAGCTCAACGTAGGGCCCACATTGTTGACAGTTTTTTTTAAGTTTAAATAGATTATGTATTTATTTTCTGTTAATTAGGTTTAAAGTAGTGCAAGGAACCCCCGGTTCTGGTAATTTGCACTTTAATAATAAATCTATAATCTTATTACTTGCATTATTTAAGAACCATTTTAAATTTTGAATTGAATAAAGTGACAACACATTAACCCGAGAATGCTTTTGTCAGAGCTAACAGCTGTATGTGCCAGGTAAATTGAACACGATACCAAGAAAATGAAAATACACTTCTTATTGACTTAATGAAATATGAAAATATAACTTGCATGATTGCCTTTAAAAAGGTACAAATAATGGATTTATTTTATTTTATTTTCTGGTTCATCCTGAAAAAAATATTCAATGGCAAAAGCAATCTATGGTTAAAAAGAGGTAATTCATTCTAGATTAACTTGCAAGATGAAAATGGTGATAAAATAAATTTGAATAAAACTTGTGATTCAGGTTGAATCATAGCTATCTGGACCTGTGGTTCAGGTCAAATCATAACAGCATTATTTAGACCTTTGCTTATGATGTCTAATATACATTATTCAGAAACATTGGTTTATATCATAACGGGCTGCCAACGCAAGAGCCAGTCCTGCAGAAGGCGGGGGCAATCTTTAAGTAAGTATACCATAAAAATATGGCAAAAGTAATAAGATTGACAATAAAATATTATACTAGCCCTAATAATTTCTACACTAATTAATTGATAAATTATCCTGTTAGTACATATTATCCCTATCACAGCATAGGCTACCAATTTTGAAAATATAATTTGTGAAGTAAAACCTTGTAATGTATGATACTCGATACCTAATTTAACTGAAACATCGATCATCAAAAAAATATAATACTTAATATCAAGATGCAAATGGACATATATGATACTCGATACCTAATTTCACTTAACATCAGATTCATTAAAGCACTATTATATAATACCTAATATCACAATGCAAATGGGACATAGCATACAAACTAAGAAATGAATATTTTGGAAGTATACATTGTACTGTTTGGTATCAATTAACTAACTTACAAATAGGAACACCTGATTCATGAGAGCACCTTCATATACCATAGGTATAAAATAAAATAATATACTACACTACATCACAGCAAAGAAAAATATGAAATGGGGTTGGTTTGGTTTATGGAATTTAGGCATAATGCCAATCAATGGGGCAACTATGGCCATTCAGCATTACAGAAATGATAAAGTTAATTGCTGACCATATGATGAAACCTTCATTTAACAAACACACCTATCGCTCCTAAAAGCAAAAACAACTTGATCTATGGAAATAACACCTACTGTAACCCTAGCAATAAGGCTAAATTCCATAAACCAACCAACAACCAATACCTACTTTATTCATATGAGTTGCGCATTGCTTCATAGGCAGATTTTGCACTGTCAAGGAAAGCATTCAAGTTAGCAAACACAGTCATTGCTGATGAGTGCATTTCATCCACAAATTCATTCATATTGTTAATTAATTTCACCTTTAGTTTATGCTCTTTTTTGGCCATTATATGTTGCTCCTTTTCATTTTCCATTCTAAGATGATGCAGTTCCTCTTGTCTTTCCCTACACTTGATGTATGCATCGTCTAACTTCAATTTTTGGGTGAAGAATGTGCTTCCTCTGTGTGAGAAGACCAAGGTATTGGAGATACATCCCGTGATGTGTTGCACAATTTTGGTGAAGTTCTGCCTAGAGTTACAATAGGCGTTGAAGGACAGGAAGTTTCATGGGGAACTATGGGTTTAAAAATTAAGTGTTCCATTGAAGACGGTGATGATGTAGCTGACCGATTAAGGAATGTGGATCTTGATTCATGATTAGACGAAACACCACTTTCTGATTGTGCTGAGGTTGAAGGCAAATGAGAGGTTGAAGGCAGTGGCTCCGTAATACCTGAAAATAGTGCTGAGGTTGAAGGCAGTGTCTCTGTAATACCTGAAAATATTAGGTAAAATAAATAATTGATCTACAGCGCCTTAGATGTAAATCTCTTCTGCAGTACTTCTAAACTGAGTATACAAGTGCTGGAACCTTTAGGGTCATACAGCATTGAAATGTTATCTTAAACCCAGTCATCATTAATAAAAACATAACCATTTTGCTTTCCCTCAAGCCACTACAAACTTTCCAGACAGGGGTAGAGAGTAATGGCCATAAAAAAGTTGAAGGTTCACTATTTTATAAATTTCATTCTTGAAAACATCAGAGTACTTACTTATTTTAACATCATGTATGGGCTCTCCTGTTTCATCAACTGGATGAAATGTTTCAAAAACGTCTTTATCCATGACCAATTCTTCTGTCATCAGCGATGCAGCTATCACAAACTCTTCTGAGTGGTTTCGAAGATCTGGTGGAGGACCACCACCAGTTCTGCATAGCGTTTTCTTGACAGCAGCATCTTCCTACTTCACTCTAGTAAAAAAAATATATATTAGAATAAAAATATGTTTTCCCATTGTTTTCTATATATTCTAACAACTGACTTTAAAAATAGATTGTAATGAAATTTAAAAATATAACAAAAAGCCTACCATCCTGTGTACTTCTCTTCCACCTCCAGAATAATGAGTTAAAACGTCTGTCGCATGATTGAATTCAAAAGAAAAGTCATTTGAGCATTTACACAAGTATTAATGAGCACTTAAGAAAATAATGTGACCTTTATGTAGCTGGAAATGTGGGCTGCACATTATAAAGCATAATAAGGGAAACAACCAAGTGGCCTAGCTGATCCAGTCTTGCCCGCTTGTTGATCCACCCTCTGAAAAAGTACGTTAACACGTCCTGACACTGGAGATGGGCACCAGTCATGAGTCATCGGTGGTGGGAGCAACACCTCAAGACCTCTACTCTCCTTTCGAAGTAAGCAAAAGTACTTTTTCGGAGAGTGGATCAACAAGCGGGCAAGAGTGGATCACCTAGTCCACTCGGTTTTTTCCCCTAATACCACTTGAGTTAATGTAGCCTAGCCTGAGCAGTTCACATAGCTGCAACAGTCTGTCATAGCCAAGACTGGTAGGCATTGTGCAGTCTTCAGGCTCCAGACATGCTAGCCTACATGTGAACTCAATTAAAAAAAAAAAAAAAAAAGGGGGGGGGGGGAAAAAAAAAAAAAAAGGCCTAGCCTATTTCAGGTGTTGCCTACTCCAAATCATTTGACCACCTGCAGACAAGAGCCAAGATCTCAAATGTTGGCTTAATCTTTTAAAAACAATAACTGGGACCAGTTTGCAAGCTGGTTTCGCACGTTAGGGTAAAAAAGTAGGCACAGGATATAGGTACGGCAGCCGTATCCCGATCGTGGTAGATATTGGTACGGCAGTGAATTGCGCATGCGTCAATTTCAGACTTCCTGCCGTACAAATAATATAGTGCGGTGAGGGTACGGCATTCCTGTCATTGGTGCCGTATTTGCGCTCTTGACTTGCTGTAGATATAGGCAGTTAGCTGTATCCGTTTACCAGTTTGCTAATCATACTGTATTATGTAAAACCAGAGTTCGGCTTTTAGTGGGAAAGTCACACTTTTTTGAACATCTTTCCCCTTCCCCCTTTTTCAGTTAGCAAAATGTCCCTCCCCCCCCTTTTTTTTTTTGTTTTTTTTGTTTGTTTGTTGGCTTTTGTGAATTTTGTCCCGCTTTTTTGTACTACAAAAAACCACACTATCCCGATTTTAATGGAATAATGCTGAAAAATTTGGTTTAACTTTTGCCTTTTCCACTACCTGGTAAAATTTTTCTATCGTCTTCTCCGACAGCTGCAATATACCCAATGAAGTGAAATTAAAAGAATATTGTAAAGTGTATAACGGCCCTTGCAACTGCCGATGTCGGGCAGAATAAAGGGCCGTGAAAGTCACCAAAGATACGATGGTAGTGTATATATTTATGTATAATCCTCTTTGACTCTCCTCTTCGGAATTCTTTTCAGGGCCGATTCGATCGTTCGTGACCTACATATACCATGAATTACCCAATTTTTGAAAGCTTGAGTCTTCATAGATGTCTATGGTTTCTTTCTTCAGCTCGTTAAAGCCTGAAAACATCTGTTTTTCGGCAAAAACTAATGTATTATTCCATGGTTCATGCTGTTCCGTCACCATTTTTCTTGCTGTCACTGATATGCCCAAAGACTATATACTTCAGTATATAGTCTTTGGATATGCGTGAGGCGATAAACAAGGGTTCGCGCATGCGCAATTCACTGCCGTACCAATATCTACCGAGATCGGGGTACGGCTGCCGTACCAATATCCTAGTTCGAAAAAAGTATTCATACTTCGGAAAATCTCATATAGCTACCCATAAGAAAAATAGCCAAAGTTTTACCATCATTTTTACAGTAATAAACTGGCTGTAAGCCAATGAATGTTTAATTTATTTGCAAATCCACACCTTAAAAATACGATAAACTGTTGTGTGCTCTAGCCCTTCTATCCACCAGGAAATTGTAAGATCCTCCACATAGGTATTCTAAACCTAAATTAGAATATTACCCAAATTTCCTATGATAGACATTAAAAATCCATATCAAATTATACAAACCTAATGCCTGATACACCAACTGCTTTTGTAATAAGCTAGGTAACCATTACTTAACCTAACCTTTCCTAGAGCACCCTCACACCCCTATGATTTGGTTAGCATAGCCTTACCCAACCTATTCTACTATGCTCCATTCTATTTATTTGAAGATAATATATTTATATAATATAATAACTTTAGATGATAAAATGGTGTTCCCTTGGATTAGCTACGCTAGGCTAGCCTGATGTGAGTAGTGCTAACAATTGAACAAGCAGCACTGGCCTAGGCCTTTCATAGCATAATTATCTTTTAACTAACTAACAGTTTACAAACCATTTTGCCCCCAGCGGCCTAAATTTGCTCTGACTAGTACAATTGCAAAACAAAAATGCATCCTTACTTGCGTTTTACGTGGTCGAAACAGCGCTTGACCTGCTTTGAACTTCAATGTAATTTCTTGCCATGCCTGACGTTTCCTTTCCAAAGTTCTACTTCCCGTCGATCGGTCGTTGATAACACTCTCATGTTCCTTTATCAAATTAAGCAGCATTAAACGCTGAGAATCAGCTACTGGGGGTGCACGCTCCATATTCCGGTATCTTCGTATCTTGGTGAGTTGCGTAGATTGCTTGCGGTAACTGTTTGTTCAGATTTCCGCGCCAAATCAGGACAGCCAATATCAAGTATACAAAATATACCAAATAATACTACGGGATATGGTGTAGTATCTTTTTATAATAAATAATAAAGACATAAAGCCATTTTAATTTAGCATTATGATAATATAAAAGAAATTGTCTATGATACTGATACAGCCTTGTAATCATCGATTCTAGTCATTTCATTCCCAGTAATCGCATATGTTGGTAAGGACTGTTTAACCAGCGAGGCAATGCGATGGGAGTTCGGCCGTCGTACGATTTCTGGATACCACGACAACCCTTCGTTTGAGACCATACTACCGCGATCGCCTTCGTATTGACAAATGCGATCCGTATGATTTCTGGATACGGCCGTATGTGTAAAGGACCTCAGGTTTGTATAGTTAGGAAAATGATATTGTTATAATACAATAAAGTTTGTTCTACTTACCTGGCAGCTATATATATAGCTGTATTTTCTGAAGTCCGACAGAATTCAAAAACTTCCGGCACAAACGCAGTGGTCGGTCAGGTGGTTAGTACCCATTCCTGCCGCTGGGAGCGGGTATCAGGAACCATTCCCATTTTCTATTCATATTTTTATTCCCACGTCCCCTGAGGGGAGGTGGGTGGGTACTTTATTATATATATCTGCCAGGTAAGTATGAACAAACTTTATTGTATTATAACAATATCATTTTGTTCATGAAACTTACCTGTCAGATATATATATAGCTGAATCCCACCGTTGGAGGTGGGAAGGGACAGAATAGAAGGATTTGGGAAACAAATGCATGCAGATGATATACATCTTGGTTCCACCTGTTAGCATAGGCTGACTTCGTGATTACTGTCACCAAGTCTGCTTCTGCTTTACTAGAGTTGCCATCGAGGTAGAGACCTATATAGTTGGTGCACTCCAGATGATCTGTCAACGGGGGGGCGTGACCAAACAATGTGACTATACCATATTGGACATACCATGAGGGCTAAGAAGTAATCTAGATATATATAATATATATATATATATATAATATATATATATAGATATATATAATCATATATATATATACTAATATATTTTACTTCTTAGCCCCCATGGTATGGTCAATATGGTCTAGTCACACACACACACACACACACATATATATATATATATTATATATATATATATATATATATATATATATAATTTTACTTCTTAGCCCTCATGGTATGGTCAATATGGTCTAGTCACATTGTGGTCACGCCCCCGTGTTGACAGATCATCTGGAGTGCACCAGCTATATAGGGTCTCTACCTCGCTGGCAACTCTAGTAAAGCAGAAGCAAGACTTGGGTGACAGTAATCACGAAGCAGCATGCTAACAGGTGGAACCAAGATGTATATCATCTGCATGCATTTGTTTCCCAAAATCCTTCTATTCTGTCCCTTCCCAACTCCAACGGTGGGATTCAGCTATATATATCTCTGACAGGTAAGTTTCATGAACAAAATGATATTGTTATAATACAATAAAGTTTGTTCATACTTACCTGGCAGATATATATAATAAAGTACCCACCCACCTCCCCTCAGGGGACAGTGGGAATAAAAATATGGAATAGAAAATGGGAATGGTTCCTGATACCTGATATATATATATATATATATATATATATATATATATATATATATATATATATCGGTTCCTGATATATATATATATATATATATATTATATATATATATATATATATATATATATATATCACCACCTGACCAACCTAGCCAAAGTTAAGGTGTTTTTAACTAAGGCTTAAGAGTTAAGAAGTCGCCACTGGCGGCGACTCAACAACTAAATTAAGAGCTCTTCCTAACCATTTTTCTATAGGAAGGATGATTGTGGTTACTCTTGCCCCCAAGATTGTGTCTGCAGACACGTATGGCCCTAGCGAGCAGCAGATCTCATATGCCGTCTTCACATCCCGCAGGGAGTGTGAAGCGAACACAGAGTTGCTTCACTAAAACGTGGGGACTCAGGATGTTACTGAGTGCCATGCTCTGTTGAAATGCTTCCGAGGCCGCGCCCTCACCTCGTGAGAATTCAGATCAAAAGATTTCCAATCTTTGTTCAAACACAATGAAAGAGCCTTTTTTGAAAGAACTCCTTAACAATAAAGCCAGGGTGTTCTTTGATATGGGCAAGTCTGGCCTTTTTTGGAACACTGCAGATTGTCAGAGGGAAAGGACTTCGACTTTCTTTAGTTTTATGTAGATAAAACTTAAGAGACCCGACAGGGCACAGGACTCTCTCTGGCTCTTGCCCAATAACTTGTGCCATCCCTTGATTCCAAGCTCCTGGCCCAAGGACTAGACGGGTTTCCATTCTTAGGCCACAACGGAAGGTTTGTTTGAGAACAACACCGCATTGTGTTCTCTAAAGCCAAAACGTTTGACGATGGCTTATAACCTCACTAACCCTCTTTGTTGTATCTAGAGTGGTTAGAAAATAGGCCTTTCTGGTCACGTGCAATAAGTTAACAGAAAGGAGAGGTTCGAAATGCTTTGACATCAAGAATTTCAGACTACATCTAAGTTCCATTTGAAAGCTTCGATCTGGACATGCACAGTCAGTCCGTCTGTGCTAAAGTCAGGTGACCGACCAGGTGACCAGTCAGACGAATCAAGGACAGCAAGGCTGTACTCTGAAGACTATAAGGCACTATTCTTCGCTGAAGGATGAGTGTCTGGACTGCCTGGGCGATTCAAGCTAAGCAAAACCTTGGGGATGTATCAACGCAACCCAACGTCGTCAGCGAATCAAATCATGAGCCAACTCCTGACTCGAGCTTTCTGGTGCCAGAGAAAGGAGCGCGGAGCAAAAAGGCGTTCAGTCCCGAAGGACGAATGCCTGACAGTCCAACCTGGTCTCATGTTACACGTTCATCGGGGGTGTATCAACGCAACCGACTTCATCAACAAGAAACTCAGGGCTACTAAATGTCGCCTGATCTCTCATGAGTATCTGACTCCGAGAAAACAGGTGAGACAAAAAGTAGATGGTGAGCTAGTTTCGAGATTCCACAGACCTCAAAGATCGTGAAGGGCTTTGCTATTTGACAGTTGCAAAACTCTGGGCCCAAAGGCCGTCAACAACATATTTGCGTATTCTTTAATAGTTGTGACTGCCAGCTTATCCCATTCTTCAGACAGAAAGGGAAGACGGTAATCTTATTCCTGACAACGTCTCGTAGTCTGAACGTAGTCAGACTCAGCGTGGAGAGGTTTATAGGTACCTTTCGAAGTGAGGCTGTTAGAGTAGACCGACTCTCTCGGAAAAGGTTCTTGGAAAGTGAACTAGGAAGGACTTGACCTCTGAGAATCCAGGATCTTGAAGGCCGACATGGGGCGATCAGCGTCATTGTCGCTCCCTGTGCCGTCATAAATCATCTTATTACATTTCCTAAGAGTTTGAAAAAAGAGGAAAAGAGACTAAACATCCATCCCCGTTCAATACCATAGGATGGTGTGTAATGCTATCGCTCCCGGATCGAGAATAAGGGAACAGAGTAGATGAAGCCTCTTCGTCCTCAACATAGCGAAGAGATGTATGAAAGGACGTCCCTAAAGTCTCCACAACTCTCAACATACTTCTAATCAAAGATTCCACTCGGAAGTCAGTAGTTGTTGCCGTTCGATCGAGAAGATCGTAGGGACTTTTGCAATCCTGTAACGAACCTCTTGAGGATCGTTACGTTCTATGCCTGTTGTCATAATAGGCTCTTTCTCGTAAACTCGAACAGGGACCGAGAGATGATACTTCTTAAGATATGAGAGAGCTGTGGAATTGTCCGAGTTGATCTGGACCACTGGTTCCAAAACTCATTCTTTGAGGACTGGAGGGACGACCGAATTGCTTCCAATTCTTTCAGATTATGTGCCAGGACATCTGAAACCCTCTCCAGATGCCTGGCACCTTCTCGCTATCACCTAAGGTGATACTTGAAGCACTGAAAGATGTTCAGAATCATTTCTAGATCTTGGATAATATTTCAGTTTTCCGATAGGAAAAAACTGTAGAGGTCTGAATTGCAGTCTATTCAGGGAAACAAACTTCTTCAGGAAGGAAATGGTCCCCAGCAGGCTCATCCATTCCCTCACCGAGCATGCTTACTTCCCTAATAAGGCAGCGCTTTACCTAAGCAGGAGAGCATATAATAGTGCAATGTCGCGGTAGACTCGTAGTCCTATTACAGTGGAGTAACGAGCACCGAAAGAAAGAGATATCTCTGTTGAACATAGTTATGCAAAACGAAGGCAATGTTTATTCATGCATGTTAGAAATACCCTCAATCTTAGGCTAAAGTCCGTGATTGTAGGGCAGAGAAACAGTTAGTCAGTCAATCCCGCAGGAGAGAGAGACGTAATCGCCCGCGCTGAGATACGGTTAGTCAGTCAATCCCGCAGGAGAGAGAGATGTAAACAACTGCGCATGACAGCGAACTAGCTGGTACTGGCTCGGTTGGAGTTCAGTGACAGCAGCTTACTCTCGTCGTCTCTTACTCTTATGCCTGGGTTGCCAGCTACTCTATTCTATGAAGGAATAGTTCTGTTATTTTTGAGCAGAAAGAGACTCTCAAGCTGGTATATTTAAGCGAAACAGAAAACGCTAAATATAGAGCTGCGTTTGTGTCGTCATAACACTACCATAAAACAGTAAAAGATAAATTGGAAACTCCTGGAAGGCTGCAGGGAGTACCGATTAAATGCCCTTAAAATAATAGACCTCTCGGTTGCCATCCGAAGAGGTAACTACAGCATGCGTATATGACTTGAACCAACCAGTAGTTAAAAAAAAAATAACGCAAGGCAAAAATATTATATTTGTTATGATACAATAAAGTTTTGTTCATACCTACCTGGCAGACATATCTATAGCTGAATTCGGAAATATAGCTACATATATATCTGACAGCAAGTTTTCATGAACAAATCGTAGAGAAAAGAAGCGGACAGCTCAAGCTTCTTATGTTATTGGACATAAGCATTCATTGACGTAGTCTACAAGTCTATTTCTTGTACGAGTCTGCGATTGATGAATGAGAGCTCTTCGAATCTTGTTAAAAAGAGCTTATCCGCTTACGCAATATAAAGTTATTGAGATGTTTGTCAATGCGAGAAAGTCACTGAATTGACAAAACGTAATCCAGGAAGTCGAGCATATTATTTTTCCGATTCCCGTATCAATCGAGGAAGGGGCAAGAATCCTGTTAAGAGACTGGGCTTACGGCAGGTAGGACCCCGATGTTCAACTTCGGCAGCATAGTCCCGAACAAGGAACTAACAAAATCTATCATCTGAAAAGCCCTTTCAGATGGACTAATAAGCTTGCAAAATTATCCTGGGAAGAGGAAGGAACTCTCCAACCAGCTTCCTCTCCCGTATCACAACGAATGCCTGCTAACGCTTAAATTTATTGGCAGAATGGCAAAGGAAGTCCTGTCTTGTGCTTTCCTGAAGAGCGTCCTCTTGATGAGTGCCTTTGTAAGAATCCTACTGAACGTTGTCGAGCGTCATGACGTGCAGGACGTCAAGCTTTTATATACCCCGTAGCTGCCTTACCGCAAAGTCTTGTCTGTGGTAGAGCAAAAGAGATCTTCCCTTGAGCTTTCCTTAACTCCATCCAATCCTGGACTTTGCGAAAAGCAAAATTAATTGACAGGGACCTCTTGAATTCACGAAACCCGTGGTCTTGCTGGGTTTCGAAGACGAAGTTGCCTGTTCACTTTAAGCTTCCTCCGAAGCACTGCTTACTTCACATTCTTTGCAGGTGAGGTAGAAGGGATCACCGAAGGTAGAGGTAAAAAATCTTTAGGCCAAAATCTGCTTGAAGAGTTCAACAGAAACGTTCAGCCAGGCGACACACCTGGCGTGTGCTGGCGCGCTAGCGCACGCTCGGCGTCCACTGGCGCGCGCTTGGCATGCACCCGCGTGTGCTTGGCGTGCACCCGTGCGCGCCTGGCGTCCATCTGAGCGTCCCGTTCAAGCTGAGCATCAAAAGAAGCGTGCAGAAAAGCGTCACGCTCCTGACAGGCGTCAAAACAAGCGAGAGAAACTGCCTTCAGAGAAGAGCGAGAGACATCTCGGAGAGAAATCCGACTGCACGAAGCAGTCTCAGGAGAAGGGATGAACATGTGAGAATACGAGGGGGCGAGGGAACGCCTTCTTATTCTCACAGTCACAAAGCTAGGACGTTCGCGCTCAAAAGTGTCCTGCTACTATGACTTCTTTTTCCCTTTTTCTCGGTGGAAAGACGTACACGTGTTCAGGCGACGTTCGCCTCCTTACTTCTCACTGCAACGCATGACGAGAGAGAGAGAGAGAGAGGACGTGAAGCGTCCTCTTCTATAAAGCTTCTATTTAGTGGGCGCGAGTCCTTCCGAAAGCTCCAACCCCTGCGCGGGGAGGACGCTTCGGAGGACGAGAAGCAATCCTTCAAGATTCGTGCACGTGCACGCACTTTGGCAGCCTGGGAGTATCTTCAGGTCTGCCGAAGGCAGTCAGATCGGTGGGGGTTCCTCGTAATCCTCCTTTGGCTTTCGACATGCTCTCTCCCTGTGTTCCTGGGAGTTCAGCATAGGTCCCGGCCTAGAGGCGAAATAAGGCCGATCTGATGCACCCTCCACTACACAAGGGGCACTGTCACTGCACTTAGCCACTTCACTTTTGCTCTCTGAAGCAAGCACTTTCGATTCTAAGTTACGAATCGATACAGTATCAGAGAAAGGGCATCACCCTCTACAGACTGTTTCAGGGCCCAAAGGCAACACCACAGGGTTAGAAGTAGCAACTACAGAAGGGGAACTACACTTCACAACAATGATTGGAGAGCGAGCACTTTAGATTCCAAGATACAGATGGAATCTATAACGTAAAGGGCATTACCTCTCGCAGACATAAGCTCATAGCCCGTAGGCCATACTACAGGGTTAGGCAAAATAAAGTCTACAGGAAGGTTAGCAGGTTCACTACCCTGACTTTTGTTTACTGATTAATTACGTACATACGAATCATACGTCTTCCTTACGGAATTAGACAAAGTCTCACACTCCTTACATGACAAATCTCAACAAAGAAGAAAGACCCGTACCCCTCGTGCATACCAAGTGCGGATCTACCGAAGCTTTCGGTAGCCACACCCTATCTTTGCAGACAACACCCTCTGAAACTAGCCTAACTAGATTCAGATATCTTATGCAAAAATGAATCAAATTCAAATTAATTTATGATAGCGTATGCCTAGCCACAAATCCAAGTAAATATATAAAAAAACAATTAGGATACTTAGCGGCAATGATGTTTCCAAAATCCAGACGGAGGTGCTGCAAACAGATGTTTACAACACCAGCGACAGAAAAAATATGAATAGAAAATGGGAATGGTTCCTGATACCCGCCTCCCAGCGGCGGGAATGGGTACTAACCACCTGGCCGACCACTGCGTGTGCCGGAAGTTTTTGAAATTCTGTCAGACTTCAGAAAATACAGCTATATATATATCTGACAGGTAAGTTTCATGAACAAAATACAATTTACGACAAATTGTGATTTGTTCAGACACATAATACAAACCCTCGGTCCTTTAACATATGGAAGACTCACTTACTGGTGGGTGGAATCTGAGTCTTAAGAACAGACTGGTGTTCGTGTGACCTTGGTTCCCTCCCTGGTCGTAAGAGCAGAGCGAGGGATCCTAGCCTCTGCCCAGCTGATCGGGGTGTGCACCGCAGGATCATTGGTCAAACCTCTGGGCCAAATTCATAAGAGGGAGGCAAGTGTGCCTCTTATGAATAGCAAGCAAGAACTAGTTCCTACTTCAAGCGCCAAATAAGGTCATGGGTTTGTCTCTTGTTGGCATCCACTCACCCCCTTGTTAGGGGGGTGGTGGATAACCACTCCTATCCCGCAGCCCTTTGCCCACAGGTAGAGGAGAGAAAGGGGGAGGAAGAGGAGCCAGTCACACTCTCATTCGCTCACCCAATCATGCAGTCACACAAGGATGCGATGATGTTCTGCCGCTTGGGAGCTGGGTAAGCTACACAACTTGTTGAGCAGCCACCACAGGTTCCAAGGAAAAGGTGTCCAAGGACCTGTGGGCGATATCCCGAAGGTAGAAAGATGTGAAGGTGGTCTGGTTGGCCCAAACCCCTGCCTTCACCACCTGTGCCACGGAGAAGTTCTTGCGGAACGCAAGGGTTGGACCAATACCTCTGACTTTGTGGGCTTTCGGACGAAGGGTACCGGTGTCGTCACTCCTATCTGAAGCGTACGCCTTCCTGATCACCTCACAAAGCCAGAAAGATAGTGTGTTCTTGGACACCTCCTTGGTAACCCCGGTGCTAATGAAGATGTGTCGACACTCAGGCCTGAGGTGACAAGTTCTCTTCAGATAGCGCCGTAGAGCCCTCACAGGACAAAGCAGCATCTCATCCGCATCATCGTCGGTGAAGTCCTTCAGGGAGGGGGATCGTGAATGACTCCAACCGGTCATCAGGGACTGAAGGGTTCTGAGTCTTCGCTACGAAATCCGGGACGAAATTGAGCGTCACAGATCCCCATCCCCTCGTGTGCTTAACATCGAAGGAAAGACCATGAAGTTCCCCTACTCTCTTCGCCGATGCCAGGGTCAGCAGAAAGACGGTCTTGAGGGTCAGATCCCTGTCTGACGACTCCCGGAGTGGCTCGAAGAGTCTTAGAGTCAAACTCCTAAGGACAAGAATCACATCCCACCCCGGGGGCCTGAGTTCCCTGGATGGGCAAGACCTCTCGAAGCTCTTCATCAGGAGGGAGATCTCCATGGAGGTGGAAATGTCCACTCCCCGCAGTTTAAGGACTAGGGCCAGGGCGGCTCTCTCGGCGAAGGAAGATGAGGAAATCCGCTACCTGCTGATGAGTGGCTCTGAGAGGAGAGAGACCCCATCCACGACACCAACCACAGAAGACGGCCCACTTTCCCTGGTACACAGCTGGAGAGGACTGCCTGAGGTATCCGGCCATCTCTGTTGCTGCTCGACGAGAAAAGCCTCTTGCTCGCAAGAGATGGTGGATAATAGCCAGCCGTGAAGAGACAGGGACAGAACCGATCGGTGGTACCGTTCCACGTGTGGCTGGCACAGGAGGTTGTGCCAGTGGGGAATCTCTCCCAGTGCTTTGGTGAGAAGAGCCAGCAGGTCTGGATACCAAACAGCCTGAGGCCATTTGGGTGCCACCAGAATCATCCAAGGATTCGCGGTGACCAGCACCCTGCTGATCCCTTGCGAATCAGACAGAACGGGGGAAAGGCGCACACGAAGAGGTTGCCCCAAGGATAATGAAGACTGTCCTCTGCAGCTGCCCATGGGTCCGGCACAACTGAGTAGAAAACCTTGAGTTTTCTGTTATGCCGGGTGGCGAACAGATCCACGACTGGACGCCCCCACAGGTTTAAGAGCCTTTCCGCCACGTCTGGGTGAAGGGATCATTCGGTCCCTATCACCTAATTCCGACAGCTGAGCTTGTCTGCCACTACATTCCTTGTGCCTGGAATGTATCGAGCTGATAGCTCTACCGAGTGAGTACCGCCCACTCGTGCACCTGCATCGTCAACTGGTGCAACGGGAGGGACACTAGGCCCCCCTGTTTGTTGACAAATGCCACTACCATGGTGTTGTCGCTCATCAACACCATTGAGTGTCCCATCACCCGTTCCTGGAACTCTTGGGAGAGTGAGGAACACTGCCTAGAGCTCCAGGACATTGAAGTGAAGGTGCTTGTCACGATGGTCCCACACACCTGCAGCCAGCAACTCCTCCAGGTGTGCGCCCCATCCCTCGGTCGATGCGTATGAGAACAGCAGCATCTTCCGGGGAGAGGGGGGGTGAAGGGGCACTCCTCTTACGAGGTTCCCGTCGTCCAGCCTCCAGGCTAGGTCCTGCCTCACCTCCTCCATGAGAGACACAGGGAAGTACGGTGGGTCTCTTGCCTGTGACCAACTATCCTTTAGCCTCCACTGAAGAGGCCGCAGGTGAAGACGCCCGCGAGGGACTAACTTCTTGAGCGACGACAGGTGACCGATCACGACCTGCCACTGCTGAGCTGGCTGCTCCTGTAGGGACAGGAACCATCCGGCTGCCTCCCTGAACCTGCTGATCCGCGAGTCTGCAGGGAAGACTCGCCCTGCTACCGTATCGATCAGCATGCCCAGGTACTTCATCCTCTGCTTGGGCTCGAGATCGGACTTCTCGAAGTTCACCACGATCCCAAGATCGCGGCAGACCTCGAGGAGTCGATCCCTGTCCTGTAGCAACTGCGAGTGGGAGCTCGCCAGGACCAGCCAATCGTCGAGATATCTCAGAAGATGTATCCCTACCAATTGGGCCCAAGCCGACACCAGAGTAAACACTCGCGTGAACACCTGTGGGGCGGTTGAGAGACCGAAACAGTGCCCTGAATTGCTACACCGTCCCGTCGAGGATGAAGCGGAGGTACTTCCCGGAGGACTGGTGGATGGGTATCTGGATATACGCATCCTTCAGGTCCACAGAAAGCATGAAGCCATTCTCCCTGATAGAATCGAGCACTGAGCGTGTCGTTTCCATCGTGAACCGAGTCTGGCAAATGAATCAGTTCAAGGGAGAGAGATCTATCACCGGGCGCCAGCTCCCCAATGGCTTCTCCAAAAGGAAAAGTTGGCTGTAGAAAGCCTGGTGACTGATCCTGTATGATCTCCACAGCTCGTTTGCTCAGCATGGCTTCCACTTCTTGCCGAACCGGGAATGTACGTCTGTAGATGGACCGGATTGGAGGTGAGGGGTGGCCGTGACTTGAAGGGTAGTAGGTATCCCTCCCGAAGAACATCCACTATCCAGGTCTTGCAGTAGTGCTGCAAAGTTGCCCAATGGCTCGCCAGGCACCCCCCCACTTCCGGCAGCAGGGGGGGGGAGGGGATGCCATCCCTACCATTCCCCTTCTTCGACTTCTTCTTCCCAGATCCTCCTCTGGAGAAGGAGGACTGGGAGGAGGGCTGACGGTCACTCCTTACCATAGAAGTCGAAGGCTGGATCTTTCCTCTCGGCTTCGATGAGGCCTTCGTCTTAGCCGCCAAGGAAGCGCTAGCTGAGCTCTTTGGCTTTGCCGCAGTGGCTCAAGGCTGCCCAGTCACCTTTGAGACTGCCTGGTGGACTAAGCGGTCACTGACCTCAGTGCTCCGCTGCTCCACGGCAGCGTCCACCATCTCTCTAGGGAAGAGAGCGGGGGAATCCAGCACCGGTCCGTTCCTCAGACCCAAAGCTGCTTCGCGCCCTGCTGACCTGGTCACTCGAGTGAGGACTACCTCCCGACGTCTCAGAACCAGGTTGGCCGTCTGGTGACTCCAAGGCCAATGCCTCTTGCTGTGAGAACCTCAGCAGGTGTTGAAGAGACACACCCGGAGTTAGCCTAGCCAGCTCTGGGTTAACCTGTTTGGGCGGCAGCAGGTCCTCCGATGGCACTTAGAAGCACGCCTCTGTCGCGGTAGAGGAGGGGGAAGCAGCTTGGACGACCTGCCAGACCAAAGTGATCCCTCCTGTCCGGAGACGAGAGAGTCCACCTGGCCCAGCACGCTGTCGGCCAAGGCTGATCGGGGTTAGGCCCACCGTCGTCCTGGGTTCCCTCTTGGGACCCCAGAATGACTCCAGCCTAAATGTAGGCTCAAAGGGCGGGAGCACTGATCCTTCTCCCGAGGTCATTGTGCTGATGAATCAGCGCGATAACCTTCAGCGAAAGACCTCTGGATCTCGGGAGTGACTAAGTCCTGAGGGGATGGACCGTCAAGTCCATCCAAAGAGAACGTCTCCCGAGACCCTTCTCCTTCCACAGGAGGAACCACGACAGACCCCGCTTGGTCCCCTCCAACCACTTGGGTATATGATCTGGTCGGTCCTAGGACTGTACCAGGTCCATAGGCCCTCGTGGAGGGACCGTGAGAAGCACACTCCTCGCGGTCACTCCTAATTGCCTCGCTCCTCCTGGTGTAGCCCGAGGAGGTTGAAGGGATAGAAAAGGAAGACCTGACACTCTCCCCCCCCCTACCCACCAGCAGAACCGGTGCGCTGGGGATCTGCAGGCGATCGCCAACCCGCGGTGACGATCAAGCTGCAGGCCTAGTTGCATGGTCTCCCTGGGGAGAACCGCTGGACCGAGAACGGTAGCGACGGTCCCGAGCATCAGGAGAGCTGCTACCAGTCACCCTATCTGTCCGGTCCCGGTGGGAGCGATGGTCAGGGGACCTGCAGAGTCCACTGTCGCGGTGGGAGCGTGGCCCGTCCTCATGGCACGTCACGGTACCTGGACCAGCCGAGGCTGGTCCTGGCTACCGGAGGGGACTTCTTCCTCGCCTCAACCCGCGTATGGTCTGGTGGGACCGTTGCGTCAACCCTGGGAACCGGCAGATCGCCACGAGAGCGATTGCTGGCCTGGCGGGAGTTGCCTTAGCAACTGCCACCAGTCTTCCGCTCCGTGCCTGGGTCCTGGCGGCGAGCTGGCTCGGCTGCCTGGACCCAGGCTGCACGGTCACCCGCGGGGGACCGTACACTCTGTACCTCTCGCGAACGAGCGGCTGAGATGGTACCTGGCGTCAAGGCAGAACCTCTGGCACCAGGTGAGGAGATGCCGGTGTTAGCCGGTACCCCTCCGGTCCCCGTGTTCTTCTTCCTTGTGGAAGGAGAGATGGGCCCCGTTCCTGAAGGAACAGGAGGACCAGCGGAAGCCCCAACTGTCCCACTGGAGTGGGACAGGCCCTTAGAGGTCTCTGAGCGAGACTTCTTAGGGAGGGAGGAGGCAACTTTCTACTTCCTAGGCTGTGGGGCCTTGGAAGTCGAAGGGGAAGAGGCGGCTGCAGACGATGACGAAGATGACGACACCTTCCTCTTCTTCGTCAGCTTCCTCAGGACCACCGTCAGGTCCTCCATCCAGGACGGAGCTGGAGCAGTTGCCGAAGCAAAAGGGTCCAGCTGCACCTATCTGGAGGGACTTGCGGTGGGGGCAGCAACACCACGGGCTGGAGCGACGACGGCAGGAACTGGTACAGTAGCAGCAGCAACGGGAACTGGTGGCGGAACGGGAGCCAGCGTCATCACTGGTACTGGCGGCAGGTCAAGTGGGGAGCTCTTGGGACACCAAAAGTCAGGGGCTGGGTCGAGGGCAGCGAAACCAGGCGGCGGGGTGACCTCCCTCCTCAGCAAACCCGGCAGCGGAGCCTGGACTGCAGCTGTCGGGGTAACCGTAGCCACATGCTGAGTGTACACCAGGTGGGGAGGAGCAGCATAACCTGGCGTTGACACCGTTGTTGTGGTCGATGTCTCTGGTCCATGGGTTACCGGCCTGGATCCTCGCGCTGCTAGATGATAAAGCAGCCCCTGAATGCTTGGTGTACCTGGGAGCCCAAGAGAGTACCAGACCTGTCCGAGATCGCCACCCGCAGCATGCACACCTGAGGAAGGAAAGGTTGGGTTAAGGGGGGGGGATCTCCCACCCCGAACCAACAGAAGACCCCGAATACAGCTGAATGCCGAGGTGCCACGTGCCCTCCTCTACACTCAACTGGTCAAGTGAAGAGAAGGACTGCAACACGCCCCCGAAGGGAAAGGAGCCATATGCAGGAGCTGAGATGGAGAAAGGAAAGAGGAAGACGTGTCCGTAACCAGAGGAGTTGCTGGAGAGCCCTCCGACAACTCCTTGGCCGGCTTACCCGCCTTCTTCCTCCCCACGTAACGCTCCCACTGCTCCCCTGACCACAATACACATAAATCACATGGCTCGGCGCGAGAGCATTCACGCCCTCGACACCGAGTACATAGGTCATGGGGTCTACCTCCACGAGAGACCTAAAGGCCCCACACTTATGGACCTCCACACCAGGGCACAATCTGCGGCTGACGGGGGGGCGAGGGTTCTCTCCGGCTCGCGAGAATCCATATCCACGATTCATGAGCACAAATCAAATAAAAAAAATACAAAGTACTTACAATCTTCCACCACAAGCACCCAGTAATAGGGAAAGTTGAGAAAGAATGCTTCTTAACGAAGTAACAAAGCATACGACACAGCGGGCAGAGCGGCGAATAGCACGTCTTCTTCCAATGGCGGCCGAAAGCAAAGTGAAGCTTCACCTCCCAGTCGGCCAGGACGCCCAACTACCAGACAAGCAGTTAACTACCGAACCTCCTTGTTCAAAAGCTTACGACCGGTTCCAGCTGGCGCTGATTACATTCCATATGTTAAAGGACCGAGGGTTTGTATTACTTGTCGGAACAAAGCTATTTTATGAGTCAATTTGACCAACACTTTTTACACTGTTGCATTTTCATATTTTTATGTGGTGACAAAATAGGCTCAAATGATGGTGACGAAACGGGTTAAAAGAAATAGTAACATACCGGACTGGTGACAAAATGGGCAGATCCCAAGATAGATATGGTCTAGGCACGTACGCCAAAGTAAGAAACAGCGTCCTACGTTAGGTTGGGTAGGAAGGGTACATGATAGGCAAAACACCCTATATAGTAATGTAAAGAACCAGTCCCTCAGTTAGGTTAGGTAGGGAGGTCTTAGGCCAAGTTAGTAACTGGCCTATTCCTTATTAATTTAGGTAGGCGGCTTGAGTTACGTAGGTAAGAACCTGGCATCCAAGCTTTTTAAAAGCAATAGGCTACTTTAATATGATCTGGCTCCTCTACAAAATTACCTACCTGTTAGTTTTATTCGACTGAGTGACGTAGGTTATCACTGGTCGCAAAGTTCACTAATATCCATATTCTGATGTGCCACACTCGCAGACATCGTTTTGTTACCTTCTTAGACTTAAGAATATAGAAAATTAGCCAATAGGCTAAAACGAAGTTAAAGTGAAATCAATTGAGAAATTTACTGATATTGGGAGACTTCCTTTAATCACGAAGGTCTGGTTTGGAACATGGTGCCCGTGACGCTTCTGACATGTTTAGCACCAGGACGTTGGAGATACTAATGGACAGCCTCACAGTTGCACTATGAATCGATTGTTAAGAGAGGGTGGAAAGTAAGATGAAAGAGAATATGAACATAGGTACCACGGGTTCCAGCCAGGTGACAAAGGAACTCTGCAACAGCAAAGGCTCAAGTACTCATGGTTAAAGTTCACCCAAAGAGGTCAGCTGGCGACACTACTCTCCACGGAAAGCCCAACGTAAAACGTGTAAAAGCCTGATCAAAAGAGGGCAGTTTCACAAAACGATCTTACTTGCACTGCACAGTACACACATTTAGGCCTATCTTGACATCAGTAAATAAATATCTCGTGCAGCTGTCTCCATTAACCGTTTTTCCTTGATACACTAGATCTACCTTTTTATTTTCCATCTAAATTTAATTTTTTTTCTATATTTTACATTTTCAGTTACCGACAATGAATTTAGTATTTTTTGTAGGCCCTTCATTATATCCAAGTCACTTCATGGGGACCACGTTGTTGTCGCTTGTCGGAAACATAGCGCCACCTGGCCTAAACTGTTTAATCATTGATTCTATTTGTATCTTTCTAAATTAAACTTTACCAACTAATTAAAAGATAAATACGATAAAGTGGGCTTTAATAGATAACTTAGATCAGGCCGGGTTTTTCAACATTTTATTACCACTCCCCCCCCCCCCCACAAGCCCCCAAAGCCCCCACAACGCAAAAGGATATACCCTTTCGGGCATTTTTGTAATGTTATAGACCAGTAATGTACCCCCGGAGTCCCCGATCCCTTCACTATGTATAACGTGGAAAACAAAAAACAAAACCAACTCAGAAAAACATTCCATTGTGTATATTTGCAAGTACTGTACAGAGGGGACGTAAGTACCAGCCCTAACCAATAATATTGTAAATATAAATATAAAGAATTTTGTAAACAAAAAAAAAAAATAAATAAATAAAGACAATTTTTTTTTTTTATAATTATTCACCTCTGGCTATGGAATAAATTATCAAGGCGTATGATGCTGAGCTGCAAAAGCAAAATACATCATCATTACATCAGCTGCAAAGGGAGTTAATGAAATGGCTGTAACTTTTTCAATAACTATTCCTAGTTGGCCGAGAAGGAGTTTTTGTGAAAGACATCAAGGTCGCCATGTGATTCATTCGAGACCCAAGGGGAGCGCGTACCCCCGACAGACCCTTAGATGTTTGTTAAATCTCCTATGCATGGTTATTGGTAGTAAAAGAGAGAAATCGGCGTCGGTAACGTCTCCGAGGCTCCGAGGGAAACTCAGAATCAAGGGAAGAAACAAACCTGAACATTCACTTTTTTCTGACTTTAGTTCATCATTACATTCTGTAGCGGTTAAATCAAATAATTATATAAAAAGAATAAAACTATAATCATCAACAAATTTAAATATGATAAAAATGAAGTTAAATTAATATGGTAATATCGCGAAAAATTAGTGCACGAATTTTTCGAGACTTATCTTCTGCCTCTCCGTATGTCCCCTTTGTAACGAAAAGATTATTTGTCAAGCATATGGCAAATTGGCGGCTATGGAGAAATGGTTCCCTTTTGAATGTGTATATTTATTGGTCATCGCCTCTCCTCCCTCATTGTTTAATGGCAAAATTCATGCTGTTTTGTAAATTATATGAAAAGCGAAGGAATGCCTCCAACTCACAAAGATTAATTTTTCAAAAAAAAAAAAAAAGCTAACCCGATCCGCACGGTCTCTCTCTCTCTCTCTTCATGAATTAACTGAGTATAGAGCAACACGTTAGGGTCTTGATCGTGGTGTGCGGGTGTGAGCACGGCCAACTATAGGTGGCCGTGGTGTGAGACAAGCGATGAGGCTGATGGCGAATGATCGTGGAGTGAGGCAAGCGATGAGGCTGATGGCGAATGACCAGAAAAGCACAGAGTAAGTAATCGTTCTTTTTTGTAGCCATCGTCATTATCGAATGTGTTCAGTATTTTCCAAGTAATACGTTGGTATCTGTCTTGATTAAATGTGAATTAAAATTTTGTAATTCTTAAGAGTTTTTTGAGGGGTCGCGTTGCCACATAGAATTTTTCCTAGTGTGGTGTGCTGAGCCATCTAAGTTCCGTGTGATCGTTTTGTCTTGTAAAATTTAAATTATTTTGTTTTGTAATAAAGTTTGTTAGAATCAATCGTGTTTCACCTGTCGAGTTGTCCTTGTATACGGGCTGGAACCTGTCCATTGGTAGGGCTGTCATAACATCGGGCACGAATCTAGTGAAAGTCGCCATAACATTTGCGACAAGTACTTTTATCAACTTCCTTAAAAGTTTCTAGTAATCTTCAAACCGTGTTGTACCATGAAATACTGAAATTAGAATTAATGCTGCACCAGCCGAGATAGCCTACCTGAGGGTTAAGATTGAAAATGTCCCTGAACTTGTCTTTGTGTTTCAAAACTGGCAAACACTGTTCGTTGAACTACTCACATATTCCGAACTACCACACTTCCAATTCCAAAGTTCCAGTACACAAAATCTGTATTTAATACCACTGAAAATTGTAGCAGTTAGATTTAGCCCGCCATGCGATGGCACGGTCTCTTGCTTTTAAGCATCCATTGAATATTATAGAATATTTAAATTTTTTGGTATTATAACCCTCTCTGAGATGAAGAAAAAAAAATAATAATCGTCTAGTCTCCCCGTAAAAGTTGGGGCTTGCACTTGCATCTGCAATTTATGGGTGTATTCTTAATTCCTTCATTATTTTCTAAGGCATCCCCTTTTCCAGAATCCAATCCTTTACAGAAGGCGACTGTAGTCACGGTCAGTTTTTTTTTCTTTCTTAATTTCCTTTCTTAAAACGTCCTTTTAGCCGCTTCATAATTGGTTTTGCAACAGGTGTTCACTCTCCATTTGATTAAATTTAGAATAATGCTTTTGTGCTAAGATTTTTTGCCTCTGGTCATTTTTATTGTTTCATTTTCAGTCATTTTTTTTTTTTTTTAGCAGTATTTACTTCGTGCATTATTTTTAAGCTCCAGATAGTGGCATATCTGCAGAGTATAGTAATTACAGGCCAATCTCTATTCTCCCTGTGCTACTATATACGTAAGTGTGTGGGATCTAAGGATTGTTATCTGATAGACAATATGCATACAGGAACCAATTAGGTACCTGCGATGCTCTTTTAGACTTGACATGCCTTTTGCAAGGGAACCTTGATAAGGGTTTTGAGTGCAGAGTAATTAAGAAATATTTTAGGGTTGCTGCTGCCTTCGATTACTAGATCACAAGGCCCTTATTTACAAACTTCAGAATCTTGGAATGGATGGATATGTTTTAAGATTACTTCAAGATTTCCCCACAGATAGGCAGGTGTGTCTTGGTCCAATGTTATTTTTAGTGTAGGTATACAAGTAATATGGTTGTTTTGCATGGAAGATGAGATTGTTCAGTATGCAGATGATGCAATACTCAAAGCGTGTAGTGAAGTCTTCATCTTTGAGAAATCAATAGGTACTACATGGACCGGATCAGAGAATATTGTAGTCGGTGGAGCATGTGGGTGAACTCCAGTAAAACGAAAACATTAGTGATCAGCAGATCTCGTACAGATTTCCCACGCCATCCTCCCCTTCAGGTGGATGGAATATTGCTAAATGAATCTGAAGCTTTAACTACTTAGGTTGAAACTTTTGACTCGCATCTAACTTTTGAGAAACACCCAATGAGAGTTTCAGCAAATGCCGCACGTACGTTAGGTATTGTCCGTAAGGCCTCAATGCAACCCGCTTAAAGTCATTTGTACCCACTCCCTTTACTGGAATACTTAGTGCGGATGTCTGCCTCTGCCAGAGATTTATCTTTTAGATAGAGTGGTTCGTGGTGTTAGGTTTCTGACTCCTGATAGTGGCAGTTATGACTTGGACCATCGACGGATGGCCACTTTTCATTAGTTGTATTTCAACACAGGTCTTTCACATTCACAATTGATCCCTGATCCCCTATACATTCCGAGAACAACCAGTTTCGCCAAATAGCAGCGCTCAGATGCAGTCAGTGTTCCTCCCTGTTGAACTTCACACCGTTGGGCTCTCAGAGGATGTCGTGCAATTGGAACTTCATAAGATCAAGCGAAAATGCAATGCATTACTTCCGTAATTCTATTCTTGCATTCTGGTACATTTTTATCCCTTCAATAATTCATTCTTTTCTTTAATAAGTGGTATCCCTTCTTTCTGCATTTCCCTTTACTTTATCCTAATGAACACCATATTTTTTTGGACGCTAAATATAATTTCAAGTCAATGGTCCCTACTGGCTTGTTTCATATGAGTAGGTTTCATCTACTGAATAATAATAATAATTGTTTCTAAACAAATTTCACTCTTCATCATTGCTTTGTAGAATTCACGTTTAGGTCAATAGGTTCTGCAGATTTCATTGCATCCATACATATATAGTACATTTACATACATACGCACAAATATATGAATACGCACATATTGTATACATACATATATATATATATATATATATATATATATATATATATATATATATATATATACTATATATTATATATATATTATAATATAGCTTAGTGCCAGGAGTCAATCCATATTAATAACCAATAATGAAGGGAAGAGGGACACACACAGATGTACACTCGGCAAGGAATGTTAAGATACAGTTTTTTTAAATCTTCGGACATATAGTGTTCAATAATGCCACACCTGGCAACTCTAGAAAGGGGGCGGAGCTTCAAAATCATAGCGTAATGTTTGACACTCAACTGACGTAACATTAATGCGTAATTGAAGACGGATCTTAAACAATGAGAGAAAGTGTTTTAAAATTTGGTCAGTACTTTTGGAAATCGTGAGGAACAATACAGTAAAGAATGAAATATTATGACGATAGAGAGAGAGCGCGCAAGCATACGGCTATCGATAGAGATACTTGATTAAGTGACAATATCTTTTTCAAATGTTTCACAAGTGGGGAGCGAGAGAGAGAGAGAGAAACTTGGAAGTGAAGAAGAGAGAGAGAGAGAAACTTGGAAGTGAAGAAGAGAGAGAGAGATCACAAGTATAGGCCTATCTATAGAGATACTTAATTCATTATATTTACTTTGAAAGATTGGGTGATAATATTTTTACAAATGTGTTTTAAAAGAAAGAGAGAGAGAGAACAAAATCTGCTTACGTGAAAGCTTAGGCCTATTTATAACTACTTAATTTCATTATATTTTCTTTGGTAGATTGAGTGGTAATATATATTTTTAAAGTATGTTTTAGAAGTGGAGAGAGAGAGAGAGAAATATAGTATTGGTGACGGACTTGTGACGGGGAAAGGCAGAATGAGGAGCGTTGAGTCGGTGCACAGATACCTGGGAAACTGGATGATATGACTGCCAAGATCGTGCTGCACTATGCTAGATAAACTTTGAAGGATCATAATATTCTAGTCAATTCTCTAAGAATTCATAACCTAATCTTGATTTCATTCGACAGTTGCCATAACATTCAAAGATTGTAAAAAGACGTGGAAAATTTTAGAACAGGCTGCTTGCTTCTCTTGATATAATTCTGTACTTTTTGAAAATCGGGTTTCATCCACAAATAATTCCCGAAAAAAGCTGTGTTAAGTAAAAATAGTTATTACCACAAATAACCCAATATGAATTGCACAGGCAATTAAAGTTTTATATCGTGCAAATAATGCTGATGTGTTGGGAGATCTTTCAGCCTCGCAGCAAAGAAATGCAGTCGTGTAGGGCTGTAGGCTACTACGAACTTCTTTGTAATGGGAGGATATAGCCAGAACATCTTTGAGCTGACATGCTACTTTAACCTTGATAAAGATCTATGTTTAAAGACGGCATCTTTGTACACAGCAATTAGCATTCGATCCATGTCAACGTCAAAGTAATCAAAGTGTGAAATCCGTTACGTAAACCAGTATCCAGTGACTTGCGCTTTCCCGCTCGAAGTTCTAGGGCTCCTCCACATCATAGAAAACGCTCTTGCGTATGCAACTAGATTTGCTCAACCTACCTTAGCCTTAGCAACATTGGCTGCCATTGACGTCAGCTAAAATTAAACGCTTTGGAATACAAACATGAGTTTGTAGAAGCTAAAAATAATTGCATTCACCACTTACAATGATACAATAATATCCCCGTTCATGAAGGAAAACGAGTATATATTGTCGTCGTGATACATAGTACTACAATCAGAAATTCACATTCTATCTACCAGATCTCTATGAACGAATCCATCTGAGAAATTCCAATTACTTCGGACATATATCGTGTTTTTAAGTATCTGAACGGTTTTGTTTTGCAGTTTTAACAAATATGATATAATTTGCAGTGTATATTCATATTCTAGATTAAATTTAGCGATATTATGTCTTTTCAGTAAAAACAAATGGGAAATTCGATGAACGAAAGCTAATGAAAACTGTATCTTCAGTTTTCTTTTCGAGTGTACATGCAGTCTTTATTGCAACGTTTCGTAATTATCAAGTTAATTACATCATCAGGCTGTTAAAATGAAAAATAAATTTCCTAGTAAAATTGTAAAAACAAAACTAAAAGTTAGAAATTCAGAAATGCAAAAGCTAAAATGACAATTTGTCGAAAATTGCATTTTTCCTAACTATACAAACCTGAGGTCCTTTAACAATAGGAAGTAGCTGCCGCTAGCTACTTCCTATTGTTAAAGGACCGATGGTTTGTATTACGTATCGGAACAAAAAGTTATTCTTACAAGTGTACAAAATATACACATTAAAATTAAGGAAGTTAAATTATTTAAAAGGACATACATTAAAATGAAAGATAAATGAACATATAAGCAAAAATTGACAAAAGATTGAAAGCATCAGTGAACAGTTTACAGAACAAAGAAGTTAAGGACCGACCTGAGAGTGACAGCGTTAAACTAAACGCAAAACATAAATAAAAACAATACAAGTCAAGACAAATACAGAGGGGAGGAAGACGTAGGGTGTGTTCAACGACGGAACAAGTTGTTTAATAAAGAGCGATTCTAGAATAACAAGGTCGTGCGGGTTGGTGGTATGGCCTAAAATACAGAAGTCTTTATTATCGATATATATGTTTTACATATTTTGGAGTGATTTCTAATATTGGAGTGTTCCGGGTTTGCAATCCTGCTGCCAGTATGGAAGCTTATGCCACGATGAGAATCGATACGCACCTTAAGGAGTCTGCTGGTGGATCTACCATTCCTGGACGTTTTAGTTTTCAGAGAAAACGGCTGTTTTAATACCACGATTTTTAGGACTTGGTTACCACTTTTATAGCTCCTGTTTTATGAATTTTAAGTCCAACTCTGTTTCTACCCTTCTCCACCGAGCACTTGTCCTTACGTCGAACTGGGTCCTTTTCCATAACGAAATAACATTTTTAATTGACTTTTTTTAACAATAACAGTTTCCCTGCTAAGCTAATTTATAGGAAATTAGATCACCTACTGAAAAAACATTTCATTGTTAAACCAAAAGTTTTAACTGTCCCTAAAATGAAGTTCTATGCATGCTTTCATTACTCATGACATAAATTTCACAAAAAGTTCACAGAAATCATTCAGGAACATTTTCATGCCATACAAACTAAAATTAATCCTAAGAAACCCTTTCACCATCGGTTCCCTCTTACCTTGAAGGAGCGATTATCACCTTATATGTCCTCTGGTGTTATTTATAAATATACTTGCCCTGAATGTCAAACAGAGACCTATGTGGGATCCACCAGCAGACTCCTTAAGGTGCGTATCGATTCTCATCGTGGCATAAGCCGTACTGGCAGCAGGATTGCAAACCCAGAACACTCCAATATTAGAAATCACTCCAAAATATGTAAAACATATATCGATAATAAAGACTTCTGTATTTTAGGCCATACCACCAACCCGCACGACCTTGTTATTCTAGAATCGCTCTTTATTAAACAACTTGTTCCGTCGTTGAACACCCATACGTCTTCCTCCCCTCTGTATTTGTCTTGACTTGTGTTGTTTATTTATGTTTACGTTTAGTTTAACGCTGTCACTCCTCTAGGTCGGTCCTTAACTACTCTGTTCTGTAACTGTTCACTGCTGCTTTCAATCTTTTGTCAATTTTTGCTTATTTTATGTTCATTTATCTTTCATTTTAATGTATGTCCTTTTAAATAATTTAACTTCCTTAATTTTAATGTGATATTTTGTACACTTGTAAGAATAACTTTTTTTAAGAGCTTTTGCATTTCTGAATTTTTAATTTTAGTTTTGTTTTTACAATTTTACTAGGAAATTTATTTTTCATTTTAACAGCCTGATGATGTAATTAACTTGATAATTACGAAACGTTGCAATAAAGACAGCATGTACATCTGTGTGTGTCCTCTTCCCTTCATTGAGGGGTGGATTATATATATATATATATATATATATATATATATATATATATATATATATATGATATAGATATATATATATATATATATAGATATATATCTATATATAGATATATATATATAGAATATATATATATAGATATATATATATATAGATATATATAGATATATATATATATATATATATATAATATATATATATATATATTATATATATATATATATATATATATATATAATGTAGAATCTACTAGTAACTTTTTTACCAGACACATATGTAATTGTAATAGTCACAATGCCCTTTTAACCTCCACAGCTCTTCAAGCTTTTTTGGATACTCTTGTCACTTCAAAGCCTTGAGATCCAAATGCAAGAAATATGAAGAAATTATGATGTCCGGTAGTGGGAAACAAATCCGGGCTACGTGATTATTGTAGCCCTGGTTCATTTCCCGCTACCAGACATCATAATTTCTTCATATTTCTTGCATTTGGACCTCAATGCCTCGTGGTGACAAGCGTATCCAGAAAATAACGAAGAATTCTAGAAGTTACGAGGGCATTGTGGCTATTATAGTTGCACACACACATATACAATACTTGTGTATAAGTGCCAACGTTTAGTGATGTGATCTGGTTAATTACTGAGTTATATTTGCTTTCGATCATTATTGATAAACCTTGTAGGTAAAAACAGACACAATGTGTTTTTCCTATATTTTATTGAAGTGTTTTGAACAATTCCGTAATTATGAAGTTACAGGAAACCGACGTAACAGCTGCAACAGGACATTCGATAAGACATTATCAGATTAAATTTTGATGAAATAAATAAATAAAAACGAAAAAATTTAACGTCACAAAAAGCCACAAATAATGTTATGGTTAAATAGTTTTAAAAGTTACACAAGGAAAATGTTGTTAAAGGTATTTCTGATTCAAGTTAAATTAGAGGTGCTTTAATTGCAATATGTCATGGAATTGCATCCGAATAAGGCATCAGAGGACAAGAAAAATTACCTCTATATAGTCTCCTAGGACGTAATAATCAACCAATACATTTGCAGGAAGAAGCTTATTACCAGTTACAAATATGGCACATTATATGGTGTTCGTTAATTGAGACAGCATTTGATCAGCTCTCACCCAAACAGAAGTGTAAAAAGTGATATATAACTCCAATTTTAAGTAACTATTAGTCGACCTTCCCATACCTGCGTTCACCAACTAACGTGTACTCTGAGTCATCCCTTGTTTTAGATACTATTCGAGTCTCTTTTCAGACCTAACGTGTGCGGGCTTATTGATTGGTCATGAGAGATGAGACATATTAGATATATAACAGAATGGAAGTGGATTCGGCCTAGAATGACTCGGCGTCGAATGTAAGTCGGCATTATTCCGGAGAGTTTTATTTATTTTTTTTTTACTCAATAGCTTTCTTTCCAAGTAACTTAGCTTTCTTTCCAAGTAACTTAGCTTTCTTTCCAAGTAACTTGCCAATCTTGTTTGATTATTCGATAAAAACGATCAAAGTAAAAGGCCGAAGTAAGCAGACATATATATATAACTTTTTTGTAACAAGTAGCCGTAAGCACGTACTATGATCTTATGCTTATCTAAAACAAGTAGACGTAATTCCCCAACCCAAAAACCCTCTATATTAACTCTTACATGAGGACGAGAGTAAAGACTACAGAAAAAAGGAAGCTGCCTCATGGTATGCGCTCTGTAAGCGTGGAGGCTATCATTTACTGTCCGGTTACTGGTAAGTTCCCTCCTCTGCAGTGTCTAACGCCTCCTGCGCCTTCCTCTCGGCGGCGATGGAGGCGTGCTCCTCCCTGATCTTCTCAAACAACTTGGCGTGGCGGGCTCGGAGGTTCTCCACGGCTACTGTGTTCTTAGGCAGACTCTTGATCAGGTCTTGCCTCTGCTGGACAGGGTCGACATGCCTGCTGAACGAGAAGAAAGGACATACAGTGACCAGTGGCGGAATACCCAGTACATGCCAATTAGGGTAAGACTAGGGACCCCAGAGCCCTGGGTGGCCCTTGGCCCCAAAGTTGCTAGCCGGTATATTAAAAATTGCGTAGCTGCAAAAATCATTGTCCCTATATATATATATATATATATATATATATATATATATATATATATATATATATATATATATATATATATGTGTGTGTGTGTGTGTGTGTGTATATATATATATATATATATATATATATATATATATATATATATATATATATATATATTACCCTTGGCCTAGGGGCCCAAAGAGACATTAGTTCGGTACTGACTCCAACAATGACTGCAATGGCGCATCGCTATAAAGCATGCTTAACCTGTAAGAATATGATGATGACTATGACCTAACAAAATTTCTTGAGCTACGCTGTACTTAAGAGAATTGAAAATGTTACTTAAAATTCAAGTAAATGTTATGGAATACACGTACTGCATCGGAAGCATCAAGTATGAAGTCAAAGTAAAGGTTATTAAATATGCCAAACGATCCTACAGGACACTTTCTGTGCTATCGTACTCCATTTAGGTGCACTGCTTGCACTAGAGCGGGTTTAAAAGCCTTTCCTGATACTAAATGGGAATTTGCAGTCTGGCTACTTTGGTGATAAGAACATTAATATAATAGATCTGCTATGATTTTTTTTAGCTCATTTAAAAAGGGTAGTACGAGGGAATACTACACGAAAGCCAGAGAACTAAGTGCTATTGTCTATAAATAAGGAGGGGGTCATGGATGACTCATAAATGAGAGCTGGTTTTCAAACAATAATTCTTAAGAAAAAAAAAAATCCTACCCCTGGCCTGGGCTCTTTATCGTCTTCCTGATCAGTGTCACGAATGAAATCAAATGTGATTTATTCGTTCTTCAAATGCTTCCTGCCGTATGATAAAAAAGAATTCATGTCTACATACTTTAAAAATCGACAAAATATTTCAATCTATTCGGTTATAAACTTCAACAATGCATGCGAGGTACAATATAGTGTCTAGTCAGTCCACATATCGTTCTCCGCACGATGTGCAGGTGTCTCATCGATGTCCTTGAGAAATAGTGAGCGTAGTAGCAGCCCAGAACACTTTTGTTATTCATTATTTTTTAACTGATAATTTTGTTGGTTGAGTCAGAAAATTAGGAATTATGAAGGAACACACACAGTAGCTACACAAGCCCCAGTGGGACAGCCAGGTGATAGAAAATGAATTGAGCATAAACCAGTAAAAAATGCGCTGAAATTTCGTCGGCGCAATTGAGCTTTCTGTACAGTGTAATTTATGTTTTTGCGCCTACAGCGGTGCCAGACGCACGATTAAATAAAATAAAACCACTGAGCTAGAGGGCTGCCTTGGTATGTTTGAAGGTTGGAGGGTGGATGATCAACATACCAATTTGCAGTTCTCTTGCTCAGTGGTTTTTAAGATCTGAGGGCGGACTGACAGCTAGCCATCTAAATAGTGTTATTTTACAGAAAACTAAAAGTGTAAACAATTCTCTCTCTCTCTCTCTCTCTCTCTCTCTCTCTCTCTCTCTCTCTCTCTCTCTCTCTCAGGGGTAACTTCGTAAACAAATAAAGTTCCAAGTTACAGGGAGCGCTTAAGAAAGACTGAAAACGAACTTGTCAAGCAACGAATTTATCTAAGACTGAATTAAGGGAGGAAGAGTAAAGAAATGAACAATAATCGTAGGCTACAATAAATAGGTGTATGCGGTCACCGTCTCTAGTATGGACACTATTCAACAGGTAATACCTACATCCTGTTTAGGCCCTGACCCGTATCTGGTGAGAGCTGGCTTTCAACTTATGTTTTTATAAGAAGAAAAAGAGTAGCAGCGATAAAAACCGTATATAAATTGGGAAGAGGAACCTATTGCGTGTTACTGGCTGATCCTGTAATGTAATAAACGCAAGTTGAAATTATTACGCTTTTAACATAGTCATGTGGAAGAAGGCTTTCAGTTTTAATTCTGATTATCGTGTCACTGGAAACGTCTCAAAATAATCAATAGCATCGAAGCTTCGTCAGTCGCATCATCAAGTGTTCTTCATATGTAAAAGCTGACACGAGTAGCTAAAAGCTAAAATTTGTTTTTAGAAATCCAGGTAGCTACTGACAGAATCGCCTTTCACAATAATGAAAGTCATCGCGCCGTAAGCTGGCGTAACGCCAAACCCCGTAGGGGATAAGCGCCGTCAGTGCACCTCAGGCGGTGCGCTGTAGGGATTACTTCAGGTTCTTTGTAGCGTGCCTTTGGCACAACTAGCTGCAGCCCTTTTCATTTCTTTTAGTGTGCCTCCTTTCATATTCTCTTCCATCTTACTCTCCACCCTTTCCTAACACTTAATTCACAGTGAAACTGCGAGGTTCTCCTCCTGTTACACCTTTCAAATTTTTACTGTCAATTTCCGTTTCAGCGCTGAATCACCTCATAAGTCCCAGTGCTTGGCCTTTGGCCTAAATTCTATATTCAATTAGATTCCAACGCCAACACATATGTGCCATATTAAAATCACTGGAACGCAAGTGTGTAATTCCACCGCATTCGCTGATCGTCCGAAATTAGTCGAATTCAACTGCTGTATTCTGATATCAAACGTAATAACAAGACGGAAATAAATTGCGGCGTGTTGAATCGTGTGGCGTAATATTCTGTTCCACATAAGCCTAAAAACACTCACGTATCACGAATTGTAAGAAAGGACTTGAATAATGTGAGAAGAGAGGCATAATAATACTGTGAAGGTTCGCTTGTAGCGTCGGAAAAGTTGTCCGGCCAACTAAAACAATTTTTAGAATATTGCTTAGAAATCTAAGTTCCACCATTATGTGCTGTTTGTTGCTGCTATTATTTTTACAATTTCTTTTGACTCGCGCATTGAAAGGCACAAGAAGAGACACAACCCTTGAGAGAATCGAACTGAAACAGATATACTTGAATTTAATACACTTGACATGACTGATGGAGCCGTTTCCGAGAATCAATAGCTTGTAATGATAATATCAACGCAATGTTTCAGTTTACAGCGAACTTTGGATGTTGATTTAAATGTTACCAGTGCCATCGAATTCACACATACACACACATAATATATATATATATAATTGGTAGCGAGCGAGATTTAAATGGAGTACTAAAGTGCAAGTAACGCATCTGCGGCTTTTGTCATTCTTGATAGGTTTGCCGTTTTTAAATTACACTGCTTGTTATTGATTATAGTGTCATTTACTTATGTTCATTACCTACTTTGATTTGCCACTGGTTCTAAATCCTTTGACAATTTTATAAACTACCTCACTCACTGAAGAGCCAACAGCCTCGGCTTATTCCTAATAAACATAAACATCAATAAAAGATGAAGAATCTCTCTTCCAATGCTTACACTTCTCCGGCCTCCTGTGCTTCGAGGATGGCTCGTTCGGCAGCAATGCGGGCGTGTTCCTGACGGATCCTCTCAAACTCAGAGTTGTGGCTGAAGCGGGCGTTCTCTACGGCCTCTGTGTCCTTGGGGAGATTGGAGGCGTCGACGTGGAAGCCATCTTCGTCAGCGTAGTACACTACCTCTTGCACCTGCAGCCGGGGGTCGACGTACCTGTGGATTGAGGCAAAAACTTACTTCATTTATATTAAAAGACGGATTGAAGGCCAACTCTGCTTAAATAATGGCTGTTCTAGACTTCGCAGGATAGGAAAACAAAGCTTCCCTAGAGAGAATTGAGATTTTACCCACAAATTATAATATATTTTGTGAATTAATGCTGACGAAGGAAGTCCGTATTCTCTTTCTCGCTTAGTACTGCTATTTCACGGTATCAAATACCTTTTCGCATATTTCTACCATTTTTCAGGATATATATATATATATATATATTATATATATATATATATATATATGTATATAATATATATAAATAGATATATTTATATATATATATAATAGAATATCTATATATATATTATATATATGTGTGTGTGTGTGTTATATATATATAGATATTATATATATCATATCTATATATATATGATATATATATATATATATATATATATATATATATATATATCATATATATTATATATATACATATATATATTATATATATATATATATATATAGATATATATATATATTATATATATAGGTATATATATATATATATATATAATATATAATATATATATATATATATATATATTATATATATATATATATATATATATATATATATATATATGTATATATATGTATATATATACACATATATATATAAAACCCCAACTGTTTTAATTGTTTTTTAACTGCATGCCTTTGTCCTTATTTCAAAGTGGATTGTGCCAGAAAAGTACTAGCTTTTCTGTAATCTTCGCTGACGAGGTCTCTAGTCCCACCCCATCCTTTCCTTGACCTCACGGGACGTCTACCATTGTACGACCTGTATTGTATAGGCGTAGATGTTTGCAAGTGCGCACTTAGAATGACAGAGGACTGACGCTTACCTGAAGACTCCCCTTGTAATGCCATCTTCTCCTCTCTGTTCCTGGTGCTCGCGGTCTGGAGTGCCATGGTAGTACCGGGATGCAGCCCAGGCGAAGCTGTATGGCCGCTTCTCTTCTTCTTCTTCGCTGTCGTTCTGGAGACCCTGGCTCTCATCGGGACGGGCGAATACCGTCACAGCGATCACGCCCAGCAAAAGGAGTGAAATGATCTGAAAATAAAGTCGAATGTTGGGGGTTAATGAACTTCAGGGAAAGCAGCGCGTGGTAAAGTATGTGAAGGTTAGCTCTTAAAAGTGTATACTCATCAGGACCTGATACTCATGAACGCATACCACACACGCACACGGAAAGAGAGACATTGGAAGGGTAAAAAATTGCTCATAGATATATACAGTATATGTATATATAAAATATTATGTTATATATACATATATATATATATTTTTTTTTTTTTTTTTTTTTGTCTTGTTTGTTTGTATGGTGCTTTTACGTTCCATGGAACCAGTGGTTATTCAGCAACGGGACCAACGGCTTTACGTGACTTCCGAACCACGTCGAGTGAACTTCTATACATAATGTATGTGTACTGATAGATAAATAGATAGATAGGAGATTTGGCGTGCATCATTCAGAATAATGCTTCATGTGCAACAAGTTAGTTAATTCTGTATTGACTGGGCTTTAGAGTGTTATCGCAAGTAGTTTTAACGATTGTAGCCCATGAATAACGGAATTCCTTTACAAGCTATCGAGAGACTACTCGAGCAGGAGAACTGATCTCGTGAATCTCTCTCGACATTCATATTTCTATATTAATTTTCAATATTTTTTTAATCCTAGTTGTCCATGTTTAAAGCTTAACTGTATTAGTAGTTATACTGCGTCATGTGTTCGTTATTGAATTAACGGTAGTCAGGGATTAACGGTAGTCAAGGACTATTGGCTGTGTAAAAATAGTAATGAAACAAAATAGCTACAGAGAGCTGGTATCTTGAAATGATATGAAATGCCACAAATACTTCAACACTGAATAAAACTTGCTTACGAGAAAAATTTTATACTAGATATTTATTAGCAACACTTTTAGGATAAAGTTGTAGCCGTCTACCTTCACCCTAGCGGAGTCCCTTCCCAGACGATCAAGTTTCAGACAAATTATTTATTGAAGAACACAGACCTCATTCGGTGAAGAATGTCAGAGCTTTCTATCAGAAGAAAATCCACCAAACAGTACAGAGAGTGGACTAGTTTTTGTAGAAGTCGCAGCTCAGGCAGTTAAATGCATCTATACGACAAAGAAGTAGTAGAATATTTGGAAACAAAGCAGAAAAACAATGTTTGCGAATGTCTCAAGAGGGTAGTCATGCGGAGAGAGTAAAGTATGATTCAATGGTGACATGATTATCAATTTGCAAGCTTCATGAGAGAGAGAGAGAGAAAAAACTGGTTAGACAGAGTGGAAGAAGCGCTGGAACAGGAGAGCCTTTATGTCAAAGAAAAAAAAAAAGTTCCTGGAAGGTAGATAGTGACAAACAGTGCACTGATTCCGTGGGTTGTTAATCATTACTGCTGATGTAGCTACCTTCGGTTAAGGCACTTGAAGTGCCTAGGGCTGTTGACATTTTCTGCACAGGGATTCAGGCTTGCATCTGTAGTGATCTCTACTATATTCAGAAGTTGAACCTTTTCATAAGGAACAAGCCCACAGGGGCCACTGACTCGCAATTGAAGCTCCTAAAGAATATGGTGTTAAGATGGAAGAAGTAACAGAAGGTAATAGGAAATACAGAAAGAAGAGATCAGTTACAACAAAAGGAAAAATTAATAAATAAATGGGTAAAAATATGAGTAAATTATAAAGTACAAAGGGAATTGCTTTATGATAACAATACATGGCATTTTGAGATTCTAATTGCACAACACACACACACATATAGGCTATATATATATATATATATATATATATATATATATATATATATATATATATATATATATATATATATATTCTAGAATGTAAGTTTGTGCCACTTTCTGCAATAGTTGGTTGAAAAATTCCTTCTTTTTTTCGTTTAACCTGTCAGACATTATGAGACATATATCGATTCCATAAGATATTCAGCGAACACGCTACTAACAGACACGAGCATAGCCACGACTCACTGTAGCAATCAATGAATGTACGTAGCCTATGTGCTGTAGCGCGAGCCGGGGAACGTTCACATAATGCAAATATACGATCGCTTTCGATTAGCTATTTTGCTCTTTCATGAGCCTGAAATTGACTGTTCGGGTTGTACAGGAGTCGGGTCACGTGATCTGTGGCCACTTTCCCCGAGACCTTGCCTTTGCTTCTGTGCTTGGATTGCGCGCGTTTGGTTGCCTTTGTTGCGGCACCGAGGGACTACAAAACCTTGCTTAAACGAGACTGGATCTCTCAGCACTGTTGCCTTCGCCGATAGATAAGGCAAACTTCCCTGGATGGACATTCACCGTGAGTGGATAATGGGTTGCCGTCTTCACTCCAATCTGGCTCCAGTGCTTAGGATTATTGGTCACGTTATTATTAATATAACTGGTTGAAATATCCGGAATATTCATATGATTTTACAGCGTGTATATAATCAAGAATTCTTAACAACACCTTTCACACTTTCTACAGTGACTCTTCAACTTTCGACCGGTTGGTTTTTGGAGGACTTTTTCAAATAAGAGCTTAACCAACACCAATTAGATAAAAATGGTCTGGATAGTTGGCTTAATCCGGATGGATCTGGTCTTGCTGGAAAGTGGTATTGAAAAGGGAAAGTTTTATGGTTCCGTTGGATGACAGGTGACTGACACAGAGAGCGCCTGAAGAACGCCGCCACAATAGATGAATTTTATTGCTTGTTGATTAACTTTCATTCTCTGGATGATCCATATTCCTGTGATTTTATTTATCAACTGACATCATTTGCTTTTATTTTAATACTAAATTAATTGTTTTCTAAACATCACTGCGTCATATTGATTTCCCTTTTATAGACTTCTCCAAATGCTCCCGCTTAAACTTTGTTGTTGAAAATACTGTCCGAATACTGATGTTGCTAATGCTCACGCAGGAGAGAGAGAATATTGGAAGAAGAACTCCACCCCACCAGTTGAGGGATTGCTTCGTAGCTACCTATTACCTATCCTCTTCAAATAAGAATACAGTGAAATATGAGTGTATGTGTGTTTGTGTGTGGTTTTCACCCTGGCTCCGATCCACAATAATTAGGTGACCACCAAGTACCTCATTCAGTATTTAGAAATAATATATCAGTTGGAACTTTCCTAGGTTGTCCTTTCCGATATCTTGTACCTACTGTTACTTTTCTACAACTGTTGTGCTTTTTTATTAGGTTCCTATATTTATATTTGTTTGTTACTTTTACGTTGCATGGAACCAGTGGTTATTCAGCAACGTGACCAACGGCTTTACATGATTTCTGAACTAGGTCGAGAGTGAACTTCTATCACCAGAAATACACATGTCTAACACCTCAATATATTGCCCGAGAATCGAACTCGCGGCCACCGAGGTGGCAGGCCGAGACCTTACCGATCACGCCACTGAAGCGCTTCCTACGTTTATTTGCTGTAATATCGACATCTTTCGAGTATTTTCCTTTACTCCCTTCCTCAATTTCTGCTGCATTCAGTGTGAAACTGCAATTAGTTCATCGGTGTTAACAGCAGGTAAGCATTGATTATGTATAAGAAGTTCAAGTCGATCTGAAAGTCAACGGAAGCACCAGTCTGCTTCCAAAGCATCCAACGGAAGCAATGGGTAACTGAATATATGTAGTACCTAACCCTATAGATGTCATTAAAATCTATAGATCTTGAGTGGAATTATGACAAACGCAAATGACGGTAGAAAAATCACAGGGCTCTTATTCCAGGAAATACTTACCAAAACATAACATGAATGCAAAAAAAAAAAAAAAAGTTAGTAATTCTGTATTACTGCTATTGCCATTTTTACACCTGAGTGACCTCTGGAATTAATTCAATCGAGCACATTGTTGCTTCAGTATATTTTAAAATCTGGTATTCAATTATTCAAAGACGGCAAAATGGCACGTTGAAACGGGGCCGAATGGTGTCATGCACTGCTGTAATTTACTGATATAAGAGTACTAATCTCTCTCTCCTCACTCTGAAAAGAACGCAATTTCAATCAGTTGGCGTTGGGGGAGAGTCGATGTTTGTTTTCGATATTGGATGTCTTAAATTCCTTATCAAATATGTCTCTCCGACCTACAATAACAGAACTAATTCATGCTTGTATTCATTTTTGCAAAATTGATATATGTAACATTTCCATGGAGCAATTTCCATCCGTATTTCAGTGAAGTGACGTGTCATCTAATATGGAACGCTGGAGGTTACAATGGTCGGCTGTGATGACGTTTTCACTCGACGCTTGAGAAATTCCCCACTAACTGCTGAAGTTGTTGTACTATAATAGATTCACATCAACCGTGTTTCTGATGTCTAGGTCAGTCCCTTATGACGCTCCTGATTGGCTGTTGATAAGCCAATCACAGGGCTGGAAACTCTCAGTCTCTCTCGAGAGTTCACATAGGCAGAATGTATGTTCCAAAAAGTATCCCTCAGGAGAGGTAGAACAGACATCCTACCTATGTGAACTCTCGAGAGAGACTGAGAGTTTCCTGCCCTGTGATTGGCTTATTAGGAGCGTCGTAAGGAACTCGCCTAGACATCAGATGCACGGTTGATGTGAATCTACTATAGTAACATTGTTATCATATAGACGTTGATTTTTTTTTTTTTTTTTTGCGTTGCATCGTGATCATTATTACCATCAGTTTACACCCAAAGTTGTACAGAGAGAGAGAGAGACTGCGTAATGTTTGGCTAAAAACCTGAGCTGTTGCACCTTTACTTCCGGAAACCCTAGAAGTTGAAATATTTCGCCAACTCGGGATGACTTCGTGACTGAAGTTACTTCTCTTATGCTTATTTTTTATCTTATTATTCTCCGGCTTCCTATCTTTGTTATCTTTACAATATTAGTGGAGATGAACTGAAGAAATTTAATGAGGGAAATTTTCATTCAAGACATTGGAGTTTTTTTTATTCATTTTCATATCTACTCTTGTCTTTGAGCACCTTGATGCTGCCGTTATGTAGGGGCAAATCGATTACTTCAGGTATCGTGAAAATGCTAAAGAATGGGAAATTGCAATGTGCTGTTTTTTTGTAGAAATTCGTCAGAGAAGTTTGTCTGCATATATATTCAAAACCAAGATAGAGTGTTTGAAGAATCTCCAATCATTTATCTTTTATTCCGTTTTATACTGAAATCATCTTCTCTCTCGAGCGCAAGACTTGACTCGTCAAAGGTTAGCCTACAGGGTCAGATTCTCAAGAAGAATACACCAGGATACAACGCAAAGGGACGCGACGAACTTTTGTCGAGGATGTACATATATAATCATCTTTGATAAAGTCAAAACACGCGGGAGACTTGATCACCTTTCAACCTTGGAAGAAGAGAAGCAGAACCGAAGTGGGTTCTATATGTGGTTGTCCTTGCAGGGTCTGGGTTCTGCTGGTTTAAGCTCGTTACCCCTCAGGCTCAACTGTACATCCTTTCCCGAGGAATTGCCAGGGTTTCCTCTGCCCTTACTAATGTTCACTTTGATTTTCACGAACGGATGAAGAACCGAGATGTGTGTATACATTGTAACACTTCTCATAGAATACTGTGAGTCTACAAGAGAATCATATCGTCAGGAAGCCTGTAGAAACATACAAAAGCTTTTCGTTCCGTTACCAAGCGCCAACGCTTCATTTTAAGAACTATGACTCTGAACAAGTCAGTCACACGAATCTACAACCAACTCTGAAAAATTGTCAGTTCTCAAAATCTTTCGATCCTTAAGGAACACAAAACACCAGTTTTCTCTAAAGAAAGACGAGAAAATACGTACAATTTTCGCTCAACAATTTAGGTAATAATTATTTTAAAGACTTTTCAGCTTTTGATACACGAATATGCATTAAGTTTCATTTCACAATCAGGGCAAATACAGGAATATTTTCCTGACATCTTAACAACAGGAGAAACTGGTGTTGTTCAAATAGCCTTGCTTTGGTAATTCGAAATAAATACTTAAATCATTTCACTAAACGATGAGAAAAAATATCGACAGAGTTTGGAAAAGCCACCAGACCGGGGAGAGCCTTTGTTAGGCTCCGAGTTCTGGATAAACTAATAATATTAATAATAATAATCCAAAGAAAATTCATAATCACATGAGTAAATAAATTAAAATGGAAAAGTAAATCCACGAAATGTCTGTTTGATCTTGTTATTTAAAATACAAAGCAGAAAGCTTTCGATGACCTGCACGTTCCTCCTTGTCATCTGACTATATTACACAAGTGACCTCAACCACTGTTTTTTTTTACTATTTACAAGTCATTTAAGATGGGTAGTTGGCTCTTGGAGAATCGTGAAGAGCCAACTACCCATCTTCAAACAAGCTATTTGTAAACTAGTCAAAAAACACTATGGTCACTGTGTGTAATTATAGTCAGATTAACAAGGAGGACCGTGCAGGTCATCGAAAGTTTTCTGCTTTGTATTTTAGATAACAAGATCAAACAGACATTATTGTGGATTTACTTGTCCACAATAATAATAATAGTAATAATAATAATAAAGTTTGGAAAAGCGACATTAAGACCGATTCTCGATTCCATAAAAGGCTGAATAATAAATAACTGCCAGGCACACGTTCAGAATGATTTTACATGGCACTGCAAAATCGATGAGGCTAATACTTGCCGGTAGAGGGATTGACATATATCTACAGTCATTTTGCTGAATATTTTTTTTTTCACATCGTATAATCGTACTATTATTTATAGGCGGCGGGGCAACAAGTACGTTATATATATATATAATATAATATATATATGTATATATATATATATATATATAATATATTATATTATATATATATATATCTATATATATATATATATATAATAAAATTAAAAATAAAAGGAGCCCATAAAACGGCAAAATATAGAAAGTTTAATGGGCTCCTTTTATTAGTTGGAATTCTGTTGGTACAGAACATTTTTAACCAGTCATGTATAATTCTGTTATATATATAATATATATATATTTAATATTAGATATATTATATATATATATATAATATATATAATGAATTTCTATCACATCACCATGACATTTTACAAACAAACGTTGAGCTACAAATTTCTTTCAATATCCAATCCGCGCTACTTCGAGATTACCACTGGAACTTAATGTTTGTTTGTATATATTTACATATATATACATACACACATACACAAACATGCATGTAGTCCTGCAGTGTGTGTAACTTTCTCTCTGAGCTGGGGCTTAAAAATCTATTGAAAGGCAGAACTCCGGCCGAGTTCTCTCGAGAATTTGTTACTGTATCCGTTGACCCCAACATCTATCAATACATCATAAAAACCGGTCTGATTCATGACACCAGTCTCGTTCCATCAGTGGTAAACTTAAGCACGGTTTCACACACAAATTTTCACTTAAGATGGGCGGGGGCAAAGATCTTGTATTATATAGCTATTGATTTATTATTCGTTTCTTAGCTTTACCTATAAGCCATCAAAGTATAGTCCCCCAGAATGCTCATTTATAGAAAAGTTGACGAGGAATATGAAAGTGGTTAAGAGGGAACAGAATGAATGAGAGTAACTTCTAATCTCTCATAAATCAACTGATCAAAGGGATGATTACAAAGCCATAATTTCCATAAATTATTGACAGCTGCTGAGGCCGACGATACAGCCAAAGATTCCTGAAAGAAACCTTCTCAGGTGGTATCCAGCCTTGGATAGTTTTTAAAATGAGCAAATTTGTAAAAACAAAAAGACATACAAAACACAAAAACATATATACGTGTATTATATATGTATGTATGCTTAAAAAATCACAGTGGATGCACGTGACTTCATTAAGTAAGCGAATGTCTTAGTAAAGACGAAAGCGCTTGGATTTCAGCCTATCAATTTCAGAAAAAAACATTTAGCAAAAAGACTTTCTTTTCCTTTTGCGGTAAGCATTAGTCATCGACTTTGCATTGTCGGGTAAAATCCTTCAGACTACGTGACTGATATTTATTATTCAAAGTCCTCAGCCTTTTGAGGAATTATCGACGACAAACTTGCGAAGCGTCAAGGACGGATGGAAGACAAACCTGTTGTCACACCTCTGGCCAAGTTTGAGGGGGAAAGACAACTTCAGCTCGTGACAATAACGATGATGATTTTGATGGCACTTATTCATAAGATGAAGAAAATGTAGAAGAATAATCTGTGATATTCTGCTTTGAAATATAACGATAGTTTTTACGAATATCGGAATTATGCCTAAACCTAGGAAGTCCATTACAGTCATGACTTTCGAACAATTTAACTCTTCAGCAAATTCCTCGTTCCTATATTAGCACAAACATGCACGTTCTCTCTCTCTCTCTCTCACACACACACGCATATGCACGTGTATATATTATATATATATATATATATATATATATATATATATATATGTGTGTGTGTGTGTTAGTATGTAAGTGCACATGTATCTATTCGCGTGTGTGTGAGAGCGTGTTTGATTGGCTGAGGAGTTAAATTGTTCGAAAGTAATTGCTGTAATGCACTTGCTAGGTTTAGACATAATTCCGATATTCTTAAATATTTATATATATATATATATATATATATATATATATATATATATATATATCTACATATATATATATATATATATATATATATATATATATATGTGTGTGTGTGTGTGTGTGTGTGTGTGTTAATGTGTATGTATATCAGGTGTTTCAAAATTAAAGGCTCCCCCTCCACAGAACAAATGGAAAGATATGAAGTTTTCTGCTATAGCCTATCTCCAAGTACATTATCTTAAGTTTCTATTAAGCTATTTTTTATTTTACATTTCTTGTATTCTCAGACTGAGTGACGGAGTTAGATACAGCCATGGCTAATGACTTGGAGGAAATCAGATGGATTGACCGAATCCGGGCTATAACCTTCAGAGAGGCAAGGGATGCTGGCACATCCTTCCTTTCACATTCCTGGATAGCTAAATACATTAAAAGAGACTAATCCTTTGTTAAAAGAAACTAGAACAAAAATCCATATGACTGTCATCGCAAAAAGAGTGAGAATCTTGGAAGGCCTGAAGTCCTTTCTCAGGAGTCAAAAGACATCATACCAGAGGCAGTGGGTAGACCAAGAAAGTCTTCACGTAAATTGGCGCTTGAACTAGAAACAAAAAGGGGAAAGAAGAGAAGTTATAGTGCTGTATATTGTGAGTTGAAAAAATCTGGTATCAAGCCATTTCATGTCATCAACAAGCCCAACATCATTCAGCAACAGAGAGAAGACCGTGCATGGTTTAGTGGCTCATTTCTTAAAGATTGGGATAAAGCTGACTTTCTCCATGTTGCTGCATCAGATGAATTCTTCATTTACACAGTTAGGAAGCCAAATCATAAAAAGGGCATGATTTGGGCTGCAAATTTGGATGATATCAGCAATGACGCGTGCTATCGCCAAGTTGTGAAATTTTCTGAATGTTTGGGAATTTTTCCGTTTCACAGCCAAACGGTTAATGTGGATCATCAAAGAAAAAGGACAGTCATAGAATGGCGAATACTTCAGAGAAACTGTGCTTACTGGTGGAGTATTTCCTTTCCTCAAAGATCCTGAAAATGTGTTATCTGTTGAAGAAGTCACATTTTTGCATGATATGGCACCATGTTTCAAGGGTTCTTCAGACACAGGAGCTGCTTCGAAACAGTGGTATCGATGCTTGGCCCAATCAGCGTGATCTAGTTGGCGAACACTACCAGTTCTGCTCTCTAGCGACGGCTAATTTTCTTATCTCTGAAATACGCATCTGTATCAGTTGTCCTTCCTCTGTCTTCTTACAGCTCTCCATTCATAGATATTATAAAGCCTGAAGACATAGTGTGATATCGTTTCAAAAAGTTTAATGGCAAGTCATTCCAAATTTCGTGGATATAATGTAGTTCACTTTCGTCGTTTAAAAACTAGAAACAAAACTATGTAAACTTAGATTAACCTCTTCCATTGACAGAAAACTGATAAGGCCCTCCCCAAAAAATAAAAGCATGAATATGCATAGATCCAACACATTAGTGAGGAATCTGATTTTTTTTCTTTGGTGAACAACTGCAAAATTCATGAATTCAGGCAGAAGCACAAAGTCTTTCAGAGACTTGAAGTGGATCATAAATATTAGAAAGGAAATTGTAAGGCATCTTGCATAAAATTCTGGACTGATAACTAAAGAGATCTTCACGCACTTAAACTTACACACACACACAGAGGGAGAGAGAGAGAGAGAGAGAGACTGCGTAGTATTAAAAAATTACGGGAGTTACTGAGCGTTCAGTTAGTGTAATTTCCGGCAGTAATTCGAAAATAAACTTTCGAGATAAAATTCGCCCGCCCTGTTCAGTGCTCCTATGCAAGCTGCGATGCTGTTCGTCCAACCATTCCCTAAACCTCAAGTGGCGTCAATTCATCTGGCTCTCTAAAGCTGCCGGTAGATCTCGCCAAAGGTGGTGCGCCAACATTTTGTTATGTCGTGAATGACATGTATGAATAGGCGTAATATATTGCAATATATTCGGGAAATATCATCCAGAAAAGTCAAAATTGATGGCATCCTAATTTAATATACGTTACGGGACAGGTTACTCTAGTCTAGACAGTCAGGGGACCTTTCACTTCTCTCTCTCGTATTCGATTCCCAAGCGGGCCCGGGAGGGGGGGGGAGGGGGTGGCCCCAAGAAATGAGCGCGTTCTGTAACATTTAGTAAGTCATGCCTCTGTTGACCTAAGCGGTGATTTAGATACCAAGTCAACCGGGGTGGGTTGTAGCTAGGGCGGAGAGAACGAAAAGAGAGAGAGAGAGAAACGCACTAGACGTGTGTCATTGCTCTTGCTCTGTCAAAATGCTTGCCATCAAACCGGGAGGGTTTCCACAAAGTAATCGTCACTCCGCCGGAGCGTAGCTTACACTTCATTTGATATTCGTATAAAACTAGACAGTATTCTCCCCGTTTTCGATTGAAAAAAAAGTCTCTATTATTATGCGACTGAACAGGCTCCTCAATTCTCGGGCTGTGACAAAAATTCCCTTGAAAGTGATTGCAAATAAAGGTCATCTGCTTCTTGATCGAATGTATCTTTCTTTTTGTCTGGATGTTTATCTCTCTCTCTCTCTCTCTGTCTGTAACTAAAAGGTCTTTCATGAATAATCTGCCTTATGTCAGTTTTTTATAATATATTAGAAATGACTGGTTTGCTGAAATGTACTATATTATAGATGGAAAATGTTGAATTAATCTCAGAATAAACGCTTTCAAAAATAGCTCAGAAACAAGTAACAAAATATTACGTATTGTGTAAATCAAACAAGTCATTATAAGAAAGAGGAATTTATGCAATGTTTGAAAAAAAAATTTATTTTAATTATGATGATCATTAACTTCAAAGTTAGCTTCGTCTGCTCAGTCGAAGTCTAGTCGCTCGTCATTTGTTACTCAGGAACGAGGCAAAACCGTGTTTGACGGCACTTTTACTACGTGGATTTGTTTTTGCTCTAAAATGCTTGATTACTATTTGTGCTTCTTCGACTCAGGATCCTGGTTCGTCTTTTCTTTCGACTGACCACGTACGTATTCAGGGAATCCAATCTTCATTCTGGGAATTAGCTAGACCGATAATTGAGTGAAGAGAAAGGCTGCAGGAATTCAAGACCGGCTGAATGTTTAATTTTTCAATGAAGACAACAGGTTCGAGAGGGCGCCTGACGGAATCATGCATTCAGTCGACGATATTATTCTAAATAGGGTCGATGAGTGAAACCTTCACAAATTCCAGCCATAAGAGAAAAAATAAGTTGAGAGACGAAAATTCAAAATTTAGTTGTAACAAGATCATACGCCACACACACTCACACTCAGAGACGTGACAAACGTGCCGGTTGGGGATGCTAATACGATAAGCCTATCTCATTGCTTCGAAAAAGGTGAAGCCTGTGGAAGCATCGTCACCAGAATTTCAGCAGCGAAAGCTTCCCGCTGCACAAAAGCCACTGTAAAAAGATCTTACACTGCGAGGTTAAAAATAGGAGCGCCGCAGTTACCGGGGTTGCTAAAGCTTTTTAAAAAGTCTATGTTCTTTATAATGTGTTAATATGATCATTTCTCTCCTTCAAAAGTGTTTTTATCGATATTTCCATAGAATTTATGAATTCATGAAAACAAATCATCATATTCACGCAAATCCACGCATACACAGACCGACATTTTAGCGCGTACACGCGCTCAGACACTCGCATATCTATTAATATATATATATAATATAGTATATATATATATATATAATAATATATATATGTATATATATAAAAATAATAAATATACGTATATTTATTATTATATTATATAATATATATATATATCAAAATATATATATATATCTATATATATATATATTTATATATATAATATATATATGTATATATATATAATATATATATATGTATATATATATATATATTATATATATGTCATATATATATATATATATATAATATATATACGATATATATATATAATATATATATATATATAAATATATATATAATAATATGATATATATATATATATATAATAATTATTATATATATATATATATATATATATATAGTATATATTAATATATATATATGTAATAAATATAAATATCTGATATATATATATATATATATAAATATATATATATATGTGTGGTGTGGTGGGTATATATATATATGTACTGTTGTCAGAAATAGTGAAAAATAAGGATAAATGAAGCTCATTTCATAACTTTAATGATGAACGTAAAGATATATTTAGCAGTACTTATATTATCAGTTTATATCGAAGGTTTACATAATATAGTTTACTATTTTCCCTCGAGAACTGTAACAGTACTGCCTTGTCATTTAGTCTTCAGTTTCTAATATAGAAATTTACACAATTTCGTATCAACCATATGTTTTTTTTTTTTTTTGCGGTCGCTTTAAAGCTTAATGTGAGTTTGTGTCATAAATACAGTAAATGCCCAGACTGCATCAGTTATCCAGTGAATCGGCATCTGTAGTCAATAAGCAACAGCAACAATCAGAAGATATTTACTTTTTGGCTGACAGCCACTGAAACAATTCAGTTTCGATCCCGCTTACTAAAGTTGTTTTAACTTCATTAGTCACATTCTTTCCTCATTTTTAAAAGCTTGTGAAGTCTCTGTCTGTCACGTTTTACGATTCGGAAAATGTGAGTCAGTCTGCGATCATTTTTTCCCGGAGGTGATGGCGTAATCTATCAACCTGATTTTTTTCCGCCATTGTTGTCAAGGCTACATCATGAAACCTTCTGAGAGGGATTACGTTCCGTGAGCAAATGAAGACAAACTGGTTATTGAGCTGTGGCCGTTTTTGGATTTACGAACGTAACGACTTCTGGATGGGAGTAAGCCTACGTAAGTGTTTGTTTCAGCATACTTTGAAGTAAATGTTAACTGAAGTTTTTTTTCTTTTTGCGAAGGACCATGGCATAACGTGTCCATTCTTATATCTGGAATAGGTACGCTAAATTAACAACATGTTCAAGCACTACCCAGAACAAAGTAAATCAGTAGTCTGTTGTTCCTGAGCAAGTATTTTAAAATCTGATATAGAGTCGTTTAGGTAACTTTTTTTCAGGGAATTGCACTGCGTGAAACATTCGTCTCAAGCGCCCTTTAATCCTCAGCTTTCCTATCTGACACAAGTACTATATCATAGTTTGAGGATGCAACCAGTTCCTCGAGTTTGGAAAGAAGAAGACCTTGAGAGCCAGCCTCGAGCAAGATCAACTCTTGTTACGGCAACATCGGTTTCCCGCTGGGAAGGGAAAATGCCATTTGGGTTTCGTAATCACTAGAATTATTTATTTTCTGTCCTTGACACCCATTATCATTGGAACTAAAAATGTTGTGAAATCGTAAGAAATCTGATCTAATGTCAAATATATTTGAAAAATGCGTGATGAAACTCAGAATGAACGGTAGGCTATGATAACTGATATTATTCAAAATAATCGGTTTGATGTGGACATCATCCCTCATGCCCGTATCCTGGAAAGTCCTAAATTAAGGGTGGCATTCCTAAGGATTGTAATTTTTGGCATAAGAAGAAAAAAGAGAAAGAAAAACTAGCGAGGAAAAAAAAAAGATGGCAAGAGGCTAAAGATGAGCTCATCTTCATAAGCGCAGAGACCTGTTAAGTGGAAGGTTATATCAGACGGACTCTGGTTGGCTTTCATAACTACTAAAAATACAAACAAAAGAAGAATGATTGAGACATAAATGAAGCGTCTGATAATTTTTCTGTTAGCTATTTACGGAAAGAGGCAAAAAGTGTAAAAATTAAACCTAAAGTTATTTGAAAACGGAATTACGCTTCACAGGTATAAAAAAACAAGAAAAAAAAGTCAGATTACTACATATTAAGAAAACGATTTATTCCAAAAGAACACTAAGAATTCAACCATGATTTTGTCGCAACTATAAACGTAGGTGAGGCGCGGCCCCTGAGACGTATTTCATATTGCCTTCTCATTTTTAGTCTGCCAAGTTAACCAGAAGTAGCAATCAACAGCTCGCCAAATGGAGTCGGGAAAATGATTTGCCATTGTAACTGCAGTAATAGGCCTACCATTATAAAGGAAATGGAAAATGAATAACAAGAAGGAAACAAAATTAAACACAATCATCGAATTTTTAGTGCTAAGTCTGACATCTAATCTCCTCCGGTAAATTGGTTGTGAAGCATTCAAACCCACACACTCGTCCTTACGAAATCTCTATGAGTTCTCAAATCTATTTTTACCGATGAAGTGAAACTATTTACGTAAGGAGTAACTGACGTCCCCACGAATGTCAAGGTTGAGTCCATTACAGTACAACGGGTCAAAACAGAAATTACTTTAATTTAAAGATACCATGAAACAATATATCGTACAGCCTGTAATTTTACGTGGAAGCGTTTAGTGGCGGGGAAGCATGATGAGGGAATTCACGCGGTATTTTTATCTCTTAACAGCGCCCCTGGGTGAGGCTGTGTAGGAAATAATTGGGTAATAAGTTTCGAAAGGGCTGTTGGGCCATGCACGGGTTTAAATATCAAGACGTTGAATTTACGACGAAATTTCATTATTCATCATTGGTGAATTGAGTAAGGAAATTTTTACCATGAAATATTAGAAAGAACGTTTCATATATATATATATATATATATATATATATATATATATATATATATATAATATATATATATAATATATATATATATGTGTGTGTGTGTGTTTGGGGTGGGGGGGGGGGGGAGAGACTTCTTCTGCCCACACTATACTGAACTTTTTTCAGACATCATTGATTTTAGAGAAAATTTACTCAAGTTTCTCCTGTTATCAACAGAACTGCTATTCTTATACCTGATGACTGGACTTTTGGATCCACGTATGTCCCTTGACACAATTTGACCAAATCTCACTTCGAATTTTCTAAAAGACACTGAAAGCAATCCGCTCACATCTTGTGTTTTTTTAGACGCTAGTATTTAAATGATTTCTTTATGCTGTTTGGTTCATGTTGGGGTTTTGGGGGACACTGCGGTAATACTGACGTGGCTTTGGAACTTTTGTTTCTGAAACTTGGTCCTGCAGTATTACCTTTCTCAGATATTATTCGATAGCAAAGTCAGAAAAACGAAACATCAAACTGAGTGTAATAATAATAATAATAATAATAATAAGGAGAAACAAATCCTCAGTTATGTATATGTACATATACTGGAAGACAAATCTGTTCAGAAAGCTTTCGGGAAACTGTTCTATATCCTTTTCAATGCACATATAGATACATAACTGTAGATTTGTCTCCATTTTAAGACTCATTATACTATGGGTATTGTTTTAGTTTTCATAATATGGCTGGAACAACGTAAACAGGAACAAACCGAGAGCAAAAGAGCACTTATTGATGACAATAGAACCTTCCTCATACGAATGACTGGGCTTAATTTCGTGTTAGTCTTACTGAGAAAAAAGAAAAAAATTGAGCCCATCCGGGTCTTTGAAGGTCAAGATGACGTCACTAACCGAGGTCACGATTCTCTCTCTCTCGTGCGTCAAATATCTATATACTGTTTTAATACGTAAAATATGTTGTTGGTATGCCTATATTCATAACATTGCGTGTGGGTGAGATCGCGTGAACTACATTCACTTGCGTTTGTGTGTTTAAGTGCGCGCGCATGTTAAGCGTATAATGATGTGCGTTATAATTTATGTCTGTGAACTTCCATGCCCTCGTATGTGCGTAGTTGTATCATGGATGAGTAGCCTTAAAGAGTTTCCCTTATGAGCATTGCATGTGCTGAAAACGCAGAACTGCGTAAGTTCGCATTCACTTACCTAAACAAATAAATCACTTTACTCGTATTAATATCATACTGAAACGTTTACTAATTCTCCGTACCACACCTGTACCAGCTATTATTGCTGAGGTACTACTTATATTCACAAGTTTAAAATATCTCATTTTCTAATCAATAAACACAAATGAATTATTAGACCGATTCATTTAATACTGACGGACGAAGCGCTCTGTTCATGAATGTATTACGTGGTATCCTGCTGCAAAAATGTCGCTGCTACCTGGATAATGCTCGCTTTGTGTGAATGGTAATTGTTTTAAACATACCAAGAAAAGGACAAGTTTGTTATATGGTGTGCGTCACGCTTTTGCTTATATATATATATATATATATATATATATATATATATATATATATATATATATATATATATGGGGATTATTTTCCCTGTCAACAAATTTTTTTTCTCACTACGTCACAGTAGATAAGCGAAAGCACTTTGGCGCTCATGGGAAACTGCTAGTGAAAAGTGAAATGCTTTTTTTTATTTGTTTATTGGAAAATAATCATAATTTATTCAGGTAACGAAATGGGTTCAGTTTCATCTTGAAAACTCTTTTGAACTAAAACTACTACGAGTGTCTGAAGTTATTTTTATGCATAAACCCCCACTCGCGAAAATACATTAAAAAAGTATATTATTCCTTAGAATGACCAGGTAAGTTGACCTGTGTTTCTTTTCAGTCGTCTCCAATCTTTTAAACCGATTTCCTTTATTCTTGCCCATCTGGCTACTCATCAAAGCAGCATTTTCTAAGCATTATTTTCGCATTTCTCTAGTGTCCTTAACGGTACTTTGTAGTCTGCTCTTTGAAAGGCATTTAAAAGATAAAAGTAATTGACCTTAGCACCACTTACCAAGTTCTTCATTGCAGGTGCAATAAAAGTCCAGAGACACGACGTTCCTCAGCCAAAATTCCTTCCTCACGATCGAGCTTTCGACTCCAAGCCAAGTAGCTACTCTATCCTTGCAGACGCTCTGGGCGGGAAAATATCACACTGCTTCTTGGAAGAGCACTACAAGAACGGCCTCCTCCTCAATGAGTGTTCCAACGACGTAAATATTTTTGGCAGCGCGACACAGACGGTCAGCAGACGGAAAGGGAGTTTGTCTCTGAATGACAGACAGCGTCGGTGAGCAAGAAAGAAAATAGTATGCGAGTGAAAGTAACTTCAACCCTTGATGACGTCACGGACTCGAGGTGTCACTTTGTTCACGTGCCAGAAAGATTATTGCATCTGGTTTTTTACATCAGGCGTCGCTGTGTTTGCAAGAAAAACAGTAGAGTTCAGAGACAACTGAATCACATTAACGTCGTCGCTGACTATTTCTATGGTCAAGTGTGAGTGGATACACGAATTGCAAACTGCGAGCGTCTGGCAACGAGCCCATGTGACCAAACTGGTCAAAGAACATTTTGGTCAATAAACTGACGGTGTTTTTGTTTTATTTGTATAAGTCAAATACGATAAGTGTCATACAAAATATCTACCCACATGAACGACCTGTCAGCGAGAGTAGCTTGATAATATATGCACCCAAATTGGCCATAGGGCAATTCTAAAACATTTAACCCGTCCATGACTTAAGCTTCTAGGAATTCTGGAGACCGGTAGGTATCGCCTTAAGATTTCTGGAAAAGTTATAACTTTGCCGAAGTGCGCAGTAGATTGAACCATGAATCAAACTGCGCATAAAAGACCGGGTTTCAGTTATTTCATTATTTCTTCGAAGGTGACAAGCTAGAAATTAGCAGCATGGTCTAATGTCTGCTTGGGTGAAAGTGAATAAAGGCAACTTCCTTCCAGTCTCCCGAAGATTAGGGTAAAAATGAATGATTCCAGTTGAAATGAGGCCCAAAGCAGATATTCTTCACCTCGAGTGGTATTTGAATAACCTGTCTTAGGGGGAACCCGCAGAAGTGGCAGAAACTGTTTTGGAAAGAGAAAGTGAATCAGATTCCTAAAAGCGGGCAGTTCACGGGGTCTAGCACAACTGCGTACGTGTTCAAAAGACCGGGGACTTATTTCTTATACCCTGGCGTTGAGAGAGAGAGAGAGACTCCCCCGCCGTAAATCGTTCAAGGATTATTTGACCCAAGTACCCATGGCTATGCAATTTCTCCTTCAGTTACATCACAATATAATTCCATCTAACGTACCTCACAGACGTAAACATAGTTAACAACTTGAACTGGTCAAACAGTAAGGCCAAAGTCGGGCAGGTCACTGCACCACAAGGGAGAAGAAAGTCGAGTACATGTGTGTGTGTTGAGTTCCCGGCTTGGACTCACGGCGGCGTCCCCGTACCTTAAACAACTGTTTTTCCCTTTTTATAACTGACCTGGAATAGAACTTCTCTTTCATTTTCCATTTAATCCTTCAGTTCAGTGCCCAATGAAGTTTTTACAGTTTTTCATGGACATGAATAATAAAGATTAGAATTCAAAGCAGTGGAGTAATGTAATTTCGACCTCCAGCTAAGTGCTCACTGAATTTTATTTTCAGTTGTTTTTTTCATGAAAATGAATATTATGATTGGAATTAAAGGCGGTCGAGTAAAATGTAAACAAAGTGTGAATATGGAAATGACGCCGAAATTTTCCATGAAAAACAAAGCAACATTGGAATTGGAGGTGGGCAGAAGCGGAGGTTGATACCCTTCTAGTCTGGTGTAGATGAAGCCGCCTTATGCCAGCACGGGCACTCCCTTTAGGTGGCTCGTAGGTACTATGCGCAAGTGTTGCAGTTGGACACTATGAGAGGACTAATGTGAACCTCCAGACTAGCCCATCCAATCTAGACAACCCTTCTTGAGGCTCAGTGGACTTTTGGGGATAGTGTTTTTGAGAATAGAATAGAATACAGAATTTAGCCCAAAGGCCAAGCGCTGAGACCTATGATGTCATTCAGCGCTGAAGCTGAAATTGACAGTAAAATGGTGTAACAGGAGGAAAACCTCAAAGCTTTTCCACATTGAAACAACAGTTAGGAGAGGGAGAAAAGTAAGATTTAAGGTAGATTTTTGGGTGAGCCCTATGCCTATGAGACGTTTGTTTGGCGGCCGCTGATTAGCTGGGAGCTGCCTACCTCCATGTACCACCCAGTCAGCGGCCGCCAAACAAATGTCTCGCAAGTCGCAACCATAGGGCTCATCCAAGTATCTACCTGTTCCTCTGTGGGCGATGGTTATCGCTCTCGGCCACTAATCCGGTGTTCCGAGGTTCTTTTCTCGGCTCGGCCAACGCGGAATCAGCGGAATTTATTTCTCGATATAATGTGGTTCGGATCCCACAATAAGCTATAGGTCCCGTTGCTAGGTAACTAATTGGTTCTTAGCCACGTAAAAATATCTAATCCTTCTGGCCAGCCCTAGGAGAGCTGTCAATCAACTCAGTGGTCCGGTTAAACTACTACACCTACCTTAAGTGAACCAGCTATAACGGGAATGAAAAGGGCTGCAGTTAGGGGCCGAAGGGACGCTGCGAAGAACCTTAGTTAGTAGTTACTAACGCCTGCCATGCCTGTGAGGCAACTGAGACTGTAATGAATGACGCTGGGATCAGATTCCAGAGAAACGACGATCGTGTCATGCTTGAAGAGACGATAAAGGAACGAGAGAAAGCAGAAGCGAGGGGAGAATGGTCGAATGGAAAGCGTCCTTTTCACCGTCGATTCAGTAAATGTAGGAAATGGTGGATTGTTGGTGTTGCGCTATTATGAGACTTAATATGTTAAACTAATATACTGCGCTGTATGCAAAACAAATTACGCATGTGCAGATAACTGAACAAAGTAAAAAAAAAAAAAAAAAAGTGAGATAAGATAGGAAAGCAAATTTCCGGCTGTGAGACAGAGTACAAAATTGTTATTCATAAAAATTCTGAGAACGGGATGCAAATACAGTAGTACTACACTACTTGGCAGGGAAAAACATATTCGTGCCGGAGGGAAAGTCTTGCCGAAAGAGGATCTCACGAAAATACCTCAACACGGAGAAAGTTCGATCAAAATAAGATCTCGGAATGTGATATGCTCAATTCACGAAATTCGAAACTTCCTATATATGTCTCACGAATATTCTTTTCAGGTTCGAACGTCAGTTGAACCAGTAGCAGTCTCGTACTCATTGGATTTTCAGAGCATGTGCTCGTAACTTCCAGCCACGCACACCTCTTCTCCCACCTCCCAAACCCCACCATAATTATCATACCCGTAATTTCAATCATGAGCTACGCAGTCATGAAGTTGTACCAGATTCATTGGTTCAACCGGAACATGAAAATACTGAAGATTAAAAGCAAACGAACCTGAATCGACTGAGGTCTGTGGTCACGGTCCTGTAACACAGATGCAGTACAGGTGTCTTCCGAATTGTAAGAAACGCTCTCCTTATGTCGTTTGAGTCTTGTGTGATTATGAAAACAACGAGACTGCTTTTAGAAGCTTTGAAATATGTGCTGTCGAATTAAAGCCTCTCTTCATGCCCGTTTGTTTTTGCATTGTTCAAATACTCTGAATTTGACGACCAGATTTTTACAAGCTTTACAACATAATAGCAATTCACTTTGTGACACTACTTGGACTTAATATTTCATTTCTATGTACGATTTTCGTTACAATTATTTCATGTGATCTAAGCGGAGAAAGTAAAAGGCAACCGTGGTTGATATGATGGCAATAATTTATCAAAATTAAGAATTAACATTTGTGTATTAGAAACCATATTGAATAAATTAAAGAGATTGGATATAAAATTATCAGATTAAAATGAGCGCACTCAAATACCGACTTGGTGAGTTACACGAGTAACCAAATAATCATTCAATATTGTTTTCCGAGCGACACACTATAATGCATTAAATGAATTATGTATTAGTTACACAGTTGTATATTAACATCACTGGCTAACCCTTCCTATGCATAGGCTGTTGGCTCAAAAATAAAAATAAAAATTAATTATTCAGAGTTGGATATAGTAGCGCGTACATGCTACATGATTATTTGTTTCATAAGAAGTAAAAGAATGATAAGATTATTTAAAACATTTTATCACAAAGTTTTTGTGATGATGATGGCGATATTCGAATATAAGTGTAGTACCTATAATTGGCACTTGAAGTTACGCGTAAATCATTGATACTATAGAGTAAAGAGTACTCTATACATCCTTGGGCAATATCAACCACTTGATTCCTCACGGAGTTTCGTTAACTTTTTTAAAATCCTCTTTCTCTACGATGAAGAGTGACCCTGACGGCTCCTATTTGTAGGAACCTTTCAGCAAATCTCACCAAGCTCGGGAATATCTTCTCTCAATGTCTCGTGAATCAATGAAGATGTTTAGGTCGGTCATCCCTCGATTGTCCAGTGCTCTGAATGTTTTATTATTATTATTATTATTATTATTATTATTATTATTATTATTATTATTATTATTATTATTTTCTTTTCTTTTTACTACCTGCCTTTAGTGTTTTCTTTTTTCTTGTTCCACTGACTCTCAGTACCCAGATTGCTTCTTCCAAGAGGAGGATCCAGTCCCTTTCGTTGGGATAATCTTAACTTATTTTTTTCAGGCATGGGATAATAATGGAATCGACTATGCTGCACACACACACACACACACACACACACACACATATATATATATATATATATATATATATATATATATATATATATATGTGTGTGTGTGTGTGTGTGTGTATGTATATAATGTAGTACACACACACACACACACACACACACACATATATATATATATATATATATATAATATATATATATATATATATATATATATATATATATAATTTTCTATCCGGATCTTTCTGTTAACGAATGGTGGATCCACAGAAGAAACAGTACAACTGTCACTGCAATATCATACCTAAATCGTTAGATGGTAGTTGAACACCCAGTGTAGCTACTATTATTGCAAAATCCTTAGCAAATTCGTACACCAACATAGAAGGGTCATGAGCAGTGTGTCGAACCTCCCCACAAGAACTGCGCCATTCATTTCTATATAGAGCCTCCTTTTATCCTTCCCGGATATTAAGGTTACAACCTTCCACTTCCTGAGCAAGTCTTCAGGGATGAGAAATTAATCCAGCCCTACATCATTTTGCGTTACTCCAGCGCTTGCACCCATTCACAGCTGGGTGGACTGGTGGACAGTAGGCCATGATCGATCCTAGCCGAGGCCTAAAGACCTTTGAGCCATGGAATCAGAAAACGTGAGCAATGCGTTGTTGCACCACTCAGCCACGGAACCTACTGTACTTGGTTGCACCTCTGTAATCAATAACAAATAAATAAATGAGCAAATGAAATTATTAATTACCTTAGAGTGAAAATGATTAAGTAAACTGTGATTTAAGTGTGAGGACGGTCGTTGTGATTGTTCTAATGACCTTCGCACGGAAGCTAAAGCAAGCCCAAGACATTAAAAGCATCAGTCACATGTTCACCACTGGTCGGAGATAAAATGTGGTAGACAAGGAGGTTACGGATACATAAGTCAATAATAAGAATTAATCATTTGAAAGTGGCGATAATACTAAAGTTATTAATAATTAGGGTAATGATAAAGAATGACATCTTCATTTGGTCCAAAGGGACATTCATTGCTTTAAACTTTATGTTTAGTAAGACATTTCCGTAACTCCTTCTGTGAATTCCATTAAGAGACGACTACATGGCAAAAGGATAAAGCGGGAACCTTGCCTCTCTCTCTCTCTCTCTCTCTCTCTCTCTCTCTCTCTCTCTCTCTCTCTCTCTCTCTCTCTCTCTCTCTCTCTCTTCGCATACCATCTTTTCCTAGTATCATAGAGCCACGGTCTAGATCTCGATCAGAGCATTCTCTTTAGCGGAGTAGCTAAGCTGACACATTGCTCACTTTTACTGAAAAGTTACGTTGATAATTTCATCTTTGTTATGGAATGTCACGGAAACATCCCATTTTCTAAATTCTTTCCGACCCAGACAGCATGAAACACCTCAGTAATGTCTAGAGACCTTCAGTTTTGTCGGGACAGGGAATGAAGAAGGAGGGATTTTAGAAGGAGAGGGAGAGAGCACAGACCGAGATGGATTATCGTACACAAAATTAATTCCTGTTCTGATTTAACTTATTAGGAGAATTTTCGTAACTCGATATTCCTATGTTGCCGCGGATTTTATGAGCAACGTATGATCTCGAAAGTATTTTCCAGTTTAACATGCCAAACTCCATATTTCCATTTAGTCTCAGTGTTTTGATTACGAATGTAACGAAATATATAATGAAAAATTGTTTCCTTCACAGCTGTTCAATAGGTAGCAGCAGCCAGTTGCTGACAACTGCCAATCAACCAACCGCTGCGGTGCTCTCTGTGGATGAGCCAGTGCAAATAAGCGTGGTTAAATTAACTGCTTCCTACACCCAAAGTTCCAAACAACCCCGCCATACTGGCGGCCGTTCTTTCCTATTTGAATAGAGTCAGAGTTACGTATTGTTCAGTTATTAATTGACACTAATCAAGACGCAGGAGCTTTCTGTGAGTTTATAATATATCTAACGGTATTTATGAAGGCTTGCAATACAACTTTTAAAGTCCCATGGAAACTGACAACATTCACTTTTCAAACACAATTGAGGTTCTACGATAGCCACAGCTTATTTTTATTTTCTAGATTACATCAGCATGAAAACTGTCATTCGTTTTTTATCCGTAGTCATGTAAATTTTATATGAACATTAAATTATAACACTTTCTCCCTCCGTCCAGTGATCTTATACTAAATTTATATCATATACTAAATTTATACATAATTTGGTAAGACTCAGGACAAACAGTCAGTGATTCTTTTAAGACAACATCAATCGAAAGAAAATCGAAACAGCAACGTAACTTCTTTATATCGTGAATTGAAACAATCACCAAGATTCAAACAGCAACTCCGACTTTGGATTAGGATGAGAAGAACCTAAATGAAAGGATTCAAGGGTTTAAAAGTGCTGAAGTATAAAAGATATTACGAATTTCGTACCATTCAGTCAATATAAAGTTAAAATCACCACATATAATTTAAGCAGTACTACTTGTACATATTATAGTGAAACAAGCGCAATTCTTGAGAGAGAAAGAGAGAGAGAAGGGCTGTTAGTATCAGTGGCAGTAGGCGTATGAATGATGGCTGTCACTTTACAGTTGCAGAGCCTTCATTAGAGCGGACGTGGTGACGTCGACCTAACCCAGACACTTAACCTGGCCCAGGAGTCGACGGTCATCTCGATGGCTTTCAGTCCGCCGGAGAACCTGATCTCCTTCCAGGACGCGCGTGCGCCAAGGAGAACGAGGGCACGCTTAGGGATACATCGGATGTACTTCCTTTGTGCCCTGTCCCTGACGACCTTTTCCAGGTCACCCTTGACATTTGAACGAGAGAGAAATCGACCCATTGGGCGGAGAAGTAGAACACAGAAAGTTCGAGTTGCTAGTTATGAGTTTGTTGCGTTTGTTTGCGTCTGCTCGCGTATGGAAATGCAGATTCAATTGAGCTTAGCTTTGAATCAGTTATGCAGCCATGAAAAATGGAACAAATGCCTTTCGTATTGCAAAGGACGGGTAAATCTAAAAGCCAACGCCCACAGGAAATGCTTTTGAAATCTCTAAAAGACAATTTGACTGTAATAATGTGCTCCTTTGACCTTCATTAATTTGACATAGCTTTGGCTTCCGAAAGGAAGACAAATTCAATAGCATAAGCAACCTAATTACAGCAGTTTTTCGGCGCTTCTTCTAGAATATTTCAGAAAATGCTTTTCCGACCGTATTCAATGAAGATGGCTGATTAACTTTGACATAAAACTGTTATACGCCTTACTGGAGTGAAGAATAGCTTACTGTATTGTTAAATAAGCTGAAGATGATGCACGAAAACATCACACACACACACACTATATATATATATATATATATATATATATATATATATATATATATATATATATATGTGTGTGTGTGTGTATGTATATATATATATATATATAATATATATATATATATATATATACATATATATATATAAATTCTTTCCTTTTCACTACAAACCTTTTAACTCTCTGGAAAGAATGGCGTCAGAAGAGTACAGACCTTGACTCTGATAGCTGCTGCTACCCACGGGACTACGGGACTACCAAGCATGGGCCGAGCTCTGCATCTCTCGGCAAGGGCGAAGCGGCCTCTTAACTTTGGTTAATTGCACCTTCCAAGCGAGGGTAAAAGGCTTTGTCGCCCCTAATAGTTATATATATATATATTTATATTATATATATATATATATATATATATATATATTATATATATATATATATATATATGGTTTTACATACACACATAGTTCCTCATTGAACGAGTGGTTTACGCGCTCGCCTGCCAGGTAACCAATTGGGTTCTTAGCCATGCAAAAAATATCTAATCCTTCGGGCCAGCCCCAGGAAAGTTGATAATTAGCTCAGTGGTCTGGGTAAACTAAGACACTTAACTATATTTTTTTACACACACACGCGCGTATAGTATATATATATATATATAATATATATATATATATATATAGTATATATAGATATGATGCAAAAAACTTATGCTTTATTATACAAATAATGTAATTGTTAATAAGATTTTATTTATGTCCTTGTGTCATTAAAAACGGAAGGAGAATCCACATTTTAAAACACCCACTGAGATTAGTAGTAAATCGAAAGTATCGCTGCAATCAAAAGCAATAATGATTTCGTTATTTGCTAGCTGCAAATCTTCTGCTGTTTCAGTACATAATTCCCCTGGCGTGTAATCTTTCAGAGATGAGAATGGTAATCTTATCATCCTCGACATTTCTTATATGTTTAAGATTAATATCTAGGAAATTCTTTGATGAAAAACGTGCATCTTAAAACACAAAACAATAAAGCTTTTTAAAACTCGCAACGTGGACTAAGACACGACAAAGGCCCCTATAACTACACCGAACACTACGGATAGCGTTTTTGCCTGGCTTGACGAAAGAACTGAAGCAGTCTATGGTTTTTGTTTGAGAAGCCGAAAGCGTTACAGGAAGAGACATCGCATCGCATGCTTAGGAAATCAGGGCCGGTATTTATCATAGCTGCTATGACATCTCCTAAATATTCTCTCTTAAGTCACTCAGATCACTCATAGTTTAGAGGAACTTCTAAGAGTGTTTTATCAACGCTCTGAGAGAATCTCTTAGCTATGAAAAACGGTATGTTTAGGAGAAACTTTTAAGCGAAGATCTCGCTAACAATAGCGGAAAATATAGTGCTACAATCCATGAATATACGATTTTCGCCATTATTTTAATAAAAAAAAAAGTATTTTAAAAATTCAATATATTCATTAATTATGATATTAACCTTGTGATCTGTATATTATTGTTGAATTCAAAAGTAGAGATAGGTAATAGATAGATAGAGATATATAGATAGAGATAGAGAGAGATAGATACAGATAGATAGAGAGAGATAGAGATAAATAGATAGATAGACATAGATAGATAGGGATAGATATAGAGATAGATAGATAGAGAAGGATAGATAGATAGAGATAGATAGATAGATAGATAGATAGATAGAGATAGATAGATAGATAGATAGATAGATATATAGAGATAGATAGAGATTGATAGATAGAGATAGTAGAGATAGACAGATAGATAGAGATAGATAGATAGATAGGATAGATAGAGATAGAGATAAGATTAGTTAGATAGAGTAGATGTAGAGATGATAGATCGATAGATAGATTAGATAGATAGATTAAAGATAGAGATAGATAGAAAGATAGAGATAGATAGATAGAGATAGGATAGATAGTAGATAGATAGAGATAGATAAATATAGAAATAGATAGAGATATATAGATAGATATATAGAGATAGATAGATAGAGATAGATAGATAGAGATAGATAGATATATAGAGATAGATAGAGATAGTAGATAGATAGATAGATAGAGATAGTAGATAGATAGATAGAGACAGATAGATAGATAGAGACAGATAGATAGAGAGAGATAGAGATAGATAGATGATAGAGATAGATAGATAGATAGAGATAGATAGATAGAGAGAGAAAGATAGAGATAAATAGATAGAGATAGATAAAGATAGATAGATAGAGAGAGAGATGGAGAGAGAGATAGAGAGAGATAGATAGATAGATAGATAGAGATAGATAGAGATAGAGATGGATAGATAGAGAAAGATATCTATATATATATATATATATATATATATATATATACAAATAAATGAGACATGAATGAGGTGAAGCACTAGTACTATAGGCCTAGTGCTCCTCTCTCGCTACTAACCAAAAAAAGCTCTAAGGATTTTCATTTTCATTCCATTCTTGACCCTTCGTGTCTAATCCTGCGCCAATATATGTGATGAAATTAATTAATCCATTAATTTTGAGAGAGAGAGAGACTGATATGTTAGAAACCGCAGAAAACCTCTCTGTGCGGTTGGCAATCGCCTCTCTGATCAAGTCAGTCACATATGAGGCCACTTTGATCACTCTATATCTTTTTTTAAACTCACTGTCGTCATACACATCGAAATATATCCAGTCTTGGACGAAAATTCCTCGGGCAGCGAACGCGGTGTTCTTGTTCGTCTGCCATGTTTACAGTCTGTGACTACCGCTATGAGAAACTCCTAAGTACTTAGGAGACCCCTCCACCACTCTTAAATCTCGGCCTGAGATATGAGTACTCATAGCGCGTAAGAGGCTTCGTAAAATTCTCTTAAGAATTTTCATAACTTTAAGAGTGTTTTAATGAGTTAAGAGTACTCTTAAGGATTTGCGAGCTTTGATAAATACGGGCCCAGGGTTCTTTTTATATGGGAAGTTGAACGCGTTTATAGGTCCCGCAGGCGTCTCTGGTACGTACACTTGCCTTGACTGGTCTTTATCGCTGGTTGTATAAGATTTCTCTCCTCTCGTCTCTCATGGGCAGCACAGGCAAGGAAGGACTGGCGAATGTCATCTCTGTTTGTTCAGTCGAGTTCCTGGTCTTACCAGTTCAAAAGCGTAGATCATCGTTTGAGTTTATACGCACACATACATAACCACACAAGCGCGCAAACATACACACATATACGTAAATGTGTGTTGGTGGACACATTTTGGTATGAATTGTTACGCGGCAAAGCAGATGAAACGAATGAAATATCATCGATACGTATTTACAAATTTTCTTTGGCGTCATCTCCTGTATAAGGAAAAGTTTATATATATATATATATATATATATATATATATATATATATATATATATATATATATATATATCATCCGTTTCATCTGTTTTGCTCTTAACAATTCATATTGAAATGTGTGTGTGTGTGTGTGTATACAAGCAGAAGGGAGATGTCATGGATTATGGTAACTACAGGGGAATTAAACTAACAGAGCATGGATTGAAAGTTTTAGAGAGAGTACTGGATGAGAGATTAAGAGAAATTGCAAAGATCGGGAAACAGCAGTATGGATTCATGAGAGGAAGAGGGACGGTGGATGCCATCTTCATAGTAAGACAGCTACAGGAAATGAGGCTAGAGGGAAACCAAGAGTTCTAGTGTGCCTTTATAGACCTAGAGAAATCATACGATAGAATCCCAGGAGAAATAATGTTTTGGTGTTTAAGGAAAAGGAAAGTCCCAGAAAAGTTGGTTAGGCTGGGCGAGACGACATATGAAAGAAAGCCCACAGAAGTAATAACAGCAGTTGGGGAAACTGAAAACTTTGAAGTTAGTGTTGGATTATACCGGGGGTCAGCATTAAGCCCGTTTTTGTTTGTACTGGTCATGGGTGTGTTGAGTGCAGAGATCAGGAATGAAGAGCTGTGGGAGTTGTTGTACGCCGATGATCTGGTGATTACTGCTGAAAATGAGGAGGACCTACAGAGAAGGGTTGGAGAGTGGCAGGAGTCTTTAGAGAGGGGTGGCTTAAAGGTGAATGTGAACAAAACAGAGATTTTGTTGAGCAGTAGGGAAGACAAAGACAGAATAGTAATACAAGAAAAAAAGAGGCTCGATTATAAAACTGGAAGAAAAGTTTAATGCTTAGGATCTACTTTAAGCCAAGAAGGAGGATGTGAGGCTGAAGTTGACAGTAGCTGGAGTGGTATGTGATAAGAAAATGCCAATCAAGCTAAAAGTCAAGATATGTAACACAGTGGTAAGACCAGTGTTAATGTATGGAGCAGAAACATAGCCTCTAAGAAGAAAAGAGAAAGTAAAGCTTGAGAGAACAGAGATGAGAATGCTGAGGTAAATTGTGGGAATATCGCTGCATAAGATTGGAACATGATGAAATAAGAAGTGATAAGAGAGTCATGATTGAGATGGTATGAACATG
>NC_087200.1:107256959-107409459 GCF_015104395.2 Macrobrachium nipponense | reverse complement strand
TGAAAATGTTTCTTTCTGAAAAGAGGGAGAGAATGTACTCTAACGAAAGCTTAAATAAAAAACTTTCAATTTTTTCCGAATTGTTTTAGTGGGCTTCCTACAATATATATATATAATATATATATATATAGATATATATATATATATATAATATATTTGTTTATATATTATATATAGTATTATATATATATATATATATATATAGTGTATATATATATCATATATAGTATATATATAAAAAATATATATATATATATATATATATATAATATATATATATATATTTAAAGGTATAAGCCACGAAGGAGAGATAAACAACAGAGTTTCTGCTTTATCTTTCCTTCGTGGCTTATACCTTTATTTATGGATTTATCACATTCCAAACTTTCGTGATTCAGTTATACATACATACATACATACTACATACATAATATATACTATATATATATATATATATATATATATATCATATATATATATATATATATTACATTCGGAATTCCGTTGAGAACTCAAGTATAGTGGTATGTATTTTGCTAAACAGCGCTGACTGCATTTGATGTCTCTACAATTCATTACCCACCACTTCAAGTTTTATAGATCTGACCAAAATAACTTCCTAGCGGACCTAAATCATCTATCATTTAACAGAGAACCCAGTGGCTGTTCATGAATTACTCTGTGAATTATTAGTGCCCTAGGCTTCTTTAATTATTCACCATTATCACTAATTGCACTAGCAATTAATAACACTCATCACTAATGACGTGATCAGAGAGAACTGACTCAAAATTCAAGTTTCCACGGAATATAGTGTTCATTAAAGGCCTATCCACACTAGGAAATATTGTTAAATGATTGTTTGCAAATAATTTGCGAACAATGTTTGTAAACAGTTTCCAAACTGTTTGCAAACAATGTTTCCTGTCCAGATCTCAGTTGTCGTCAGGATGCTTGTCGGTACAGTAGCCTCTGTATTCCTCTTGGTTATTTCAGTGCACTCGATGAGAGATAAGCGAAAGAAAAAGAGATGGTAATAAGGAAGATTTTGGAAAAAGGGGCGTGTCACGCTGAATTACTTCTGGCAGAATTGAAAATAGATACATATATACACGTAGATATGCATACGTACATACATACATACATATATATATATACATATATGTATATATATAATATATATTATATATATATCAAATATATATATTATATATATATATATATATATATATGCGTGTGTGTGTGTGTATACGTGTATGTAATATATAGTATGTATATATTTTTTTTTTTTTTTTTTTTGTATATATACACATACATACATTGTGCATGTGTATACAATACATTATACATGATGTGTATATATACATAATTACACGGAAACACTAAATGTTTTCATTAGGCGTGGAAGACGGCAATGGGAAATACAGAGAAAGAAGAGATCACTTATTAGAGTAGAAACAATAAATTAATAAATAACTAAACGTCACGTCAAAAATGACGGCAAAATTTAAATACCTTTGCAACCGGATCTTGCTGATAATATAACAAGTCTATCACCTACCTTTATTTTTTTTAAACGTTCATAAATGTAGGTGCAGAGTAAAGTCAGGGTAATGAGCTCATTTGCCTTGTATAAATGACAACAATTTTGGGCATCATAAATGATAAAAAGTATTATTTTTATTATAATAACAAGAATTCAATTTCAGTAAATGTATACAGTGATGATAAAGAATTGAAATTCATAGGAAAGGTATTAGAAAACGCTAACCTAACTAAATGTGACACAGAAGTACTGCACTCGTGTCTGTTGTAATGGAATTATTAAGTATGCCTTTTCTTAATAGGCTGGAGACACCAACTGTTAAAAAGCTTAGAGATGAGCGACCTAGTTTGAGCAAAGTCAGGAGATCCACGGATCATCTATTTGTATCCAAACAAATTATGCAGCAGTCTATGAAATTAGAAATCGCCTTCATATGACTTGTTGATGATTAAGAGCAGCGTATTTGGCAACATGCACGGACCAATATCCTGGAAGGTGTTGTGTCAACATGGCCTTCCCGTGAGATATGTGAGCTAACTGAAATTCCTTGAGAGAAGCAGATGCAAATTTAATGGTAATGGGCGCTTGTGCAGTGAATCTGCAGCAATCGGTGGTGTGTTACAACGTGCTACAATTTCAATATTACTGTTTGCCCTTCTCAGAGATTCTGAAATGAAAGAAAAATGGCTGGAAATGGAAGGGAAGTTTTAGACTGGAGTAATGACTGAAGGTTAACAGACTTCAAATATGCAGATGATACTTTGAACAGCAATAAACTATATTATTGAAAGGTAATTTATCTTAGTTTGGTGTAAGACAAATCACACACAATTATATATATATATGTATATATATATATATATATATATATATATATATATATATATATAATATAGTAAAAGGGGGAATGTACAGATTCATCATTTTTAACTTCCCTGGAGACTTAGAGTTCAGGCGACAGCTTAAGAATGCTGATGACTCTCTTTTTTGTGTGATGTTAAAGTTCCTTACCTAAGCATATCAGTGCCATGAGAGCTTGTTCAAAGTGCTTTGAAAACTAGCTGCAACCAGTTATGAGGCGTGGACGAAGAGTGTGAATTCATGTGTACATGTTCGAGCTATGTCAGTTCTTAATGGCATGTATTAGCCAGAACGATGGAGACAGTTACGGGGAGAAAAGGCAGAATGCCGGGATAGCTATACAATGTTTCTTTATTAAGTGCTTGGAGTTTCTAGGCTGGAGATGGGCGGATCTAGTGAGGGGGGCTGTGTCCTGTGTGGAGAGGAGATAATTGGTGTTTGACTAATAACTGATTAAGACTATTATTTACCGGGGAGTTATCTAAGTTACTTGAACTATGAGTTATCATTCCATTAACTATCCTGTAAGAATCTGAGTTATTCAGTTAATACTTTGCTTTGAATAAACGTATATTTTTGTAGTTCCGACTCTGATTTGATGACCTGATGAAATGGAGAGAATGAAACGAGACTGGTCTCGTAAGATACATATATATATATTCGATATATATATATATATAATATATATATATATATATATATATATATATATATATATATATATTTGTGTATGTATTTCTTTACTTTCTCTCAAATATTTCTTGGGGCAAAGTTGAGAGATCTCTGCTTCTGTCTACCATGGTTCAACATTGAGATCTTTCATCGTTATTTTTCTTTTTAAAAAACATACTGCGCAGTTTATAAATATTCAGCTTTAAAAAACGTCGAACAAAAAATGTTTGAACAAAATTACAAGACGTTAAGAGAGAGAGAGAGAGAGAGAGAGACTCATGATATTGGCCTAGTGAAAGCAAGTCTACGGCGTATATTGCTGTATGAAACTCTCACCCACGGCCCCGAAACTATCAACCGTGGTCCATGAAACTTTCAGCCACAGCCCGGTGGTGGCCTGTGTTTTTGGTACCTTTAGCGGTGCCAGACACATGATCAAGACTAACTTTAATAAATCAAATAAAAACTACTGAGGCTAGAGGGCTGCAATTTGGTATGTTTGATAATTACAGGGTGGACGATCAACATACTAATTTGCAACCCTGTAGCCTCAGCAGTTTTTAAAATCTGAGGGCAGACAGAAAAAGTGCGGACGGACAGACGAATATCCATCTCAATCATTTTCATTTATAGAAAACTAAATAGCCGTAATAGAAGTTGGGGTCAAAGTGACGCAATTAGAAATAATTTATGACGAATATGCAATGAACTGGACACAGTTTCAAAGACGAATGAGCAATTGAGTGTTTCTCTGTCTCCTCCTCGCAGGTGTTAGCGCTGGAGCCTTAGAGTGGCACGTTTGACACGAGGCGTCTGTGCAATTCCTGAACTGACACATCGACAAGTTCTGCTCCTCCCGAACCCCTGCTGTCTGACGGAGACTTGGGACCTAAGTGACGTGGCACCAGGGAGGCCGTTAGGACTAGAGGACACCGTACTTTCATGGGTTTGATCATGCATTTTTTTTTTTAAAGACTCTCTCTGCGAGTATTGTTTTACACACACACACACACACCACGGATTTGGATGCAAAATGTTCTTAAAGAAGGTGTTGAAATTACATTCTGACCAGAGGGGCACTTAAACATAGCCAAATCTGAGACAAAAACATAACAACAGAGATGACTTGCCCAGCATATTACATTTAAACAATAAAGTAGATCGACATTGAAAGCTAATTGCAAATGAGTTACTTAGATTGCTTTATTTACACAGTGAGCAATGAACCCAGATGAAGAAACTCTAATTCCTTTGATGAGATTCGAACCTAGCTACAATGAAAATCAGGGGTTCCAAACATTTTCATGGTGAGAAACAAATCCTAAGCAAGTATGTAATCTGATGCACATTTACAGATATCCGTGATTCCAAGCGGCACATAATTTGCTTGCCCCCGTAGAAGGGCTGTGCCGTCAGTTCACGTAAATAGGTGCACTGTAGGCATTACTTAAGGACATTAAGGGTCTTAGCAGCGTCCCTTCGGGCTCTAGATGCAGTTGCACCCTCTTGCATTCCTTTTACTGTATTTCCGTTCATATTCTCTTTCATCCAACTTCCAGCCCCCTCCTAATAATTGTATCATAATACAACTGCGAAGTTTTCTCTCTGTTACAACTTTAAATTATTTTTGCTCTCATATTCCCTTTGAGCGCTGAATGGTCTCATAGGTCCTGTGTTTGGCCTTGGGCCTATATTCCATATTCCATTCCATTCCATAATATGCTTACTTTTGACTTGGTTATTTTAATGAAAGCTTTCTATAACATAAACGAAAAATTTTATTTGGAAAACCTATAAACACAACTCTTGAAAAATAAGTGTTGCCATTAAAAGAAAATTAAACCACGTAGTAAAATCTCACAGGCTCTTTTGAATATTTAAATTACAGTTCACGTCCCACAGAGAGCCACAGTAGTACAGATTTTACCTCCCAGAATGATATTATATTGCTCGTGATATCAAGCATGCTGTAATTTACATGATAAAGCGGTCAACTTACATCTTATTTTATTTTATTTATTTATTTATTTATTATTATTATTATTATTATATTATTATTATTATTATTATTATTATTATTATTATTATTATTATTATTATTATTATTGTTTTAGATATAGCGGAATAGTGTACGTATTCTGTAGGCTAAGAAATAGTAAATGGACCAGAGATCCATTTGCTTGGTCATCTCCACTTACTCTGTCTCATCCGTATTGTTCGAGGAAACAGATACGCTAGCAAAACAAGCCTTTTTACTAAATAATATTTTTAAAGCGTGCATCTCGCATATTAGCGATGTCTTTGCTTCATTGTTGGTAAATTTGTGAGGCACAGTGCAGGAAAAAGAAATGAGGATTAACTTTTAACACTCCCGTCCACGCTATACACTTTTGATGAGAGAGAGAGAGAGAGAGACGAAGAGAGGAGAGAGGAATGCGGAATGAGAGAGAGAGAGGAGAGAGAGAGAGAGAGAGAGAGGAGAGAGAGATGCTACTACAAAGAGCTGTTTATTCCTCTTTGTAGTAAGCATCATAGGGCGCTGCGGCGGAGATTGTGTCGTTTTCTAGTAACAGGTTTAATACTATTCAGTTTGCCATGAATTCTATTTTGGCTACAACTCCAGTGTGGAATAGTTTGCTCAGTTGAATCTTCCTATCAGATGTTTAAGCAATGAGCAAATTCATTCCTACTCCGCTGACGTCTCCTGAATTCGTTGGTGATTTTCCCTTTGGATCCCTGTTGGGTGGATAGTCTAGCTCTAGCTTCCGCTTTAAAAAAAATTGTAACGTTTCTTACACCAAACTAGTCGTTTACCTCTCTACATATTCCCACACACGCTTCACTTCCATGGGAAAATTTCAGATCTCTCTCAACAACTTATCTTCTACCATACAGGCACCAGCAAACTCCATGTTGTCTTTTCTTTCTCTTGATCACATCATAAATTTTGATCAAATCAAGGTCCATCTATGCCACACACACACACACACACACACACACACACACACACACACACACACACACACACACACACACACACACACACAGAGTTATTCTCTTTATCCAAACCCACATTGTTCTTCTAGCAGTCCGGAGGCCTCAGTCATCTTTACTTCTTAATAGAAATCCTATCATACACCTACCCTGGCATATGGTTTTTATTATGTCCTATATTACTCTTGATGGAGCCCTATTAACTCCACAGTTACTCAAAGTAAGGCGTTCCTTTATCCAGAAAAACCATGCAAATCTGGTAGAAACACAGTTGTACTATCTCCACTGTGTTGCAGCATGTCACATGTAATCCCATGCTGCTGTTTTATTATTTATTTCCCTCACATTTACTTAGCTTTCTTGCACTAGACTAGTTGTTCTACACTGATACCTTCCGGTTCCACAAATCCAATTCTTTTTTCCACTTCTGTGGCCTTTTCTTATCTCATTATCATGACCCTTTAGACTGTTTAGAAAACATTATGGGAAACCTCAAATCAGCTTCAAGCTGTAATTGTTTTTTTTTTTTTTTATCTAATCAGTAGCGATAATGACACAGCAAATGAACAAAAGGGATTATCGCAAAACATAGATTGTATCATAACTTGCCAAAGAAATGAAAAAAAATGTGATAACTAGAGCTTCACGACAAATTAACCGACTATTTATTAAAAAGATAATAGCAATTGCACAAAGACAAAACTATTTATAAAATGAAACGTAACAGATAAAACAACAAATGACCTACTTGATGGGCCTCTGAAATATAAATTTGGATATACATATTCATTTACTTGCCGTAGGTTTCTAATGTATTCAAATATGCAGTATTTAACAATGCACTTTATTCATTAAAAAAGACGTTTGAATAGATTCACGCAAAAGAACAGGCAAAAACCAATCTTATGTGACGTGGCTTTTGAAAACGGCGGTGATCAGCTGTTAGTGGACGGCAGAGTCATCTGTGGGAGTTGGTGATAACTAACCTGACAACAAGACAGAAATTAGTACCGAATCCCAAGTGGTGTCGAGATCGAAGGTTGGCACCGTTCGCACTTTTCTCTTCTTCCTCCTCTCCTTCCTAGGAAATGACCTGTGTTCATCTTCAGTAAATACCATGGGTAAAATACCTGTTTCTTGTTATGTCATCAGGAGGAGCCGAATTAAGATATAGGACAAAAGGCAGACCAAACCTTTACCTAATGTGTTACCCAGGTGGATCATTTTGTCTCTGGTGCCTTGCTGATCTTTTTCATGTTGGGACTGGCTACCTAATGATTTATAGATTTTTGTGAATGGCAGCTGATCCTATTCATTGACGAAATCATCCACAGATCGTATTTGTCTAATGTTTATATTGGTTGCCATTGGCACTGGCATTCTTCGGTAGTCGATCCTGACAGTGCCTGGAGGTACTAGGTAGCTACCTACCTACTAGCTAGTAGTGTCATGTTATTGATGAATTTGAACTTGATTGGAAATAGTACCTACCTACCCACTTCAACGATGCCGACAAGTCTCTTAAAAATTAAATAGCCAAATGAAATACACGTAGCATAAGTATACCGACCTAGTAGTACTAGTAGTAGGTTAATCAATGTCAATAGGTACGGTACTAGGTATACCTACCTATAGGTACTCTGTTTTTTTTCATCTGTCCATCCACCCGTGGTGTTTTTGTATGGTAACACTGCGTCCCGGGCTTTAGATACCTAGTTACCTATGCTATTTGTAAGTTTTAGGTAAATAAAAGGATATCTGGGTGTACATTTGCAACTAAAAAGTGTTATAATACCTAATTTACTGTATACGAATTACACCGTTAAAATTCGAAATAAAATATTATTACCTATAATCGTTGAATGTAAGCTGAATGTAACTATCTAAAGCTCGGGCCGCAGTGTTGCCATACAAAAACACCACAGGCGGATGGACAGATGAAAAAAAACAGAGTATAGTACCTAGCCTAGGTACTACTACCTAGCTACTAATAGCTACCTACCTAAGGTAATCTTGAAAATTAAAGAGAGTACTAGGCTAGTTAAATTACAGGTACCAGACTCTAAAAGAAACTTAGCCAAATACTAGTACCTAGGTAGGTAAATTACAGGTTCCAGTGGTATAGCTACCTACCTACCTAATGTTTTAAAAGTTGAATAGTAGCTAAGCAAATTAAAGGCAGCGTACACTCGTTAAATATTAAATAGCCTAGTACTTAGCAATGTAAAGTACCTTTTGTAGAATACCTAGTAATCTGTTAAAAATTAAATAGGTAGGTAGCTCAGTAGCCAAGTACCTAGACTGTAAGTAAGTAGCCTAGCATGTCTGTTAAAGATTGAATAGCCAAGCTATCTTGTTGACAAATTAATTAGCCCAGTAGGAAAATTATATTGAACTGGATATTGGTACGGCAGCCGTACCCTGATCGCTGTAGATATTGGTACGGCAGTGAATTGCGCATGCGCGAACCCTTGTTTACCGCCCCAGGGATATCAGTCCGCAAGAAAAATGGGAACGGAAAAGCATAAACCGCAGAATAATACATTAGTTTTCGCCGAAAAACAAATGTTTTCAGGCTCTAACGAGCTGAAAGAAGCCATTGACATTTATGAAGACTCAAACTTTCAAATATTTTAGGTAGATCTATATTACTATTCCTCGGCAGCCTAGACTATGGCATTTACGGCTTTTCTATACAGTTTTACCACCTGAAAAAGAATTTTAAGTAATATTTATTTGGACGACTGTAATTAACCCCCCAGGGCTCGTATTAAACATGGCGAAATACATTTGATGCCCCAATTCCTGATGGCTTTCGTATTCGCGGGGACAAACGATGCGGAATGCTTCTACAGAAATACCAAATTGTATATATGTAGGTCAAGAATGATCGAATCAGCCCTGAAAAGAACTTTGAAGAGGAGATTAAAAGAGTATTTGAAAAAACGATAGAAGTTACCAACTAGTGAAATGGCAACATTAAACAAAATTTCAGCACTATTTCATTAAAATTGGGATAGTTTTGTTTTAGTAGCACAAAAATGCGGGACAAATCTCACAAAAGCAAACAAAAGGCGGGGGGTGGGGGACATTTTGCTAATTTAAAAAAAAGTGGGACAGATGTTCAAAAAGCGGAATTGGTCATATAATACAGTATGATTAGCAAACTGGTAAACAGATACAGCTAACTGCCCTACCTACAGCAAGTCAAGAGCGCAATACGGCACCACCAACAGAATCTGCCGTACCCCCACCACACTATGTTATTTGTACGGCAGGAAGTCTGAAATTGACGCATGCGCAATTCACTGCCGTACCAATATCTACTGCGATCGGGATATGGCTCCCGTACCAATATCCTGTGCCAAATTATATAGCTAGGTATTCACCATAATTTGTGTTTGAATAGCCTTCTGTGCTACTAGTACCTACCTATAGATAGATGGACAGCATTTACTTTTTAGCTTTTCCAGTCGGTAATCTTGAGCCTAGCTAAAACTGTATTGGTAGTTACAGAAAGGGAATAGCTAGGCCATAGGTTCATTAAAAATAGTTACTACCTATACTTAGCCTACCTGTAACATGATAATTGAGAGACCTTTGGAGCTGTAGGGCTCACCTACTAAAGAATGTGCTCTTAATGTAGACAAATAGAGAGGTGGTGACCAGATCATGGTACCTAGTTACCTACCATGAGGAACCTAGCCTGTGACAGATGGGAAGAGACCAGATGGTACTTGCTAAAATTAAAAGGGTTAAAGTGAAGCCATTGGGGGATGAAGGGGCACTGCAGAGAACATGCGAATCCATTTCAAGTGTCCTTTGGGGCTTTACAGTAGGGGAAACAACCAAGTGGACTAGCTGATCCAGTCTTGCCCGCTTGTTGATCCACCCTCGAAAAAGTACTTTAACACGTCCTGACACTGGAGATGGGCACCAGTCATGAGTCATTGGTGGTGGGAGCAACACCTCGAGACCTCTACTCTCCTTTCAAAGTTTGCAAAAGTACTTTTTTGGAGGGTGGATCACCATGCGGGCAAGACTGGATCAGCTAGTCCGCTTGGTCGTTTCCCCTAGATCAATTTTCATGGGGAATTTTGCATGTGGGAGTAGACATATGGCCTCATTTTCAAAACAGTTAGCATTTTGCCAGCACTTAATCAGATTTCATGTGAGAAGTGTCTATTTTCCATAGTAAATTTTCATGTCAATGTCAGTTAGGAAGGTTGTACAGGGGAATTTCTTGTATGATAAAGTTTCAAGGGGAAAATTGTTACTATTGGGAATATTGCATGTGGCCGTAGGCTAGTCTTTTTACCATATGGGAAAATTTTTATTGAGAAAATTGCCATTTGGGAGGTTCAACTTCAAAGGCTAGCCCTATATCTCACATGAGAATATTTATCTAAGGAAAGAATTACCATTCAAATTATGTACGTATATATTAGTATTTGATACATAACTTCTGAAATTCATTACACTAGCCTTTGATGTGTATGTCCAGCAATGTTAGAATGATGGATTATGAACTAATTTCTTACCAAACACATAAACCCCATAGTACGTATTGTTCTGACAGTTTTTCTTGCTTTTTATTTATTTATTACCTCTAATGCAGTTGCAGTGTTCCACTTTTTATGTTTCCGTTGGTGCTTAAATGATCATTAAGGAAGAACAACTGTGAGATGCTCGGGTTTTTGGTTGGGCCATAACCAGAAGGTGAATTGCACCAATGGGAATGGCAGAGTATGCAAATTGCTCCAGAAAACAGATAGAGCAGTGTTTGGCTCATGTTGGTAAACAGTAACTTTCATGAAGAAAATAAAGTTAGAATATGGCAAGGATTTGCACAAACCTAACCAACAATGCTGGGTACTATTAACTTTCATGGACACTCCTTAACCTTTGTAAAAATGGTGCATGGTACCTAATTGGGTAAATCTTAGGCCTAACCTGAGACACAGTATATCTTATCTGGTTGGAGCCTTATACACATATGTGAAAATTAGTGGTGTATTTTTTACAGAAATACATGCTGACCTAACTTAACCCAGGGTGGTCACTAACTATCCCCTCCAACTTGTCTGGTATTCATTGCTTAACCCTAATTTTTTTCTAGAACAGTCTTTTGTGATTTGAAAGTTCAAATTATTAGATATTGTTCTTTGTATGTTAAACTTCTAACAAACTGACTAAAGGCAGCTCACTCATTTTGTGGTGTTAACAGAAATTGTGCTTATCATAAATTGTAGTGCCAACTGAGGTGTAAAATCCTTGAATTGTTGTGTATCAGTAACACAGTGGTTTTGGATTCTAATGGAGGAAATATGTTGGGCATTAAGGACAATTTAACATTTACTGTGGAACCTCAGTTTTTGTACATAATCTGTTCCGGAACCTCCCATGAAGTCCAAAACATATGAAAGCTGAAACAGTAATTCATTTTATAAGGAATAAACAGTTTTACACATAACAGAAATAAATATAAATGAATAATAAACATATAAGTCACTCTTACCTTTATGGAAGACTCCTGTTAGCGTATGACGACGGAGTGAAGGGGAGGAGGAGGAGGGATTATTGTTTGAAATGGAATCCCCCTCCAGAAGGATTTCAGGTATCAAGGGTCTATCTCCTTGTTTATACTGGCACTATCTGGGATTACTTCTCCTTGTTTATACTGGCACTATCTGGGATTACTTCTCCTTGTTTATACTGGCCCTATCTGGGATTACTTCCCCTCTGGTTTTTACTGGCACTAGGACTAGCACAAGTGGTTGATTTTCCACACTTGGTGCAGAAGCAATAAAGTCTCAACTACTGAGATATCTATGACAGAAATAGCAGAGTTTTTGCTATTTCTGAGACCTTCTAAAGGTTTATCAACATCTATTATCAAAGGGTACAGATCAATGCTCAGCTCAGTGTTCCGACATATAGGCCTGGATCTTAGGAATAATCAAGATATTACTGATCTCATGAAGTCATTTGACGCTTGCAAATTTAAGAAGTCTACTTGAGAAGAGAGTCGTGGAATCTCGACGTGCTTCTCAAATGGCTTTCAGGTGCCAATTTTGAACCAATTAGTTCTACATCTCTCAGAAACTTGACTTGCAACATATTACTATTCTTGATTACTTTAGCAACAACCAAGAGATCAGTGAGATTCAAGTGATTGATAGAAGAGTAGGGGTTTGCTCCTACACTTTAGGATTCCTAGTCACGAATGAATCACCGGCAAAACCCTGGGCTCGTTCTTTCAATACTAAAAATCTTAAGTGATACCCTAGAGTTAGATGATGAAGAAAGAGCTCTCTGTCCGGTAAGAGCTCTTAAGTTCTACTTGCACAGAACTGAGAAGATCTAAGGATCCTCCAGTAATCCGTGGTGTTCAGTGAACGACCCATCTCAACTTTTAACTAAGAATGCTCTTTCTTTTTTTCTTAAGAGATGTATTAAGAGAGGCTCACTCGCAGCACATGATAGAACTTTAGCACAGCCTCTTGTTATCTTCCATCGTGCAAGCCACCTTTGGAGGTGCAAATCAGTGAATCAGTGACTGTGTCATTTTATCTAAAAAGAAGTAGAGACTACACTCAGCGACTGCAGTACCTTAGGCCCTTTGGCAGTGGCAGGAATGTATTGGGGGCAGATGCATAGGAAGTGTATCATCCTTTTTCTCCTCGCATTATTAAAGGTTGTTGAGTTATAAGGGAGTCTGGGGGTGCAGTGTACCTGGGTACCCTTCAGTCACTATTAGTGGATCTTTAAAATCCGTTTGGTGTAGGTACTGTTTTGTTGTCTGTTTGGGCAGGGGCAGAATGTTGTGCTTTATTAACGTCCGTAGTACTTTCTTTGCTTAAAGCTCCCACTCTTGTAGTAGGTAACCCTTGGCTGTACTGCCACGCCTCTACAAAGTAAAATGAGCACCAGCCAGCGGCAGTATCATCCTGCAGCAGCCCTCTTACAGGGAAGGAACAACAAGCATTTTTGCCAGTGCCGGCAAATTTTTTGTACTCAAAGTTATTACATTACTTGAGATTTTGGGAATAGAATACGTATGTCCTTGCATCCTACCTCCTGTCAATGTGGGAATCAGTTATTTAATTACAGTGATACCTCGAGATACAAAATTAATCCGTTCCGAGGTGGCTTTCGTATCATGAGCTTTTCGTATCTTGAACCGCATTTTACTTGTAAAATGGCTAATCCGTTCCAAGCCTTACAAAAACACCCCAGTAAATTTCATAATAAAGCTAAATTGACCTATAAACAATGAAATACTATAACAATTTGGACCATTCAATACCTAACTTAATACATACTAGTACTAATATGTATGTAACTGTAAATAAAGTGCATTAGTGTAGTACATGGTATACAAGAAATACTGTACGTACATATGTACTTATCCAGTAAAATGTGGAACCTTACCTTTCAAGTGAGGCGATCTCCGAAAGTGGCGACAGAGGAGGAGGACAAATGGCAGAAAACTTCTTATAGTATGTACACTTAACTTTATGAAACACATTTAAAAAATGTCAGGAAACATAAACTAAACTTAACGAAACACATTAACCCTTAAACGCCGACTGGACGTATTTTACGTCGACATTTTTTGTCTCTCGGGTGCCGACTGGACGTATTTTACGTCGACATACAAAAGTTTTTTTAAAAATTCGCGGAAAAATACTTTTAGGCCTACCAGCCGAAAACTCTTGAATCACGCGCCTTGGGGGATGCTGGGAGTTCACGGATCAAGGTGTTGTTTTGTTTACAATCGTTACGCAGGCGCGCAAGCGCGAATTTCTTTCTTGCCGCACTAAAAAGTATCTGTGACACATCTCGGAAATTATTTCGTCACTTTGACATAATTTTTACCATTTTAAATTAGCTGTTACATGGAGTATTATATGAAAATGTGCGCATTTTTATGTAAAATACAAACAAAAAAATAACTCATGATTGTAGCTTTTATCAGTTTGAGATATTTTCATATAAATAACGATAAGTGCCAAAATTTCAACCTTCGGTCAACTTTGACTCTACCAAAATGGTCGAAAAATGCAATTGTAAGCTAAAACTCTTATATTCTAGTAATATTCCAATCATTTACCTTAATTTTGAAGCTAATTGGAAGTCTCTAGCACAATATTTCGATTTATGGTGAATTTATGAAAAAACTTTTTCCTTACGTCCGCGCGTAACTCTTCCGAAAAAAATCATGCATGCGATTGTGGTAATGTTTGCACCATTTTAAATTAGCCGTTAACATAAAGTTTTATATATGAAAATGTGCGCAATTTTTTCATGCAAAATACAACTAAAAACAAACCATTGGTTGTAGCTTTTTATTTCAACTTTTGAAAATATTTTCAATATAAATTAATGCCCTAAAGTGACAAATTTTCAAACCTTCAGTCAACTTTGGAACTCTACCGCAAATCGGATTCGAAAAAAACGCAACTTGTACTTAAAACGCTTATATTGTCTAGTAATAGTCAAGCATTTACCTTCATTTTGCAAACCAAATTGGAAGTGTCTAGCACAATATTTTTCGATTTATGGGTGTAATTTGAATTTATAAACAAAAATTACATTTTGGTCTTTACGTGCCGCGGCAGGGTAACGTCTTTCCCGAAAAAACATTCTATAAAACGTGCGATTGTGGTAATGTTTGCACCATTTTAAATTAGCTGTTACATAAAGTTTTATATATGAAAATGTGCGCAATTTCATGCAAAATACAACTAAAAACAACCTTTGGTTGTAGCTTATCAATTTTTGAAATATTTTCATATAAATATAATAAGTGACAAATTTTCAACCTTCTTCGGTCAACTTTGACTACCGAAATGGTCGAAAAACGCAATTGTAAGATCAAAAACTCTTACAGTCTAGTAATATTCAGTCATTTATCTTCATCGTGAAACAAATTCGAAGTCTCTAGCACAATATTTAAATTTATGGTGAATTTTTTAAAAACTTTCCTTCCCTCCGCGCGCGGATTCTCCGCCACAAGTCTCCGAAATGCGTAAGTCCCATTCTCGGAATATTTGCTCCTTGTTTCATATTAGGCATTTCATAGAGTTTTATATATGAAAATGTGCACAATTTCATGTAGAATAAAACGAAAAAAAAAAATATTTGAAAGTTGTAGCTTTTCTTATTTCCGAAATAATTGCATATAAAAAAATATATATAAAAAAATTCGACATTCGGTCAACTTTAACTCGTCAGATATAGTCGAAAACTGCCATTTGTAAGCTAATATTCTTACAGTATAGTAATATTCAATCATTTGTCTTCATTTGAAAGAAATTGGAAGTCTCAAGGACAATATTTAGATTTATGGTGAATTTTGAAAAAAATATTTGTTTACGACCGCACATTACGAATTCATGCATTATTTTGTGATAATATTTTCTCTGTGTTGCTTTTATCATTTTACAATGTGTTATATACCAAAATGATCGCAATTTAGTGTACATTACAATGAAAAAAAGTAACTTGTTATCTTTAACCTTTTAGCGCACAGCGCGATTTGAATACAATTATATATGAAATTTCGTTTTTGCACTATCATATATCGCATTATTTATATATGATAATGATAATGTTTTTCATTTCTGATGGTTGCATACTAAACTTCAGGCAATGACAAAAAAAGGAGCCAAAAATGAACTCTTAATCAATAAAAACTAACAAAGCGTTGTTGATGATTTTTTGAAAAAAATATTTTTTATGCTTCCGCGCTCACTCTGAAACGTTTTCGGGACATGGGAGACATTTTTTTTTTTACCGCTTCGGCGTTTAAGGGTTTAACAAAAAACTTAAAATTAAATTTTTTTATTTTTTTTATTTTTACACTTTTTTTTTTTTTTTTTTTTGCTTTTTTATACTTTACGTTTTTTTTTTTTTTTTTTTTTTTTTTTTTTGTTTTTTTTTTTTTTTTATACAAAATTTCAATCTCTTCGCCACTTTCAACCTTCTGTTTTTTCGTAGTATCTTCCTTTTTGCTTACTCCTGCTAGTACTAAAGGCCTCTTTAAAAAATAACTATCCAGGGAAGATTGCTTCTGCCTGCTTTTCAAAATGCTCCTTAAACGACTCAGGCAAACATCATCGAACTGTGCAAGCATACGACCTGTGTAAGCCTTTTCGGGGTGTCTCTTTTCTACAAATGATTGCACCTTATGAAAAGCAGCTAGAGCATCCTTAATTTCTGCCGTTGTCATAGGGTCATCCTCCTCCTCCTCGCCGCAGCTAGAGAACTCTCCTTGAACGACGTTATGTTGCATGGCCTCCAACTCCTTCAGGTCATCCGTTGTAAGCTCCTCTTGGTGCTCCTCGAGAAGGTCATTGATGTCGTCCTTGTCAACGACCAGCCCCATGGACTTGCCGAGTGCAACGATCTCGTCAAAATCTGGTTCTGAAACAGTTTCAGGATCGTCAACTGTTCCTGAATCTGCAGCACCAGCTTCGCCCACGTCGAATCCCTCGAAGTCTCGGGCAGATACGGCATTAGGCCAGAGTTTCCTCCTAGAAGAATTCAAGGTTTGCCTCGAAACCTCCTGCCAAGCTAGGTCGATGAGTCGGATGCATATCACAACATCGAAATGCTCCTTCCAAAATTGACGCAAGGTGAGGTTTGTGGTATCGATGATGTCGAAACATCTCTTGAAAAGATGTTTCATATACAACCTCTTGAAGTTCGATATCACTTGCTGGTCCATGGGCTGGAGGAGAGGGGTGGTGTTAGGCAGAAGATAAAGAACCTTGATAAACGAATACTCCGGTAGGATATCTTCCTTGAGGCCAGGAGGGTGAGCAGGGGCATTGTCCAACAACAGCAGACATTTCAGAGGGAGGCGCTTCTCTTCAAAGAATTTCTTCACTGTCGGGCCGAAACACAGATTTACCCACTCGGTGAACAAAAGTCTCGTTACCCAGGCTTTCACATTAGCCCTCAACATCACTGGAAGCTTCTCCTTAAGCACTTTGTGGGCCTTGAAGGCTCGAGGAGTCTCCAAATGATAGACAAGTAGGGGCTTCACCTTGCAATCCCCACTGGCGTTCGAACAAAGTGCGAGCATAAGCCTGTCTTTCATAGGCTTATGCCCGGGTAGCTTCTCTTCCTCCGTGATGTACGTCTGACGAGGCATTTTTTCCAAAAAATGCCTGTCTCATCACTGTTGAAGACTTGCTGAGAACTGTAGCCTTCCTTGATTATCATCTCGTCGAACGTCTTAATAAAGGCTTTGGCCACTTTCGTCGTCTTCTGTCTGGGCAATCAAATCACTGAAAATAGTGCTGGCCGTGTGGCTGGTTGCCGTCTCAGTTATCGTATTGCCAGCGATATTAATAAACATTACCTTAATATAATTTATCTAGCCCTAAATCCCCAAAAACCGCACCAAAATTTACCACATTGGCAACCCTGTTACCTCCTATTCTGTCCGCCAGTTGGCAACGCTGCCGTTGACAGTTACAAAACTTTCCCTCAAAATCAGTTGTTAACAAGCGCCCGTGTTGTTTACATCACGGTCGCTCTTTATAAATTTCCTTAAACCTTTTTGTGCTTTTAAGCTTTCATTATTTGTTAATGAGACTTTATGTGAATTACCACTCACGCATTACATCATGAAATAGTGAATTAACTTTGATTTCTGTTGTGGTACTTATCTTAAATTACGAACTTTTGCGCGACCCAGAACTACTGACCTGTCCAATTCTACAATGGATTGCCAAGATAATGCGATGCTTCCTTCTGCCAGCAACATCAGGAACTGCCTGGCTTGTGGGACAAGGATGAGTAGCAGGGAGTATGAACCCCATGACATTTGTAGCTCTTGTCGTGGACAGGTTTGGGACTTGATTCTCGTTACGACTTATGTAAGCCCTGGTCTGACGAGGATATGACTGCTTATATGAAACACCAAAGAATCTTGCAGCGTAAAAGATTGGTTAAGGAGAAAAAGAAATCCATAGCTAGAACTGTATCTAATGATTTCTTTGACTTGGGTGCTCATGGTTCTGGCTCTTCGGTTTCGTTATCGTACGATTCCGATTCCGAATTAATTGATGCTTTGCCCCCGGTGCAACCGGTAATTAGTGAAGTCATTTCTGATGTAGATTCAAAGATTTTGGCAATGGAAACTACCTGGAAACAGAATTTTAAGAAATTACAGCTTAGTTTAGATAGAGATATTTCAGCTAAGTTTAACAAGCTGTCAGAGAATTTTCAAGAAGCCTTTACTAGAATGTCTAACACTCTTTTAGATTCATTTTCAGCTCCTCGTCAGGTACCTGTCAACAGCACCATGGGTAACGGTGCGACAGATACCCCGGCTTGTGAACGTCCGGGCAGGTGCCTGACGAATCTTTACCCAACGTGTCCCCTGTTAGTCCCGTAACAGTGCCAAAGGGCGCTTATTTAGGAGAAGGGGGGAGGGTATTAGTGTCAGGCCTAAGATAAGTAGTCGTCAGGATCTTACTTCAAGGGAAGTTTCTCATTTAGGATCTGACGATGATGATGATGACGCGGATTCGTGTGATATTGATGTTTCCTCGAACGGATGTCATGATGTAGAGTTCAAGAAACTTTTTAATTTAATTTTGAGTTTTCTTCCTCAGGCGAGGCCTAAAGAGCAGAAGCAGCCTCCACCTCGTTGTATTACAGAAGGGATTTTTCTTGACGGTCCTTCCTGGTCACGGGAATTTTTACGCTATCCCTTTGCTCAGAGGTTCACGAGAGTGAGGGCGGACGTTGCCGCTAAACTTTCGAAGGTGGTCGGGGAAGGGAAGAGGAAGCTCTCTTCCCTTCTATGACACCGGAGAGGAATTTATCAGGTGGCGGATGATTCTTCATTCTCCTGACCCCCCTAAGCCAAATCCTGATTTTGTCCGACTTTCGGGTCAACCCTTGCTTTCTAAGGCTTCGGTCTCTGTCTCAATTGAAGATTTTGTACATTCAACTTCCCTGTCAGATATATACTTAGCTATAGACTCCGTCGTACCTGACAGAAATTCGAATTTCGCGGCACACATTTACAGGTAGGTCAGGTGATCTACCGCCCTGCAGCTGGGTGGCAGGACTAGGAACCATTCCTGTTTTCTAATCATATTTTTTCTGTCGCCGGTTCCAGCAACATCGTTGTTGGTTCCTCTTGACTGAATTTCGTTTTTGTACATTCAACTTCCCTGTCAGATATATACTTAGCTATAGACTCCGTCGTCCCCGACAGAAATTCGAATTTCGCGGCACACGCTACAGGTAGGTCAGGTGATCTACTGCCCTGCCGCTGGGTAGCAGGAATAGGAACCATTCCCGTTTTCTAATCAGATTTTTCTCTGTCGCAGGTACTGTCAAACATCGTTGTGTACCTCCTGACTTGATTTCGTTTTTTCATCGCCCTCGATCTTCTGGGCTGTATTTTTTGGTGACATATTGGATCTTTGGTTTGGCATACGCTTTTGTTAACTATTTGTTGGATTTTTCTTCAAAGAAGTAATTAGAATTTGAGTGAGACTACCAAATGCTTAGGTAGACCCTCACAACTTTTGCAAGTAAGGGAAATATTAAAACTTGATTGAGGAAAAGTAAACACTCTAACTTCCTACTTAAGGAAGTCAGAAAAGCATATGACTAGAAACGCTTCCTTTAGAAGCTTTAATATGTCTCGTGCTAACGAGCAGTTAGAGCATTAACAGTACTAGTAGTTGTTGCATCCTCATCACCTTCTTACCTCACAGAAACTACAAATTCATCTTTTGGAAATTTGAAGAATAAATGGAGGGAGCTCAAAAGGCGAGCTCTTAAAAGGTAAGAAGTGAATATAGTGTTCCCAATGAAGTGGAGGGTGCGCCTGATGGGCTCTGTCTCTCTCCCAGGCCTAGACCTCTTCCAAGCTCCCAGGCCCAGAGGAGAAGGAATATCGACAGCCTTACAGAGGTTATGGAGAATCCCCACCGATCAAGCGTCCCCTCGGCAGTATCTGTTGCGTCCCAGACTGCCAAGGATAGCTATAGGAAAAGCATCCTCAAAGAGTGGAGGGTGCGTCTGATCGGCTCTGTCTCGCTCCCAGGCCTAGACCTCTTCCAAGCTCACAGGCCCAGAGGGGAAGGAATGTCGAAAGCCTTACGGAGGTTACGGAGAATCCCCACCGATCAGGCGTCCCCTTGGCAGGATCTGTGGCGACCCAGACTGCCAAGGATAGCCATTGGAAAGGCATCCTCATAAAGTGCATCTCTTCGTCCGATTCTTCATCTTACAAGACAAAGAAGTGGACATGTTTGGAGTTCGGACGATCTTTCGCGTACTCTGGAAGAAGTTGGAAAGCCCGCTTTGGAATGAAGAGCAATGAGAAGCGCCAGCCAGGCGCGAGCCGCGTTCCAGCAACCAGGCGCGAGCCGCGTTCCAGCAGCCAGGCGCGAGGCGCCAACCAGGCGAGAGGCACCAGCCAAGCGCCAGGATCTCCTGCATCGCCTTATGAGAGAGAGGTCAGCCGCGAGGCTCCTCTTATTAGTTTTTTATCAGAATCAGCCTTCTCCTGGCAAAGGCGCAAGATGTCGCACAGGCGGCCGTTCACCTTTGCGTCAGGATGATACTAGTACGGAGAGAACTCTTTCTCCAATATACATGGGGACTTGCTGTAACATTCAGTCGTTCCTCTCAGCGTGGGCTCTCTCCTGCAGTTCATACTCTTCCCTCATTATGACGAGGCAAGAACTCCAAGAGATTTCTGACTAAGAAGCTCTTCTCTTCTGCGTTCGAGACGGCGCTGCAGAAGGGGAATTTTAAGGTTCTCCCTACCGTAAGCCCAATCTCGGAACAGGAATCCTGCCCCTTCCTCGATTTTGGCGGTTATCAGAAAAACTATATGCTTGAATTCCTAGATTACTTACTCTCATGTAAGTGCGCTTTTCATACAATCAACTTACCTGTCAGATATATACATAGCTAAGACTCCGTCGTCCCCGACAGAAATTCAAATTTCGCGCCACTCGCTACAGGTAGGTCAGGTGATCTACCGGCCTGCCCTGGGCGGCAGGACTAGGAACCATCCCCGTTTTCTATCATATTTTCTCTGTCGCCGGTGGTATCAACATTTGGTTGCTATTACCTCCTGACTTAGATTCATATTTCATCCTTTGATCATCGTTTCTCGGCTTTTGGTGACGTATTTGGATCGTTGTTTTGGCATTCGCTACTGTGGACTGTTTTTTTGGAATTGCTTTTTGGATTTTTCCTCAGTATGTCCTGATTCAAATGAGAGTGGAAACGACTTTGACCTTCTTATTTGAAGAAGTTAGAGAGGGATAGGGTTTAGACGTCTGAAAGGTGTGAGTCAAGGCCTATTGAGCCTTTTACGGATAATTCTAATCCTACTGATGTAGATTCTCCCTATGATCTCATTCTCAAAGTGTACTTTCGGAGTCGGCCTCGGAAATCGCCAATCTGAAAGCTACGATTAGAGACATGAAGTCCAAGATGGCGGACTTGCAAGGTAAGGCTAGTGAAAGTGAGCATTACAGTGAAGTGAGTTCTCCCATGTTGTGGAGGGGGCGTTTGATCGTCCCTGCGACGCTCCCAGGCCTAGACCTCTTCCAAGCTCCCATGCCCAGAGGAGAAGAAGTCGAGCCTTAAGGGAGGTCGTGGGGAATCCCCAACGGTCAGACGTCCCTTCAGCTAGCTCTGCTTCGTGGCAGGCTGCTCAAGGGCGCTATAGGAAAAGCGTCCTTCGTGAGTGTTTCTCGTCCTCTCCCTCTCCTCACCTAAACGAGGGTGGAAGGAGTCGAACTTGTCGAGACCTCTGAAGCGTCATATGAATGAACCTGAAATAGATTCGAGCCCAGAGCGTTTCTCGATGACGCTCCCTCTTCTATTAAGAAGGCGAAGGTGGCGTCAGCGTCACCTGACGAGGACGCAGAAGTACCCTTTCCTACTTCTCCCCCGAGTGATGACGAGAGGCGTCATGCAGTGGACGTGGGAGAAGCGTCAAGGAGAATAATTATGGCAGTTCAAGAGCAACTGTCCTCTCTAGTGGGAGTTTTAGCGCCTCGTAGGAAGGACATGGCGCTTCCAATCAAGAAGTCTCGTCCTCTCTCCCCTGCTATACGAGAAGCGTCATGCAGACGTGAAGCTTCTAAACATCTTACAGAAGCTTCGGGTTTGAGAGCGAGAAACGGTTGCTTACGAAAGTTTCGTAACGCCAGAGAGACGTAAGACGTCTTTTAGACATGAAGCGTCATTGAAAACTGTTGATAGACGTGACGCTCCGACCAATATTGTGACGCCAAGTAGGACGCCTTTGGAGAGCGGAGTCGTCCAGGCGCGAGGCGTCATCAACACGTCAGCAGCCAAGTAAGCGAGAGACGTCAGCAGGACGCTTGGCGAGCGGGAAGCGTCATTCAAGCGGGAAGCGTCTTCTAATTATCAAGAGAAGCCTGAGCTTGTGGCGCCTTCCAAGGCTATTAAACGCGGGAAAGAGGAAAGATTATCATTCCCTTAGCCCCTCTCCTATTAGGAGTTTGTCTCCTCCAGAAGAGGAACGTACGGAAAGGGGAGCGGAGACTCATGTAGATCCCGAGTGGGAAGAAAACTCGGATGATGAATATCAGGAAGAGAAGGACTGTCGAACTATAAGGTTTTGACTGCCTTGCTTCTTGAGGAGTATGGAGACGAGTTGACTCCTGCCGCTGTCCTCTTCTCGCGCTCTCTCTTTTCGAGTGCTAAGACGAAGAAGCCTTCGTCTTTTCTCAAATGAAGCCCACCATTTCGATGAAGAGGGCCTTACAATCCTTAGACTCATGGATGAAGTCTAAGAAATACTTAGTGAGAACAGTCTTCTGCATGCCTCCAGCAAGATTAGCTGGTAAAAGAGGCATTTGGTATCAGACGGGAGAGAATATGGGTATTGCTCTCCCTTCTACGTCGGAAGCAGATTTTTTTCGACCTTAGTTGACGCTTCACGTCGACAAGGTCTCAATTCGGCACGAATTACGTGGGGAATTTCTGAACTGGACCATCTCCTCAAGGGACTCTTTCATGTATTGGGAAGTTTTCCAACTTCTTTATATTGGTTCCCCTTGTGGTTGGGTTGGATTGTCCAAGAAAGCCCATGATTCGGAAGGAATCGAACCTGAAGCCCTGTTATGCATATTGTCTTGTATAGACAAAGCGGTACAGGATGGCTCTTTTGAAATCTCCTCATTATTTGGAGCAAGTCTTCTAAAGAAGAGGACTGTATATGGGGCCTTCTTAACCAAGGCAGTCTCACACGCTCAGAGGGCAGCTCTTCTGTATTCGCCTCTATCTGACTTTTTGTTTCCCTTCTCAGTTAGTGAAGGACATTGACTCATTCTTTAACTGAGAAGGCGACTCAGGATCTTCGACGAACAGTCAGCAAGGAAGAAGAAACCTGTTCTGCATCTGACAAGAAAAGGACCTAGTACATCAGTTCAGCCCTTTCGAGGTGGTCCGACCTCCAGACCTCCCGCACAAGAAGGAAGGCTCCGGAGAAGAGAGGTAGGTCTGCCTTCGTCCCTTTTAAAAAGGGAAAATGAAGCTTCTCTCTCCAAGCACCAGTAGGTGCCAGGCTCCTGGGATTTGTGGAGGCCTGGACACTGATAAACGCAGACGGCGTCTTCATTGGCTATCATAAGGAAGGGATATCGTATCCCTTTCTTGAACACTCCTCCCCCCTAACGTCAATACCAAGGGCGGGACTATCAGCCAAGTACAAGGATCCTGTGCTGAGGGATACTCTTCGATCGATGGTGGAACAAATGTGGGACAAGAGAGCGATAGAACTAGTACTGGATCAAACTCCCCGGGGTTTTACAATTGCCTTTTTCTGGTTGCGAAAGCCTCGGGAGGCTGGAGACCAGTTTCTGGACGTCAGCTCTCTGAACAAATTTGTTCAGAAGGAGAAGTTCTCCATGGAGACTTCTGCTTCAGTCCTACGTCATTACGACAAGGAGATTGGATGGTGTCTCTAGATCTCCAGGACGCCTACTTTCACGTCCCGATCCACCCTTCATCGAAGAAGTACCTCCGTTTCATGACGGGGGGAAGGATCTTTCAGTTCAGAGCCTTGTGTTTTCGGCCTGTCCACAGCTCCTCAGGTCTTCACAAGCTTGATGAAGAATGTGGCGAGGTTTGCTTCACCTCAAAGGAGTAAATATCTCTCTGTATCTGGACGACTGGCTCATCAGGGCCAGATCAGAGAGACAGTGCTTGGCGAGGACCTAAAGTTAACTCTAGATTTGATCAAAGCGTTGGGATTGCTCGTGAACCTCGAGAAGTCTCAGCTGACCCCCAGACAGGACCTAGTCTATCTTGGGGATTCGGATGGATTCTCGGGGTTTTCAAGTATTTCCTTCGCAAGAGAGAATCGCAAAAGGTTTGCGGATAGTCTCTCTCTTCTTAGGAAGGAACATACGTCGGCGAGGGAATGGTTGAGCCTTCTAGGGACCCTTTCCTCGCTCGAACAGTTCTTCCCACTAGGAAGACTGCATTTACGTCCGCTTCAATTCTTCCTCAAGAAGTCTTGGAGCTGGAAAACCGGACAGCTTTCGGACGTATTTCCCATTCCAGTGGAGATAAGATCGCACCTGGAATGGTGGTTGCCCCCTCTGGAAGAGAACAAAGGGATCTCTCTAAAAACACAGAACCCAGGACCTAGTGTTGTACTCCGACGCGTTCGGAGAAGGTTTGGGGAGCGACATTAGGCTCAGTAGAGGTGTCAGGCACCTGGGAACCAGCACAGGGGACTTGGCACATAAACTGCAAAGAGCTCTTCGCCGTGCATCTGGCTTTGAAGAGTCTAGAACCTCTGGTGTCAAAACAAAGTAGGCAAGTAACAAGTGGACAACACCACCGCACTTGCCTACATTCGGAAACAGGAGGGACTCACTCCTCGTTCCTTTACGAACTGACGAGAGACCTATTGCTTTGGAAGTCTCACAGGAACATCTCCCTTCTGACAAGGTTCGTACAGGGAGTAAAGAATGTGAGGGCGGACAGACTCAGCAGGAGGAACCAGTCCTTCATACAGAGTGGACCCTACACGAGGAAGTGTGTCTCGATCTCTGGTCGCTGTGGGGGACACCTCATGTGGATCTCTTCGCCACATTCATTTCCAAAAGGCTGCCAGTCTTTTGCTCGGTCGTGGAAGATCCAAGAGCACTTATGGTAGACGCCTTCCTGCTAAATTGGTCTCGAGTAGACGTATATGCTTTTCCCCCATTCAAAATCCTGGATTAGTAATGAAAAAGTTTGTGGCGTCAAAGGAGACGAGGATGACGTTAATAGCCCCCTTTTGGCCGGCCCAAGATTGGTTCACGGAGGTGGTAGAGTGGATCGTAGACTTTCCAAGATCCCTACCAAGAAGGACGGATCTTCTCAGACAACCACTTCAAGAGGTACCATCAAAACCTCCCCGCTCGCCCTGACTGCCTTTCGACTATCGAAAGACTTGTCAGAGCGAGAGGCTTTTCTCGCGAAGTGGCAAGCGCGATCGCGAGAGGCACGCAGAACCTCCACTACGAAAGTATACCAATCGAAGTGGGAGGTTTTAGAAGGTGGTGTAGATCCAAGAAGTTGTCCTCCTCCACTACCTCTATAGCAGAAATTGCTGATTTCCTGCTATTCCTGAGAGAAAAATCTCATCTAGCTGTATCCACAATAAAGGATACAGAAGTATGCTCTCTTGCTGTCTTCAGGAATAGAGGATTAGATCTGGCAGATAATAAAGATCTCCACGATCTCATAAGGTCATTTGAGACTTCAAAGTCGAAGGAACCGGTACCTCCGAACTGGAACCTAGACGTAGTCCTCAAGTTTCTTTCATCTGAAAGATTCGAACCTCCTCATCTGGCATCGTTTAGAGACATCACCAGAAAAATGCCTATTCCTATTATCTTTAGCTACGGCAAAGAGAATTAGTGAATTACATGCTCTGCAGGATAAAGTGGGATTCAAGGGAGACTCAGCTATTTGCTCGTTTAAGACCCTGTTTTAGCTAAAAACGAGAATCCCACGAATCCCTGGCCTAAGTCATTCGAAGTCAAAGGCATATCGAGTCTCGTAGGCAGAGAAGCAGAGAGGTCTCTATGCCCTGTAAGAGCTCTGAAGTTCTACCTTCAGAGAAAACATCAGATGGGAGGCTCTAGACAAGGTCTTTGGTGCGCGGTCAAAGACCCCACAAGACTGATGTCCAAGAATGCGCTGGCATTCTTTGTGAGAAAACGTCATTACAGACGCTCATAAGGTCTGTCCTGACGAACAGTTACAACTGTTAGAGTTAAAGCTCATGAAGTGAGAGCTGTAGCGACGTCTCTCTCGTTTCATAAGAATATGTCGCTTAAAAAACATCATAGATACGACATTTTGGAGATGCAAACTCAGTATTTGCATCTCATTACTTGAAAGAGTTTCGTGTGACATATGAGAAGTGTTTTTCTCTAGGTACCTTTTTGTATCGGCGGAATACCGATTCTGGGTACGGGAGCCGACACCAATCCTAAAATGTATATACTTTTCTTCTTTTTAGATATGGTCTGGAGTCTCTTCGAACAATGAGGACTTGTTTAGCACGGGCGGCCGTCTATGTTGTTCAGTAAGAGAATCTTGTCATATCTAATTAGATGAGTATAATTTTTTTTGAAAATTATGTATGTGGTGCGTAGTGGTTTTGAGTTACGGTTGTTGTGACGAGTTCGGGGATAACTCGGAACAATCCTTAGTTCTAACATATGGTTAGGATCAGGTGGTCGGGATTGGTTGTGTGCTCCTTCATAAGGTGTATTGTCATATAAGTGGATCAGCACCCATTGACAAAGTCCTTTTAGGCTCTGCCGAGTAAGCGGATAAGACCCCATCGGCAGACCCACAAGAACTCTTGGCCATAGATCATATATCTCGCTAAAGTTTCTTGAGGTGATGCAGACTACTGGGCAAAAAACACCCACGAATTCTACCACCTATCAGGTATGGAAACCAAGGTTTTTATTTATACCTACAACATATGTTGTTTACCTGTCTATTCCATATAGTAGCTGTCTCTTACCCTCCACCGAAGGGTGCCAATCAGCTATGTATATCTGACAGGTAAGTTGATTGTATGAAAATGATATTGTTATGATACAATAAAGTTTCATACATACTTACCGGTGGCAGATATATACAATTAAAGGCCCACCAGCCTCCCCGCAGGAGACAGGTGGAAGAGAGAAAATATGATAGAAAACGGGGTGGGGATGGTTCCTAGTCCTGCCGCCAGGGCAGGCCGGTAGATCACCTGACCTACCTGTAGCGAGTGGCGCGAAATTTGAATTTCTGTCGGGACGACGGAGTCTTAGCTATGTATATATCTGCCAGGTAAGTATGTATGAAACTTTATTGTATCATAACAATATCATTTTTCCCTCATTATAAGTGACGTAGTAACAATGTTTTGTCAAGCAAGTGTGTAACACACTTAACTAAAAAGTAACACATCATTAACTAAAATATTTACTCTTTGTCTCGAAAAGGGGTTTGTTCTCATTGACAAAGAACTTAATAACATTTTATTGTGTAAGCATAGGAAACTCGCAAGCAAATATAATTAAGCGAAACAGGATTCGCTAAATGAAGCATACAGTAGAAAAATAACGCAAAGGTAAAATACGTAGAGTATTGTAGTCATTGGAACAGCTAATTCTCTACTACATTCTTTCCTCGATGAGGAAGAGAGATAAGGGATATTGACTGTCTTCGTTCCCTTCGACAAGAAAGAGAATTAATATTAGCCGAAGGGGATCCTCAAGTGAGAACCGAGGACTGAAGAGGGAAGCTCTAGCTTCCTATGCTATTGGATATAAGACTTCATGGACTTAGTCTCCAAGTTTTTTCCTGGAAGAGCCTCTAACCAATGAAGGAGAGCTCTTCCGAATCCTCACACCAGGTTTTCGGCTCGATAATACAGTGGACCCCGCGTATTCGCGTCCTCCGGATTCGCGGACTCACACATTCGCGGATTTCTCTCGGGAACGTTTCCCTGCATTATTCGCGGGAAATTCGCGCATTCGCGGTATTTTTCTATGAGAAATATCCACAAATTCCTGGTTTTTGTTATCAATTTCATCATAAAAAGCACTTTTTGTGATAAAACTATTAAAAAAACCAAGTATGAAAATTATTAGTGGTTTTTCTTAAGTTTTAACTAACAAAATAGGCTGTTTTTAGCATTTTTATAGGAGTTCCAAACATTCGCGGATTCTAACTATTCGCGGGGGGGTCTGGTACGCATCCCCCGTGAATACGGGGGGACCACTGTATTAATAAACCTATTCCTTCATTGAATGGAGTAGCTGGCAACTCAGGAAGAATACTGCGAGACGGCGAACGTTCATTGAATGGAGTAGCTGGCAACTCAGGAAGAGCACTGCGAGACGGCGAACGTAGACTGCTGTCACTGTAGACCAACACAGTACCATCTAGTTCTCTGTCATGAATGGTCGATTACATCTCTCTCTCCTACGGGATTGACTGGCTAACCGTATCTCTCCCCTACAACAATCACGGACTTTAACCTCGGATTGAGGGGAATTGTAGGAAAACATGAATAAACATTGTCTGCGTTTTGCTAAGAAGCTTTCAATAGAAAGATCTCTTACACTTTTTCAGTGCTGTTTACCGCAATGTAACAGAATTATGGACGATTCTAACGCGGAATAGCACTATATTATATAATGCTCTCATGCTTATGAAAGCATAGCCTTATTAGAGAACGGAACATGCTCAGTGATACAATGGATGAGTCTGCTGGGAACCATTTCTTCGTGGCAGAAGTTTGTTTCCCTGAATGGACTGCAATGCAGACCTATATAATTTTTCCTACCAAGAAACGGAAATAACATACAAGAGTGTGCCGGGTAACCTGACAGAGGTACAGATGTCCTGGCACATAGTCTAAAGAATTGCAAGTAATTTAGTTGGAAAGGCGTCCTAAAACATTGTTTCTCATCTTCCGATTCGTCATCAAAACGTGGGTGGAGTTCGGACGATCTATCGAGACCTACCAAAAGAAGTTGGAAGTCTCCTGCTTTGGACTCGAGCCCGGAACGTTTTCCAGAGGACTCGCCATCTGAGAAAAAGAGAGCCAAGAAAGCCTGTACTATTCCTTCTCTCGGCTTGGAGTCTCCTTCATCATCTAAAGCTCCTTCCCCTCGGTCGGATTAGGAGGAGGAAGATTCAGCGACGAAGATGCTAATGAAAATGCAAGAACAAATCTCGTCTTTGGTAGGAGTACTAAAGAAGGACCCTCCTCAGAGAAAAGACTGTTTCTTTCTGATCAAGAGATCCCGTCCGGCGGACGTGCAGGAAGCGCCAGATTCGGAGAGCGCAGATGAATATTGCATGATACGGATAGCGCCAGCCAGGCGTGAGGCGCCAGCCAGGCGCGAGGCTCCAGCCAGGCGCGAGGCGCTAGCTGCAAGCGAGGTGCCAGCCAGGCTCCAGGCGCCAGGATCTCCAGCTTCATCGGATATTGAGAGAGAAGTTAACCGGGAGTCTCCTCTTTGTGACTTTTCACAGGATCAGCTTTCGCCTGACAGGGACGCAAGATGTCGCACAGGTGGCCATCGCCCTTGTCAGGATGGCGCTGGGACTATGGGAAGTTTTTCGCAAGCACAGCTTTCTCCTGACAGGGACGCTAGATGTCGCACAGGCGGCCGTCGTCCTTGTCAGGATGGCTCTGATGTGGATAGGAGCGTTTTGCAGGATCAGCCTTCGCCTGACAGGGACTCAAGATGTCGCACAGGCGGCCATAGCCCTTGTCAGGATGGGGCTGGTACTGCTAAAAGCCCTTCACCTTGCGAAAGGAGGTGCTCTCCTCTGGTGGCTCACTCTTCTCCCAACATAATTGGACAAGAGATGGAAGATATTTCTGACTTGGAAGCCAATAAGGGTGCAGGTCTCTCAGATTACAAGACCTTAGCAGCCCTTTTATTGCAAGAATTCAGCGATTCTCTGAGTCCTGCCGCCCCTCTTTCTCCTCTTTCATTGTTCACCAGTACGAGGACGTCAAAATCATCCTCCTTCTTGAAGATGCGGCCAACCATTTCCATGAAGAGAGCGTTACAATCTTTTGGAAATTGGCTCTGATCCAAGGAGGAAGCGGGGAAAACTGTCTTTACCTGCCCCCCTTCCAGGCTTTCTGGGAGGAGAGGCATTTGGTATGAGACAGGAGAAGCAATGGGACTCGCTCTCCCTGCTTCGGCGGACGCAGACTTCTCCACACTGGTAGACTCTTCGAGAAGACACTCGGTTGCATCTGTTTGGACTACATAGGGAATGTCGGAAATGGACCATCTCCTCAAGGGATTATTCCATGTCTTGGAAGTTTTTAACATTCTAGACTGGTCCCTTGGGGGCTTTGGCCAAGAAGACACAGGCCCCTGACTTCTTAAGCCCCGAAGTCCTACACAGTGTATTGGCTTGCATGAACAAGGCGGTCCAAGATGGATCAAGGGAAGTGGCATCCCTCTTCAGAGCAGGAATCCTTAAGAAGAGGGCTGTATTCAGCTCCTTCCTGACAAAAGCTGTCTTGCCCGTTCAGAGGTCATCTCTTCTATACGCACCTCTTTCGAAACAGCTTTTCCCTTCTCAGTTAGTGAGAGATGTTTCTCATTCACTTACTGAGAAGGCGACTCAAGATCTGTTAGTGCAATCAGCAAAGAAGACGAGACCAGACGTTCCTGCTGTGAAGAAGGAGTTACGAAACCCTCAGCCGCCCTTTCGAGGGAGTTCATCGGGTCGATCCTCTAGAAAGAGAGGAACAGAGAAAGGAGGAAGGTCTTCTTCTTTTAGACCAGTTAAGAAGACAAAATGATGGACATCGCCAGCCAGCCTCGAAACTCCAGCCAGGCTTGAAGCTCCAGCAAGAGAGGAGGCACCAGCCGGGCGCCAAGCGCCAGAAGCACCAGCCAGGAGCCAGGCTCCAGCCAGGCGCCAGAAGCGCCAGCCGGCCAGGCGCCAGAAGCGCCAGCCGGCCAGGCGCCAGGCTTCATCCAGAAGAGATCCATATCAAAGAACACCCTGGCCTTCTTTGTGATAAGTGTGATCTCCAAAGCACATGATAAGTGCCTTGATGATTCCTTCAAACAGCTGAGAATTAAAGCGCATGAAGTGCGAGCTTTTGCGAATTCTTTTTCTTTCCATAAGAATATGTCAATAAAGGACATATTAGCTGTCACATATGGGAGATGCAACTCTGTGTTGACTTCCCATTACCCGAAGGATGTCAAGATAACCTATGAGAGACCCTTCTCTTTTGGTTTATACGTTGAGTTTTTAGGGTTGTTTGAAAGGAGTTTGGGGATAACTCTTTTCAATATCAGTACTAACCCTCGTGTTAGGATCAGGTGATCGGGATCGGTGTTGTTCTCCTTAATTGTGCCATTAGGCAAGGTGTGTTGTCATGTAAGTGGATAAGACCCCATTGACAAATGCCATCAGGCTCTGTCGAGTAAGTGGATAAGACCCACAAGAACTCTTAGCCATAGGTCACATCCTCGCTGAGGCTCTTGAGGCGAAGCAGACTCCTAAGCAGTAGCTATGAAGTTTTCTGCCTAAACAAGTAGGAACCAAGGTTTTATTTATTACCTACAACATATGTTGTTTACCTGTCTATTCAGTAAATAGCTGTCTCTTACCCAGCACCAAGGGTGCCAATCAGCTAAGTATATATCTGACAGGGAAGTTGAATGTACAAAAATAATATTGTTATTGTACAATAAAGTTTTGTACATACTTACCTGGCAGATATATACGATTAAATGGCCCACCCAGCCTCCCCTCAGGAGACAAGTGGAAGAGAAAATCTGATTAGAAAACGGGAATGGTTCCTATTCCTGCCACCCAGCGGCAGGGCGGTAGATCACCTGACCTACCTGTAGCGTGTGCCGTGAAATTCAAATTTCTGTTGGGGGCGACGGAGTCTATAGCTAAGTATATATCTGCCAGGTAAGTATGTACAAAACTTTATTGTACAATAACAATATCATTTTTCATCGCAATTGTTCTTCTTGACTGACTTATTTGGTGACGTATTTGGATCGTTGGATTGGCATACGCTTTTGTGGACTGTTTTCTTGAACTCGCTTTGGATTTTTCTTTAGGATGTCTGACACTGGTATTGTTGTGAGAGTGTGTGTGAATGAGGGCTGTAACGTGAGGATGCCGAAGGCTTCGGTAGATCCTCACACTGTATGCAGGCGTTGCAGGAAGTATGAATGTTCTTTTTCTAACACTTGTAAAGAGTGCGAGAGTTTGAGTGCAGAAGAATGGAAGACTCTGACTTCTTATTTAAAGAAGTTATTTAAAGAAGTTAGAGAGAGATAGAGTGAGGAAAGCTTCCTCCAGAAGTTTAAGTAGATCTAGATCTAACGATCAAGTTTCTGATTTGGTAGCTTCTACCCCTCTTGTAGAAATTGCTCCTTCTACCTCTGTATCAGCCCCTTCCCCCTTCGCAGAACCTGCAGATTCGGCAACGGAACTAGCAGATCTGAAAGCTGCCCTTAAGAGAATGGAGCTTAAGATGGCAGCTTTAGAAGGTAAGCAAAGTGATTATGCAGTGAATAGTGTAGTGGACAGTGATGTGAGTGTCCCCAGTGTAGTGGAGGTGGCGTCTGGTCGGCTCTACAACGCTCCCAGGCCTAGACCTCTTCCAAGCTCCCTGGCCCAGAGGAGAAGGAATGTCGGAAGCCTTACGGAGGTTGTAGAGGATCCCCACCGATCAGGCATCCCTTTGGCAGGATCTGTAACGCCTCAGACCGCCAGGGATCGCTATTGTAAAAGTGTCCTTCGTGAGTGCTTCTCGTCTTCCGAGTCCTCGTCGCCCAGGCGCGGATGGAGATCTACCGATCATTCTCGCCCATTGAAGAGGAGCTGGAAAGTTCCCGCGCTTGATTCTAGTCCGGAGCGCTTCCCAGAAGAGTCGCCCTCGGACAAGAAGAGAGCTAAGAGAGCCTTGCTCTCTCCTGCTGTTGACTGGGAGTCCCCTGCGCCATACAGATCTCCTTCCCCTCCTTCTGACAAGGACAGGGATGTTGCTACTACAAGGATCCTCCTGAACATGCAGGAACAGATCGCTTCTCTGGTTGGGGTGCTTTCCAAGGATCCTCCTCGTAGGAAGGATACTTCTCTTCCTATCAAGAGATCCTCTTGGCACTTGGAGGTTCCTTCCTCCAAGATCCCCTCTACAGATCCTCGATCTTTCAAGAAACATGAAGATTTGTCCGAGCACCCTCATCCCTCTAGGCGTGTTCCTCATTCCAGCTGCTCGGCGCCAGCCTACCAACTTTCTCCTAGACGCGAGGCGCCGTTCAGAGTTTTGAACTCTTCCAGCAAGCGCGAAGCTCCTTCCAGGAATATGTTGTCTTCCGAGAGTGACACTCCAGCCAGGCGCGAGGCACCAACCATGCGCGAGGCCTCGCGCCGGACAAGCGCGTTTCCTCCTTAGATCATCGGACTTCCGCTGAACCTTTGAAGAAGATTATTTTAGCTCCTTCAAAACCTGAGGATATTTCAAAGAGCCCTATTGGCTGCGTGCAAGAGAAGGCTTCTGATCTTCAATCTTCTGTACCTAGAGCTCCTCTTTCGGACAGCTCTTCCCCAGCTAGAAGCCCTTCGCCTCAAGAAAGAACGAGGTCTACAGAAGACTTATCCTCCTAGACAGCATCCAGCTTGACCTCAGATTGAACGTGCTTGCTGATTTCACTGTCAAGTTGTTTTCAGTGTCAGGAGAGAAGATGCTGATTTTCCCCTCTCGCCTGTTAGTGAACCTGTGGGTAAATTATCTTGAAGAGAAGAGACACAGAACTGTGTATAACATCTTTTGAAAAGTTTAGGATGTGAGTATCCTCAGCTTGTGGATTGTATCGTTGTCAGATTTTCCCTTACTATTTTTGAGGACTAAGGTTGAGGCCCTCATGTTGTCTCTTTTCAATAACTTTCCTAGTAATTACACAGCTATACTTTCTACTCGCTTTGCAGCTAAAGTTTGAAGTTTGCAGTTGCTTTTTTTTTTTTTTTTTTTTTTTTTTTTTTTTGTGTAGGTGACTAACCTGCCCACCATGGGGAACAATAGGAACCAAACCAAACAAAGGAGCTCACTTCTTTTCTGCCAGCGTTCAACGCAACATAGGATGCTTATTGCAGTTTTCATTGGAGTTTTCCTTCACCTTTTCCATGGATTTGGTGACGCTCTTATATCTTTGGTAGCTTCTCAGCTAGGTTAAGTTAGATAGGGACAGAAAGAGTAAGGCATCTTCTAGAGCCAAGCTTAGGGCAAAGTGTTGAGAGCCTGTTGTTAACATTTCTGTGATCGACCGTAACATACCTCCTTCCCTGTCTTTAGCTTTATCCCCCCATCCTGAGTCCCCCTAACATTTTGCCATCAACTCTTGTACCTAGATCCATTGCTTCCGAACTGAATGCCATTGCCAGCCTTGAGGGTAAATTTGATCACAAATTTGACCTTGTAGTCAATATATACTATGTTTGGTTGGCAGAGTCAGTTAAGATCTTAACCCTCTTACGCCGAAGCCCTAAAAATCAAAACCTCTCCTGTATGCCGGCGCCGGTTTGGAGTGAGCGCGGAAGCGGAAAAAATAATTTTTTTAAAAAATCACAGCGCGCTTAGTTTTGAAGATTAAGAGTTCATTTTTGGCTCATTTTTTTGTCATTGCTTGAAGTTTAGTATGCAATCATCATAAATGAAAAATAATATCATTATCATATGTAAATAATGCGATATATGGTAGCAAAAAAAAAATTCATAGATAATTGTATTCAAATCACGCTGTGCAAAAAACAGTCAAAGCTAACGAGTTAATTTTTTTTGTATTTTACACTAAATTGCAATCCTTTTGATATATAATACATAGTAAAACAATAAAAGCAACACCGGAAAAATATTATCACAAAATGATGTACGAATTCGTAACGCGCGGACGTAAAAAAATATTATTTTCAAAAATTCACTGTAATTCTAAATATTGTTCTAGAGACTTCCAATTTGTTTCAAAATTAAGACAAATGATTGAATATTACGATACTGTAAGAGTTTTAGATTAGAATAGCAGATTTCGACCATTTCGGACGAGTTAAATTTGACCGAATGTCGAAATTTTTATATTATATTTTTTTATATGCACATATTTCGGAGATGGAAAAAGCTACAAACCTTCAATTAATTATTTTTTTATTGTATTCTTCATGAATTTGCGCACATTTTGATATATGAAACTCTATAAAAAGGCTAATATGAAAAGGAGCAAATATTAGGATGATGCGATGTACGTATTTCGGAGACTTGCGGCCGCGAATCGGCGCGCGGAGTGAAGGTAAATATATTTTTCAAAAATTCACCATAAATCATAATATTGTTTTAGAGACTTCAAATTTGTTTCAAAATGAAGAAAAATGATGGAATATTACTAGGCCGTAAGAGTTTTAGCTTACAATTGCGTTTTTCAACTATTTCGGTAGAGTCAAATTTGACCGAACGTGGTTTTTTTTCTATTTATCGTGAATTATATGCAAATATTTCGAAAAAAGAGAAAAGCTACAACCTTCAATCATTTTTAGTTGTATTCTACATGAAATTGCGCACATTTTCATATATAAAACTTTATGTAACAGCTAATTTTAAATGGTGCAAACATTTCGACAATCGCACAAAAAAATTCTGATTTTTCCGGAAGAGTTACCGCGCGAACGTAAGGAAAATGTTTTTTTTTTTTTTCATAAATTCACCATAAATCGAAATATTGTGCTAGAGACTTCCAAGTCGTTGCAAAATGAAGGTAAATGATTGAATATTACTAAAATATAAGAGTTTTAGCTTACAATTGCGTTTTTCGACCATTTCGGTATAGTCAAAGTTGACCGAAAGTTGAAATTTTTGCACTTAACGTTATTTATATGAAAATATTTCGAAACTGATAAAAGCTACAACCATGGGTTGATTTTTGTTGTATTGTGCATGAAATTGCGCACATTTCCATATATAAAACTTTATGTAACGGCAAATTTAAAAGGGTGCAAACATTAGGACAATCGCACGAAAAAATTTATCGGAAGAGTTATCGCACGAACGTGAGGAAAACGTTTTTTCATAAATTAACCATAAATCGAAATATTGTGCTAGAGACGTCCAATTTGTTTCAAAATGAAGGCAAATGATTGAATATTATTATAATATAAGAATTTTAGCTTACAATTGCGTTTCTCGACCATTTCTGTAGAGTCAAAGTTGACCGAAGGTTGAAATTTTTGCACTTATCATTATTTATATGAAAATATTTCAAAACTGATAAAAGCTACAATCATGAGTATTTTTTTGTTGTATTTTACATGAAATTGCGCACATTTTCATAAATAATACTTCATGTAAAGGATAATTTAAAATGGTGCAAAAATTATGTCAAAGTGAAATAATTTCCGAGATGTGTCACTGATACTTTTTAGTGCGATAAGAAAGAAATTCGCGCTTGCGCGCCTGCGTAGCGATTGTAAACAAAACAACGCCTTGATCCGTGAACTCCCAGCATCCCCCAAGGCGCGATACAAAAGTTTTCGGCTGGTAGGCCTATAAGTATTTTTCTGTGAATTTTAAAAAAAAACTTTTTTGAGCCGACGTATGATACGTCCAATCGGCATACGGGAGACATTTTGACACGACGTTTAATACGTCCAATCGGCGTAAGAGGGTTAATGGATCAAATGTACAGCATGGTGCAAGTGCCAGTGTCAGTCCCCTTTTATGACTTGGTAGTTCGTGATTCAGATAGCTGTTGGAAAGGTGTCAGTGCACATCAGCTGTCCTTGGATTCAGAGTTTTCTAGCCCTGAAAAGAGATGCTTTTGGTGTTTCCCAGATAAGTCTTGTCTTCCTAAAAGACATCACATTGGTGAGCACTTGTCTATAGGAGCCAAGTGCACCAGGGAGCCTTCACCTCGAGCAGATTGTAGGTCATGATACAGTCTGGAGCATTTTTTCACCCAAGCATTTTCATTCAGTCCCATTTTCTAACTCCTAAGTGCCCATCCAAGATTCGCTTCTCAATATCCTCCAGGCATCCACAAGAGCCCCCAGTGTATTCTCCCAAGAGTCACTCGGCTAGCACAGTTTCAAAGCGCCCAACTCCTCGTCCTGAGAGCCACCTCTTGGCTCGGCGCCAACTGACCGCCTGGCTCCTACCGAGCGCCCATCTGCTTCTTCACCTACATGTTTGATGGAGGATAATTCCTTTGAATTTAGTATTAAGAAATAGTTATAAGTTGTTCCAAGACTTCTTCATAAGGCTTCTTGGATACTGAAGCCTCCCCTTGATGTTTCTTTGTTGACTTGTTTCTTAGTTGACTTGTTTCTTCTGCAGAAGAGGATGTAGCTACAGAACTAATACCCTAGGCTGATGCTTTGCTACTTGGGTATATTTTCCTACTTTTCCACTACATTTCCAGCCAGCTGCTCCTGTTTCACAAGCCTCTACCTTCCTTATGAAGAATCTACTAGACTGGTATACATCTCCCCAAGATGGTTCTTTCCTCATTGGCAAAGAAAGCCTTAAAGTAAGTGGAGGACTGGCTGGCAATGAAGAGGGAACGAGGGAAAGCCGCTTTTGCTTTTCTTCCAGCAAGACTTATAACCAGGAGATATCTCTCCTATTCCACAGGAGACGCTCCATTCTTGGGAGGTGCTGCCTCGTCCCAAGGTGACTTCTCGGGTCTGCTTGATTCGGATAGATGTTCTGTCATCTCTTCAGCTAAAGGGATTTTTACCCCTTCAGAGATTGATCACTTTGTGAAACATTTGCTTAAGGTCCTCGAGATGTTCAGTTTCCTCAACTGGACGATGGGGCTCTTGCCAGAAAAATAGAGGACTTCAGTGTTTTGGCAATGGAAGTATCATTGGATTGGCTTGGCGTTTCATCATGCGCTAATAAAGCTATCAGAGATGGCTCCATGGAGGGTGCCTACCTTTTTTCCATCAGGGTATTGAAACAGAGGGAGTTGTGGTTGCTCCTTCACCACCAAAGGAGTGACTTCTGTTCAGAAGTAGGCCTTGTTATATTCTCCCCTGGACAAGAAATATTGTTTCAACAGTTGGCTTTGAAGGAGATTGCCACCGATCTTCAGAAGAAATCCACACAGTATCTTTTAGTGCAGTCTTCAAAACTCCCCAAGGAGTCGTCTTCATTTGCTACAAAATCTATCTCTCCCCTGCAGCAGCCCTTTTGTTGAGGGAAACAGAGTTACTCCTTAAAATTCCGCACCAGGCACGGTTCTCCGCTAGGTCTGTCAAGAGGACCTCATCTAGATCTCTTGTTAAAAAGTGACTTCTCCATCCTTCATGCTCCTGTAGGAGCCAGGCTCCTCCTCTTCTTGGAGAGGTGGAGTGCTAGAGGTGTGGAGTCCTGAATGATAAAGGGCTGAAAGGGGGCTACTTCATCCCATTCAGGGAGTACCGTCCTCTCGTATTGTTGCTGATTACATTCAATTCTTGGCCGAGGGCCGCTAACTGAAAATCGCCAATACTTATGGTAATAAATGGCATTAATGATGTCATGAGCACAAATAAACTGCTAATCAGTGCTTTTAACTGCTTATTGGCACCAATAAACTGCTTACTGATGCCAATAAACCACTTCCAATGCCAATAAACCAATTACTGACGCGGAAAATCACTTACTGCCACTGAAAATCTGGTTAATGATGTTGTTACCCAAGTGCTGTAAATCAGGAATGCCATTAACCATCGTCGCTGATAAGCTGGGCTGCCTCTATTTTTTTGTCCCCAAGTCATGGAGTTGGGTTGGAGGCTTGTCCTAGATGTCAGCGTTCTGAACGTCTTGGTACAGAAGACAATTCAAAATAGAGACAAATCATTTGGTGCTCTCATCCATCCAACCAGGGGACTGGATGATATCCCTGGATATGCAGGATGGGAATTTCCACATACCAGTACACCAGGACTCCAGGAAATACTGGAAATTTGTCTTCAGTGGCAAGGTCTACCACTTTTGAGCGCATTGTTTTGGTCTCTCCATGGCTTCTCAGGTTTCTTCCTACACGTAATACAAACCCTCAGTTCTTTACGTAAAGAATTACTTTCAGTGTAGGCTGGAAATCGGTCATAAGAAAGTAACAATAAGGTAGTTAGGCAGTAACTGTTTGTCCGATAGTAGGGAGTCCCGCCTGACCGGAAGTAAACATTCCACTTTGCTTTCGGCAGCTGTCATGTGCAGACGTTCTCTCTGCCTGCCTCTGTTGAGGACTACGACTACCATTTCAATGCCTGTGTATGCGGCACCACCCTACTTGGTGCATACCCAGTACATAACTTCAACAGCGCCTTGGATGGGGGATCTGACTGCTGTGCTGAGGAAGCTGACAAAGAAGAAGCGAAAGGTGTCGTCGTCTTCCTCCTTGTCTTCATCTTCGTCGTCGTAGTCTGCCGCCTCTTCCACTTCTTCTTCTTAGGATCCTCTGTTGAAGAAGAAGAAGGCTGTCTCCCCTCCCCCCCCACCCCCCAAGAAGTCTAGCTCTGGGACTTCTAAGGGTCTCTCTCCATTCTGGTGAGACAGGCAGGCCTTCCACTGGCCCTCCCGCTCCCGAAGGAACGGGAACCGCCTCACCGCCTCCAGTGGTGTGCAGGGTGGGGACTGCAGATGTACTCGCTGCTGCTGGTACTTCTGCTCCTAGTTCTGGAGGTTCTGCCTCTAGGACTGGGATCGTCTCGGGTGCTCATTCGCAAGTTTCCCTGAGTGTGCAGCTAGAGTCGACAATGCTGAGTCTGCTCACAGTCACAACTCGGGCACGGTGTGAAGGGGATGTGAATGTTGCTCAGGTGACTTTCACCTTGCCGATGACCGCTCACGTAATGATTATATGGCTCCTAGGGGACCGTTCACATGGCAAGACTGGTAGGAGGTCCCCCATTCAGTTTTTTGGAGGAGCTTCGGCTTCTTCTGAGGCTGTGACGCGTCGCGAGGACGGAGCCCGCTCTCGTCATGCTGGTGGACGCTATTCTTCACCCGATCATGGTCATCGATATGACAGTGGCAAAAGTTTTCCCGTCGGATCAGAGATTGGAGAAGTTGCGTGGTGGCGCGCGACTTCCTGTCGGAACCACATAAGTCAGCTCATCAGTGGTAGGTTCTTCTGGGAGTGTTGTCTTCCCTGGAGAAGCTGGTCCCTCATGGGCATCTTCATCTTCAGTCTCCGCAATGGAGATTGGGAGACTTCTGGTCTCTGGCGGGGAACTCACCCATGTTAAAGGTTCCTCTGTCTCTGGAAGTGAGAGAAGACGTTCGTTGGTGGTTGGGCGGCCGCATCACTTCAGGCATTTGGAGTTTGGAGGACAAGCAGCAACATATCAATGTCTTGGAGTTGAAGGCAGCCTTTCTGGGTCTGAAGGAGTTTCAGGAGAAGGTACCTTTCCTTTTTCCTTCAGGCGGGTTAAGGAATAGACACGTCATTCGCTGGACTGGTCTGATACAGGTGAGTAAGGTAGTCATACTGGTAGTGTGGTCGCTTGATATACAATTATCTAACCCTCTATTGTCTATTCAGTAGCTTATGCTCCACTCCTTGGCAAGGAGGAGTTGAGAGTAGTACAAACCCTCGTGTTTTGGTTTGCTATTGGACAGTCAAAATTTCTCTTTGGTTCCCTATACAATGGTTCTCCCTTATATCATTGTATGTCACTCAGGGTCTGAGTGGTTAGATATCAATTTATCTAGCTTCTCAATGGGCTTCAGTCCCTCTCCAGAAGTCATTTCTTCTGGAAGCTGGACTGGTGGGTAGGATGTCTAGCCTATTGTTAAGACTGAAGGTTTGTTTGCGTATGAACAAATGACAAATTTTCTAAGACTATTTGTATTTTTCATAGCTACAAACCTGAGGTCTTAACATTGTACTGCTCGCCTCTTGCCGCCCCTCTGTGTGTTAAGACATCCTGAGTTGGGAAAGACTGACGCGTTGGCGTAGGTGAATGGTTTTTTACCATTCTTCACCCAATCTATGCATGCATTGCCAGATATTACAAGATTCCTTGCTTTCATCTGTTTTTTAACCGAATCCAGCTAGGTGCTAGAAATTATCCTGTTGTTAAGACCTCAGGTTTGTAACTGTGAAAAATACAAATTGTCTTAGGAAATTTGTAATTTTTTGTCATTATCTGGGGATCATGATAAATTGGGAGAGGTCAGATTACAGGGCCAGGCAGAAGGCAGACTTATCAGGGCATACTGTTTGGCATGGCAGTATTGGGTCTCCTTTTGTCCAGCTCTTGTTTCTGCAAGCTGAGGAATGTAAAGAGTCATCCTCTTTCTAAACTGTATGGGAAGTTACAGGAGTCACTTTTTCCCCTTGCTCATTGCTTATGAATGGGGGGATAACACACCGCCAGTCAGTTCTAGAAGAGTTTCCTCCCACCCTAGGAGTAAGTCTTCTAAATAAAAGACAATAGTTTATTATTTGTATTTTTCCACTGCATGCTATCATACTTTCACCCCAATCATCCCCACACAATCTTTAATGCCAAAGGAATATTCTGGTTTATCAACAGATCAGTGGGTTATACCTTTTAACTCGCCAAGCAACCACTAATTAAGTGTTACAAAGCTTCAACGACCATTTGCAGCTCTCTTAAATAAAAATCTTTGGTTTGTATATCTGAGAAAAATACAAATCTTAAAAATATGCTCAGTTTTAAGTATAGCCAGTATATTTCATCCTCATCTGTATAGGAAAACATTTCCATTTTGAGGATTATTTAGCTGGTTGTTAGAGGAGTAGACATATCAGATTGTTTAAATACTGGGATGGTAATGAATTTGTTTGGCAATTTGCTATTTAATAACAAGTTTATTAGATAAAATCATGCTTTACAAATTCAATTAAAGCCAGCAGATTTGAGTGCTCATTCTCACATATATATATAGAGTAGGAATATCTATTAAGAAAAACTTTTTTTTAATTTTTTACTGTGAAAATGTTCTTCTAACAGTCAAGTGCATAGTTGTTAGCTTCATGTTTGTGTGCCTTTCATCTTACTACCATGCCCAGCAGTTTCTTTTGTCATTCCTTAGCTTTTGTATGGTATAAGTGCTGTTTCTTATTGAATATGATTCAGCAGAGCTTGGTTGTGGTTGTGGGTGTTGATTTTACAGCAACTAATAGTAAAGTCTTGTCATTTATTTGATTTAGATGAGCGTTTATTTGGTCCTTCTTTGGAGTTCTGAGTTTAAACATAGCCTCTTGAGTATTTTATATTTAGCATCATTTCCCCTTGACAGTCTTTTAGCCAGTACATATACTAACCAAATTGATACGTTGACAACAATATTAGCTTGTTAACGTGGGTGTGGAACCATAGCTGCATTTTGTATCGTTTGTTATTCCTATTACTGGCAGGTTTGTCTCTATGATCCACACCATCGAACCTGTGCTTCTTCGGAGAGTATTATGAGATGATGATCGATTCATCATCGTCATCATGATCTGTTGTGAGATGTTAAATAGAAAGGTATTGTTGAGCTGCTTTGTACATACATCCTGAAATGCAAACAAAACTTATGGGCTGAAAGTTAACATGACTTTAGGAGTAAATGGATCACTTGCTTGGACTTGGAATGAGTAAGGCCTAAGGCCCAAGTTGTCCTTTACATGCTTCTTGCAATGTGACGTATTGTATACATGACTAGTTATGCTGGGAGATTGAATGTTGTTAGAAGAATGTCAAATGGCAGTTGGATGCTAGCCGAACTCTACTTCTTGGTTTGACTACTAGTTATTTATCTGTACTTTTGTGTTAAATGTCCTGTGGTCCATAAGGAACGTACGTACGTATACACGTATGGGCTCTTGCTTCCATTGTGTACTCATTTGAATGCTTTGTGCATAATGTATCGGGGAATAAGATGTTTGATTTTAAAATAAATGGTGCAGGAGGCTTCATCAAGTTGTAACCAATATGTGCAATTAATGTGCTTTATTTGAATTGTTATATTTTACTAACCAACATTGATAACTCTGCTTTTAGCCAGAAAATGGTATTTTTATACTGCAAGTAACTAATATGCAGTACTACTCATTGCTCTATGGGTGTAGGCTTGTATTAACCTGCATTTAGCATGTGACCTACTGAACTGAGCTACTATCATGCATTTTGGTTTTTATGTATTTGTTGAATAACTTGTTTATGTTATTGGTATTTTAAGTTCATTTTTTTTATTTCATAGTAATATAACTATAAATTCTGTTATTGTTGCCATTTAATTATCAGTTCATGACTTGTAAGGAAAAAGCAAAATTACTGAGAATTCCAATAATTGTGAAGTCTGATGATTATATTTAGTTCTTGCTTGATTGTCATTAAAAGGATGTGTTGTAATTATTCCATGTGAACCAGTGTAGTACTCTGTAATTATTATTGTCTCATACCCAAAACATGCTTTGCAATAGGAGTTATACTCTTGTTTATATTTGAAGGACTTTGTTATCCAGGTTGTAGCTATATTATAAATTAATGTTTTTACAAACATCATATTTTGCATAAAGGTCACTTTGAACCTGAAGGATGCTTCCTGTGTGGCCCATATCTTTGAAAATGCCAGGCATGTCAAAAATTCACTTTTATTGTAGTGTCTTACCGAACAATTATAGAGCCGTGATTTCCACGAGCGGCAGGATACTAAATTCAAATTTAGCGCGTCGGCGTCGCCAACACTGGTGGTGATGACGTCATCTCCCTCCACTCGCGGGAGAACCAGGTACAACTGCCCAGGTGAATCCAATTCTTTTCCTGCCGGCGTCCGGTGAACATCGGTGGTCGGTGCGGTTGGATGACTTTGCTTCGCTTTTTTTCTTGTGAAATTGATCTTCGGAATTGGTGAAGTACACTTTTTTTTGGCGTTGTTGTTATTTTGCTTTTTATTTAGGCGTTGCCATGTCGCGGATTCTAGTCCGTCGGGAGTTAGGTTTTGCATCTCAGGATGTAAAACTAGATTATCCAAGTTAGAATATGATTCTCACACTAAATGTGTTAAGTGTAGGGGACAGGTTTGTTCAGCAGATCGAACATGTAACGAGTGTAGTGATTGGACTGATTCTCAATGGAAGTTTTTTAGTTCATACTCAATTGTTATGTCTCCTTTAACTACACCTCCTGTTCCTCTACTAATCCCGCTTCTCCGGCTTCCCGTGTAGTTTCTTCCGACAATCCATTGCCAGTCTGGAATCGAGGCTAGATCAGAAATTTTCGGTACTAGCGAATACGGTTTTGCAACTTGGTAATTCAGTTAAGACATTTTTGGAGAAAGCGGCTTCAGGTAAGAGTGTAGTTGAGGGTGCGTCTGTCTGTCCTGACACGTCTCCTAGACAAAGGTCACTGTCCAGCTCCCCCGCACCGGGGAGAAGACATACCGGAAGTCCAAGGGAGTCGATCGGGATTTGCCCACAGACAGGCGCCTCTCTTGTTGAGCCTGTTGCGCCTCAACAGGGCTCGGTTAAGCGTTGGAAAGGTGTTGCGGTCAGACGCCTTTCGAATGATTCAAGCGATTCGTCTCCGGTCGCGCGGCGCTCTTGGCGAGATTCGCCCGTTTCGCGTCCCTTAAAGAGGCGTTCAGGCGCCGATTCTTCGCCTCCTCCAGTCAAGCGGTATAAGGAGCCTGAGAGTAGGGTTGCGCCGCGGCCATTAGCGGCTCGTTCGTCGCCTCAATCTGTGCCTTTTTCGCTCCATCTACTAGTAGAGATTGTGGTTTTAGCGCTGTAGCTAGCAGTTCTAAGGGTGTTTCTTTAGGCGCTTTTTCGTCTGTTACGCCTGATGCGCCTGTTTCGCCTCGAATTTCGGCGGCTCCGAGCGAGGCGCAAGTAGTTTTTCCGCCTCCTGCTGAACATTTAGGCTCTTCCAAGCCTACGTTAACTGTTTTTGATTCGTCTCTGGCGCCTTTTGCGCAAGCAGTTAGAGATGTTAACCAAACTGGATGAATGAGTCCAAGGGTGGTTCGAAACCTTCAGATCCGGTTTGTAGTTCCGTCTACTTCTTCGGCGGTATCGGAGAATGAAGAAGAAGTAGAGGAGGAGGATTCACATCACCTCTCGTGTTATTCACGTCTCCTTAGATTTCTTCTGGTATCTTATCCAGATTATTTTGAGAAAGCGGCCCGCGCTCCCCAACTTCGACTTTTTTGATGAGGAGGAAAACTTCAGACCCTCTCCTCCACAAAACTTGGTTCTATCTAAAGCGGTTAGACATTCGTTGAAAGAGACGGAGAAATGGATGTCTATGAAAAGAGACTTAGGGAAGGCTCTTTTTGCTTACCCTCCCTCTAAGTTGCTTCGTAAGAGGTATAGGTTTTATGTAACTGGGGAAGCTCCTTCTCTGGGAGTTTCTGCCTCCTCCCAGGGAGACTTCTCCAGTTTAATCGACTCCTCTAGAAGATCTGCTTTCGCCGCAGCGAAAGTTTTCTTTACAGCGCCTGAGTTGGACCACGTTGTAAAGAATCAATTTAAACTTTTGGAAGTCTTTAGCTTCCTTGATTGGACTATTGGCGCTTTAGCGGCCAAGATCGAAGACTGTCCTTCTCTTTCTCAGGAGTTAGCGGAGGATTGGATTGGTGTTCTGTCCTGTGCGGACAAATCCATTAGGGATGGATGTATGAGTTAGCTTCGCTCATCGCCTTTGGTACCCTTAAGAAAAGGCAACTTTGGTGCTCCTTTGCTTCTAAAAGGGTTACGTCCCAACAGAAAGTCTGCTCTCTTGTTTGCTCCTTTTGTGAAAGATAACCTCTTTCCAGACGATGTAGTGTTGTCAATTTCGTCTGCGCTAGATAAGAAATCTACTTCGGATTTACTGGCACAGTCTACTAAGAGACCTAAAGCTCCTGTGGAGACTGTCCTTCGGTTTCTCCTCTGACCCAAGCGCCTTTTCGAGGGAGAAAACCCAAGCGCTTCTTTCGGCCGAAGTCGAATTTGCGACCTCAGTCTAAGGCCTCGGCCAAGGTTAACAAACCTTCCAAATGAAAGCTCGGTTCTTCATGCACCAGTGGAGCCAAGCTGGCGCTGTTTTGGGAGGAATGGGAAAACAGAGGAGCAGAAGCCTGGGTAGTGCAAGTACTCAAGTTCGGCTATCGTATTCCTCTCGTTTCACCTCCCTCGCTCTCACCTGTGCCAATTCCATTCCAGCATACTCTCCGGGCTCAGACAAATTTCTGGCGCTAGCCGCAGAAGTGGAAGCGCTTGTTCTCAAAGAAGCGATAGAACAGATAGAAGGGGATTTTCCTCCAGGCTTTTACAATCGCCTTTTTGTAGTTCCCAAGTCATCAGGGGGCTGGAGGCCGGTTTTGGATGTGAGCGCCCTGAACTTGCATGTCCAGAAAACAAAATTTCATATGGAGACCACTCGGTCGGTTCTGGAGGTCCATCAGACAGGGGGATTGGATGGTCTCTCTGGACATGCAAGACGCTTATTTTCACATTCCGATACATCGCGAATCTCGGAAGTACCTGAGGTTCATGTTCGAAGGCAAGGGGTGTTTCAGTTTCGGGCGCTTTGCTTCGGACTAGCGACCGCTCCTCAAGTTTTCACCAGGGTTCTATCCCCGATAGGAAGCTGGCTGCACATATTAGGAGAAGAATCTCCCTCTATCTGGACGATTGGCTTCTCCGGTCGGATCAGAGAGTCGGTGCATGAAAGGACCTTGGAACAACTCTGGATCTTGCCAGAAAGTTAGGAATTTCTGGTCAACAAACAGAAGTCCCAGTTGGTTCCATCTCAGAGCATCCTTTATTTGGGGATGATTCTGAATGCTCAAGTTTTTTCGGGCTTTTTTCTGTCCCCGAAGAGGGTTCAAGGCTGTCTGGAGACAGTTCAGGAGTTCTTGGACAAAAAGGTAAGTTCTGCCAATCAGTGGATGAGGCTCCTGGGCAAATTGTGACGTTGGGAAGACTGCACATGAGACCTCTGCAGTTTTTCCTGAGAGCCTCTTGGTGCAGGAAGACACAACCAGACTCGATTACCTTTCCTGTCACAGATCAAATAAAAGAGGACCTAAGGTGGTGGCTCTCTCGAGCAAGGTTGGAAGAAGGGTTAGATTTACGACCCATCCTCCCGAACCTACAGTTCTTTTCCGACGCATCGAACACAGGTTGGGGAGCCCTACTGGAAATCAACGGACTTCAGGAGCTTGGTCGGAGAAGGAGAAGAAGTTCCACATAAATGTAAAGGAACTGTTAGCAATTTTCTGGGGCTCAGACAGTTTCGGAGCTTAGTAGAAGGTCGAGTAGTGGCAGTGCATTCCGACAACTCCAAACGCTCTCTCGTACGTGCGGAAACAGGGGGGGACTCAGTCTTTCTCTCTGTACGAAGTAGCCAAGGATCTCCTCCTGTGGTCAAACGAAGCGAAGTTCAGCTAGTCCCGAGATTTGTTCCGGGAAAGATGAACGTCCTGGCGGACGATTAAGTCGTCAACAGCAAGTGTTACCTCTGGAGTGGACTTTGGACAACAAGATTTGTCAGAGACTTTGGCGCCTTTGGGGACGACCGTCAATAGACCTGTTCGCGACATCAAGGAACAACCGTCTTCCTCTCTTTTGTTCGCCAGTCCCAGATCCTCTAGCTTGGTCGGTGGACGCAATGCTGTTGGATTGGTCGGGTCTGGAAGCTTATGCATTCCCTCCGTTCGGTCTAATAAGAGAGGTGCTGAACAAGTTCATGTCGCACAGCAATGTAACGCTAACGTTAATCGCTCCCTTTTGGCCCAGGAAAGAGTGGTTCCCGGACCTTCTCCAGTTTGTTAGTAGACTTCCCCAGACTTCTTCCTCCAGAGAAGTGGCTTCTCAAACAACCTCACTTCAAGAGGTTCCACCAAAACTTGTCCGCTCTAGCTCTGACAGGGTTCAGACTGTCCGGAATCTTGTCAGAGCGAAAGGATTTTCAAGAAGAGCTGCAGAAGCTATCGCTCGTTGTAGGAGAGAGTCTTCTAACAAACTCTATCAAGGGAAGTGGAGAATCTTCAGAGAGTGGTGTAGAAGTGCTAAAGTCTCTACTTCTGCGACCTCTTTAACAGAAATAGCAGATTTTCCTTCTATTTCTTAGGAACTCTAAGAAACTGGCTCCTTCGACGATCAGAGGATATAGAGCCATGCTCTCTTCGGTTTTTTCGACATCGAGGTTTGGATATTTCCTCCAATTCAGATCTGTCGGACCTCATTAGGTCTTTCGAAACCACTAAGCTCCCGCAAGATACAGTGCTTGGAACTTAGATGTGGTGCTTAAGTTCCTCATGGGGCCACCGTTTGAGCCTTTGAAGTCGGCTTCACTCAGGAACTTGACTAAGAAGGCACTCTTTCTTATTGCACTACCTTCTGCTAAGCGTGTCAGCGAATTGCACGCTATAGACAAAAGAGTCGGTTTCTCTCAAGGCAATGCTGTATTTTCGGTATCTTTGACCTTTCTAGCCAAAAATGAGAATCCTTCTAATCCTTGGCCGAGGAGTTTTGTGGTAAGGAACTTATCTGATTTGGTTGGACATGAGGAGGAGGAAAGGCTCTTATGTCCAGTCAGGTCTATTAAGCAGTATCTGTTTGCCACTAAGGGTATTAGAGGACAATCTTCTAAGCTCTGGACCTCGGTTCAAAATCCCTCTCGTCCTCTTTCTAAGAATGCTATATCGTTCTTTATTAGAGAGCTTATCAGGGAAGCTCACTCGCAGTCCGAGAACGACAATCTTTCCGTTCTGAGAGTTAAAAGCTCACGAGGTTAGAGCAGTGGCAACTTCTTTAGCATTCAGAAAGAATTATCTTTAGCTTCGATTCTTCAGAGCACGTTCTGGAGATCGAATTCGGTTTTTGCGAGTCATTATCTCAAAGAGATAGAAACGGTTTTCGAGAATTGTAAAACGTTAGGTCCGGTGGCGGTTTCTGGCATGGTGTTGGGAGAAACGGCACAGGGGTCGTTCACCTCTATGCTAACTTTTCACCTTGAATAGGTTGTCGAGTTCAAGGGAAGCTGGGGGTACTGAGTACCTGGGATACTCACCAGTCTGTTAGGTCAGATTTTACAATGGTTGGGTATATATGTTTTTAAATCTGGTGTTGGTGACAAATGTTTTGTATGATTGAATTTCTGGTCTTAGCCCAGGGCAAGGGCAATCTTTGTTGTTACTATCCTCCGTCAGTCAGCCTTGACTCGCTTGAACTACGGAAGGATTCCACTCCTGTAGAGGCTAACTTTGGTCAAATTCCAATTCCTCTACAATAGTAAGAAGAGCACCGACCAGAGACAGTAACAGTCTGCTGTAGCTCTCTTACAAGGTAAGGTACAAACAGACACCTTGAGTGTTACTGGTATTGCAATAAATGTAACCATTTAAAAATACTAGTGGTCCACTGAATCCTCCCACCTTCCCATAAATGTAATCAGCTCTATAATTGTTCGGTAAGACACTACAATAAAAATGAAATTTTCATTATTAAAATGAAGTTTTATTGTATACTTACCGAACAATTATGATTATACCCACCCTCCTCCCTTAGGTGGACGGACGGGCAGAAAGAATGGATTCACCTGGGCAGTTGTACCTGGTTCTCCCGCGAGTGGAGGGAGATGACGTCATCACCACAGTGTTGGCGACGCCGACGCGCTAAATTTTGAATTTATGTATCCTGCCGCTCGTGAAATCACGGCTCTATAATTGTTCGGTAAGTATACAATAAAACTTCATTTTAATAATGAAAATTTCATATTTAAAACAAAAGAATCTCAGGACCAACAAAGGTTGATGTGGAAACACAGACTTTCATACCTATCTGTCTATCCAATTTGTGTTTATCCTTGTGACACACACTTACGGGCTGTTATTCTCTATGAGGTATTCATTAGAGGCTCATAGTCAACAGAAAGGTTCTCTATGAATAATGGGACTGTCATGACTCTGTACAAAGATATTGGCAAATTTTAGGATCTCATGGAGGGAGGGGTGAAATAAAATGCTTGTCCAGATAGATATTAAATGCAGGGATTCTACAAATTTATATTTGCTCAAAGACTCCATACAATCCAGCAGTGTTTATTACCCAGAACCAGGGTGATTTTAGCACAGGCCAATCAAGGTTTGCAAAATGGCTCCATACAATCCAGCAATGTTTATGACCCAGAACCAATGTCATTTTAGCACAGGCCAGTCAAGGTCATAGGAACAGCAGTTGAAGGATTTTTATTTTTTCCAAAAGCTTGAAGTATACATGGTTTTTGGATGTAAATAGAAAATACCAAGTGATGAACCTGACTCAGCAAAGACCATAATCTCAGATACAGAATATATTTTCTCTACTATAACAATCTGAGAACACATTATAGTTTTAAACATCTAACTTACCTGTTAGTTATATATATAGCTCAAGTCCCTGTGACATCACGGCAGAATTTCAAAACTTGCAGCAATTGCCGATCAGGTAGTCAGGTGTACCACCTGTGCGCCCTCTACCCAGGTACCTGGAACCATTCCAACTATTCCGCAGATCTTCCCTGCTGCTGTTTCGGTGACATCGTGGATTTTCGCTTGCTTTGGCCCATGTTTTTTCGCAATTGGTTTGGTGAAGTACACTTTGGCTTTGGCTTTCGCTTGTTGTTGGGTGCATGTGGATCATCTTGATAACGATGATGGATCATAATGAATGATGATGATAAGAGAATTTTTGATTTAGAATATTATTGCTTTGACTCTTGCTTATTCTTGATCTTTCTTTTGCATTTTCCAAACATGGCTAACTCTGCTTCGAGTGTAAGAATGTGAGTGAGAGGATGTAATACTTGGCTTGCTAAAACCTCGATAGATCCTCATTCAATTTATATGAATTTAGAGGCAAGAGTGGTGAGTTGGATGATAGGAGGACGAATGTGTCCATTTACCTGAAAATGAGTGGATGGATATTATTGCTATTTACGAAAGCTTGAAAAGAATAAGATCAGGAGAGCGAAGAGTAGTATGTCTCGCTCTTCTAGAAATAGTCAGGGAATTGACAATTCTTTTTCCCTTGCTAGTGATCCTATTGATCCTGCTTCCGTAGTAATAGTTCCTATTCCCCCTACTGATACAGGTTTTGGTCCAACTTTAAAGGACATGATAGCGACCATTCAAGCCCTTGGTAGAGGTAGAATCCCTCGTAGAAACAAGGGGAAATCATGGTCGAATGTGAGAGATCTTAAAATCACAAGTTACAGTGCTAAAATCAGTGCAAGTGCAAGTGCAGTGGAGGGTGCGACCGCTCGGACCTGTTGTGCTCCTAGTCCTAGACCTCTTCCAAGCTCACCAACCCCTGTGAGAAGGAATGTCGACAGACGAAGGGAGGCGAGAGGCTTTAGCTCCCGAGTGGCCGTCCCCTCGAGCGTACCTGTTGACGATCCCCAGGATGCTCACCCTCGCCATTGGAAAGGTGAGGTTAAAGTGTTTTCTTCGTCGTCTGACGACGCAGTACCCAGACGGGGCTGGCGTCAGACTTTGAAATCTAGACCCCTTAAAAGACAACATCCAGTAGAGCAGGACGCCAAGCGTCAAGACAGCATTGGTTCCTTCTTCCTCTCAGCTTAAACCTTAGTTGGGGTCATTGGTGTCTTGCCACATGCTTCTAACATCTTCTGAATGGCTCATTTCATAATTTATTTATGCAGATTCTTATGTATTGATGCTTTTCCTGGCTCCAAGCCTCATTATCGGTTCTAGGGAAAGAGAAAGTGCACAATTTGCACTGCTAAAAATTGGAATGCCAAACTCTGAACCCCATAAACATGGGGGTGAGTCCATTCCTTGAGCCAAACATCTCCCACACATTTCTGGGCTCAGCCCGTGTCGCTTCGTGAAATGTATCTAGTTTGGTGAAACTCCTTATTCCGTAACACCGGAATTGTACTGAGACTAGTATACCTACCAGCTATATCGGACACCCACCACTTGCCAGGAGAGCAGAAAGAGGCTAACCCCTATGTGATTTACTTCGGTATCCTCCGGTGTTACAATATATCACTCTCTGGACTTGATCCAGTTACTCAGTGTCGATACTCATGTATCTGTTCACTTACAGGCCACCCATTGCCAGGAATCGGGATGCAATGCCGTCCTACAGGACCCCTGTGGGCACGATGTCTGCGCTATCCGCTACGGGGACATCACGAGAGTTGCTCCATCTGCTATGATCTTGTAGATCAGGTTACCTCCGGTGTAAGTATACTCCGGAGAGCAGGTGCTATATATTTTGGCCTATTGGAATACAGTCCTAATAAGTGATATATAATATGATATAAGCATATAGTTTTATTTCCGTAGCTTAGTGTTTACGTATACTAACCTTCTCTTACAGGCTGCTCAAGCCGTCAGGGACGCCTCGTCAACCACCTTAAGAGCCTGGGTTGGCGGATTTGGGAAGAACGTAACCAAGGGGCAGCCCTACATCCTCGACAAGAAGATGGTTGCCCTGATCTTCCCCGGTGGGAAGTCAGCCTGCTACGTCGACCCGGCAGCGGCGGCCCCGTATATCGCCACCATCGAAACATCAGGTGGCCCAAGCCTTGGCAGACCGGGGAACTCTGAAATCGTCGAAGATGTGCCGACTCTCAATCTGGACCAAGAGCCCATTGCGGTAGGTGAGGCAGAAAGTTTGTTAGATGAGGCAGGTTTGTTGGGGGCTCAAGGGCTTCCCTTGGGCCCTTCTGGATCGACTTCTCCTATCCCTTCTTCCTCTTCCTTTCAAGGCTTTTCAGAGAATGAACTGTCAGTTAGGCGAAGTCCACTCAAGCTATCCCTAAGGTTAAGGGAAAGCGTGAACCCAAGACCCTCGAGAAGACGCTGCCTAAGAAGTCAGCGCCTTCTACCTCTCATAAGTCTCTGGCTCACCATCCCGGAGCAGAGAAGACGAGAGCTTCATCCTCTCACTCTAAAGGGTCCAGAGGCAAATCCTCGTGGGACAAAGCTCAGCTCCCATCTAACCCTGAGCCTTCGACCTCCACGGGGACTCGCCCTAAGACTCCCAGCGGAATCAAGGAACCTAGTCTCTTTGATACCGACGCCTTCACTGCTAATATCATGCAGCAAATGGGAAGCTTTGTCGGAAACTTAGTCCAAGACAAGTTTCAAGAGATGCTGTCTCAGATCTCAGCTTCCTTCGAGGAGTCAGGCCAGTCGATCCAAAACATTTCGGAAAGGCTGGCAACCAGGAGAACCTGATGGCAGGTCTCCTAGAGAACCCATTGGCAGTTCTTCCACAGCCCGGCACGGCGGCTCAAGCCATGCCGGACTACAACACCCTCCCTCCTTATACGGCGAGCAATCCTTGGAGGATGTCGTCTTATGCCCCCTTTAAGGACGGGATGCTAACGCTGGCGGACTGTGGTACTCGATGGCTTGAGGACTTCGAGTTCCACCCAGCTGGTTTGCAACCCCCCTTCATTGGTTAAGGCCGCCTTACGGAGGCAGCGATGAGGAGGGAGGATAAGATCCCCAAAGAGACCGTGATTTTCGGTCGCGATTAAGCTCAACGAGATTGGCTGAGGAACCTAGAGGAGTGGGAATGCATCAACACCAGGATGCAAGCCTTCAAGAGCGCCTTTACTACCATTTTTGTGGTGGACGGAGAGACCCCTATTCCGTTCACCACAAAAGTGGCGGAGTTAACTCTTCAGGCCGCGATGAGGGATGAACCGATGCCTCAACTCCGAGAGACGGAGCCCACGTCTCTCCTCCTCCCAGGTACCGATGACCTTTGGTCAGATCTTCCGGCCACGTTTACAGTAGGAAAGTTGAAGCCAGATTGTGCTTTTACACAATTTAGCGAAAGGCTCCCTAGGCTCCCAGACAATCTCATACAGGCAGAGTTTGACGCTAGAACCAGGTTGGGGAGATCCCTCAATACCCTGGTGATGACCGAGGTTTCGGCACTGACATATAGTAACGAACCTCTGTTTAAGCTAATAGCCAAGTCACATCTCCATACGGTGCAATGTGACTTGTACGACTTTGCAGTAGCAAGACGTAATTGCAGAAAACACGTCCTGCAAGAAGCTACCATCCGCCACGAACCTAACAAGTTGCTGGCGGCTTCGATCTGGGGGGCTGACCTCTTCCCAGAGTCGGTAGTTAATTCTGTCCAACATGAAGCAACAAGGCTCAATCAGTCTTAAGGTTCGCTGGGGCCTTTCAAGCAAAAGGAAGCCAGACCCGACTTCCTCAGCTAGAAAGACCAAAAAGCTGAGGAAATTCCAGCCTTTCCAGGCTACCCAGCAACAGCAGGTAATGCAGGCAGTGCCAGTCTCACAGGTGGCACAGCCCTCCACTTCAAAAGCTCAGACCCAACAGCAGTTCCTTCTATTAACTCCTCAGGGACAAGCCTCCACCTCTTTTGCGGTCTCCCCGGCCTTCAACCCAGTGTCTGAAGGCCAAGCTTTCCAACCTTTTAACAGGTTTGGGATAGGCAGCAGAGCTAGGGGTGCATTTCGCCAAAGAGGTGGCGGAAGAGCAACCAGCCGAGGGAAACACCTTCGAGGAGGACGCGGGTGACGACCTGCCCCGAGTCAGTGAGAACTCTCAGGTAGGAGGGAGGCTGTTCCTTTATCGTCACAGATGGGGATTCAGCAATTGGGCACAAAGCATTGTGTCCAAAGGACTAGGGTGGAGCTGGACCAAAGGTCCCCCTCCATCCAAGACCTTCTATCAACAACCGACGTCGGAATTGATGGAGTATGCCCGAGAACTCCTTAAGAAAGTAGTGTCAAAAGTGAGGCATTTAAAGTTTCAAGGTCGCTTGTTCAGCGTGCCAAAGAAAGGCTCAATCAAACGAAGAATAATTCTAGACTTGTCCCGTCTAAACTTATTCATTCGTTGCGACAAGTTCAAAATGCTGACTATCTCGCAGGTGAGGACCTTACTTCCCCGTGGGGCCGTCACCACCTCTATCGATCTTACAGAGCCATACTATCATATCCCCAGTGGCAAGACACTTCTGCCCGTACCTAGGTTTCAGGCTAGGGAACTAGGCATTCTCCTTCAAGGTAATGCCCTTTGGGTTGAACGTGGCCCCCTGGATATTTACGAAGGTGGCGGAGACAGTAGTTCAACAACTAAGGTCCCAGGGGATAATGGTAGTTGCGTATCTGGACGATTGGCTCGTTTGGGCAACAAGCATTGAAGAGTGCCACAAAGCAACGGTCAAAGTAATACAGTTTCTGGAACATCTGGGGTTCCAGATAAACAAGACCAAGTCCAGGCTAACACCGGACTCCCGCTTTCAATGGCTCGGCATTCAGTGGGATCTGAACTACCACACACTATCAATTCCGGCGTCCAAGAGAAAAGAAATAGCCAAAGCAACCAAGCAATTTCTCAAGTGCAAACAGACATCAAGGAAAAGCCAGGAAAGAATCCTAGGCTCTCTTCAGTTTGCCTCAGTAACAGACGTTCTACTGAAGGCAAGACTGAAAGACATAAACCGCATCTGGCACTCGAGAGCAAACAACAAGTCGTGGGACAAATTGTTAGCTATCCCGGCGATACTTCGCAAACGACTCTTCCCCTGGGCGGAGGCCAAGAACTTATCCAAGTCAATTCCTCTACAGTTCCCCCCTCCGGCATTAGTTATCTACACGGATGCTTCACTAAGTGGCTGGGGAGGATACTCTCAGTACAAAAAAGTACAAGGGACTTGGTCCCTCCAATTCCGCCAGCTTCACATCAATGTGTTGGAAGCTATGGCGGTATTCCTCACTCTGAAGAGACTTCTACCAGCCAAGGGATCTCACATCAAGCTGGTGTTAGACAGCGCAGTAGTAGTACACTGCATCAACAGAGGAGGCTCCAAATCAAGCCATGTAAACTGTGTCATGATAGCCATATTTTATGCATTCAACTTACCTGTCAGATATATACTTAGCTATAGACTCCGTCGTCCCCGATAGAAATTCGAATTTCGCGGCACACTCTACAGGTAGGTCAGGTGATCTACCGCCCCGCTGCTGGGTGGCGGGAATAGGAACCATTCCCGTTTTCTAAGAACAGATTTTCTCTATCGGCCGGGACATCAACATTGTTGTTGTTCCTTCTGATTTGATTTTCGTGTTTTTTCATCGCTATTGATCTTCTAAGCCGTTTGTTTTGGTGACGTATTGGATCTTTGGTTGGGCATACTCTTTCGTGGACTGTTATTTGGACTTGGTTTTTGGAATTTTCTCATAATGTCAGATTCTAGCTTTGCGGTTAGAAGACAGTGTGTAAATGAGGGATGTATGGTGAGGCTACCGAAAGCTTCGGTAGATCCTCACACAGTTTGTAAGTGGTGTAGAATGAATGAATGCTCTATATCTAACACCTGTGATGAATGTGTAGTTTGATTGAGGAAGAATGGAAGAATTTAAATTCCTATTTAAGGAAATTGGATATGGATAGGGCTAGAAAGGCTTCCTCCAGAAGCGTAAGTAGGTCTCGTTCTAACGAGTCAATTAAATTAACACCTAACCCTAAACCTGTATCATCTTCCTCTTGTACAACTAAGACTGCAAATCCAGCAACGGAAATTGCAGATCTTAAAGCTGCACTTCAAAGGATGGAACGTCAAATGCTAACTTTACAAGGTAAGCGCAGTGATAGTGATGCAAGTGTCCCTAGTGCAGTGGAGGGTGCGTCTGATTGGCTTCATCTCGCTCCCAGGCCTAGACCTCTTCCAAGCTCACAGGCCCAGAGGAGAAGGAATGTCAAAAGCCTTACGGAGGTTATGGAGAATCCCCACCGATCAGGCGTCCCCTCGGCAGATTCTGTGACGACCCGAACTGCCAAGGATCGCTATAGAAAAAGCATCCTAAAACAGTGTTTTTCGTCTTCAGATTCTTCACCTAACGTAAGGGGCTGGAGTTCGGATGAACTGTCACGCCCCTTAAAGAGGAGTTGGAAGGCTCCAACGTTGAATTCAAGCCCTGAGCTTTTCTCTAATGGATCTCCCTGCGAAAGGAAGAAAACCAAGTTGATTCCTACGCACAACTCGGAGTCCCCTTCCTCCTCTAGACCTCCTTCACCTGCATCAGGAAAGGAAAAAGAGAATGCTGCTGCAAAAATCCTACTAAATGTACAGGAGCAGCTCTCCGCTTTAGTAGGAGTTTTTACGAAGGAGACTCCCAGAAGAAAGGACTCTTTCCTTCTGATAAAGAGAACTAAAGGAAGAAAAGAAGGATCTAACATAAAAACTGCGGATTCTCTTCGGACGAGTATGAAGAATGCGCCAAAAGCGCCAGCCTGGCGCAATGCGCCAGATACGCTAGAGGATCCATATGAGCCAGTAGCGCCAGAAGCGTCAGATGCGCCAGAAGCACCACCCTGCCGAAATGCGCCAGAAGCGCCATTCTGGCGCAATGAGCCATGATCGCCAACCCGGCGCAATGCGCCACAAGCGCCAGCCGGGCGCAATGAGCCAGAAGCGCCATCCAGGCGCCAGAATATATGGACTTCTTCCAAAAGACATTTAAACCAAGAGGATTTGTCTAGCTTTCGGAAGGATAAGCCCTTACCTGGCAGGGACTCTAGGTGCCGCACAGGCGGCCGTAGCCCCTGTCAGGATAGGGTTGGTTCCGTTGAGAGCGATAGGAGAGGACATCCTTCCTCTGACAGGAGAGAAAATGTCACACAGGCGGCCGTCGCTCTTGCCAGGAGAAGGAAAATGTCGTGTTGCAGGATCAACCTATCTCTCGTAAGGACGCAAGTTGCCGCACAGGCGGCCGTCGTTCTTGCGAGAGTGGGGCAGATGTTGCAAGAGACTCATCTCCTATCGAAAACAAATCCTCTTCGGAAATGGAATTGGATTTGGAAGAAGTTTCGGATTCGGAAGATCATACGGCTCCAGGCTTGTCAGATTATAAGATGCTGGCAGCCCTCTTACTTCAAGAATTTGGGGACTCATTAAGCCCTACTGCTCCGCCTTCTCCGAGGTCTTTGTTTACCAGCACTAAGGTCTTGAAATCATCATCTTTCATTAAGATGAAACCAACCATTTCTATGAATAAGGCTCTTCGATTTGTAGGAAATTGGTTTAAATCCAAGGAGAAGGCGGGGAAAACCGTCTTTGCCTGCCCTCCTTCCAAACTTTCAGGAAAGAAAGGAATCTGGTATGAGACGGGCGAATCACTGGGTCTAGCTCTCCCTACCACTGCTGAAGCAGATTTTTCAAATCTGGTTGACTCTTCAAGGAGACAAGCCTTGTCATCGGCCAAGATCACATGGGGGACTTCAGAGATGGACCATCTCCTCAAGGGATTGTTTCATGTCTTAGAAGTCTTTAACTTCTTAGACTGGTCCCTTGGGGTGTTGGCCAAGAAGACTCAAGAAGTCCTTTATAGTGTACTGTCCTGCATGGACAAAGCGGTCCAAGATGGATCAGGAGAAGTGGCCTCGCTTTTTGGAACTGGAATTCTGAAGAAAAGAGCTTTGTTTAGTTCCTTTCTAACGAAAGCAGTTACTCCTATCCAGAGGTCATCTCTTCTTTATGCTCCTCTTTCGGATCAACTGTTTCCTTCACAATTAGTGAAGGATATATCACATTCTTTGACGGAAAAGGCCACGCAAGATCTCTTGGCCCAATCTGCAAAGAAATCAAGGACCTCTGTTCCTGTAAAGAGAGAGACTCGTACACCTCAACAGCCCTTTCGAGGGAGCTCCTCTTCCAAATCCTCCTTTAAGAAGAGAGGTAGGTCTTCATTCAGACCTATCAAGAAAGCAAAATGAGACTCCAGTCCTTCAAGCACCGGTAGGGGCCAGACTTCGAAAATTTTATGAAGAATGGACTCTGAGAGAAGCAGAAAGATGGTCCCTTTCAGTAGTAACGAAGGGATATCTTATCCCCTTTCGAGACAGTCCTCCCTTAACAACGATCCCGAGGGAACTGTCAGCCAAATACAGGGACCCTGCCAAGAAAGAAGCATTATTGCAACTGGTAGGACAGATGTTGCAAAAGGAGGCTATTGAATTGGTTCGGGATCCGCATTCCCGAGGATTCTACAACCGTCTTTTTCTGGTTCCGAAATCCTCGGGAGGGTGGAGACCGGTCCTGGATGTGAGCGCATTGAACCGATTTGTAGAGAACACAAAGTTCTCTATGGAAACATCGAAATCAGTTCTTGCGGCTCTTCGTCCAGGAGATTGGATGGTCTCCTTAGATCTACAGGATGCTTACTTTCATGTTCCCCTGCATCCATCATCGAAGAAATATCTTCGATTCATGATGCAGGGCAAAGTATTCCAATTCAGAGCCCTGTGCTTCGGCCTGTCTACAGCCCCTCAAGTGTTCACGAGACTAATGACGAATGTTGCGAGATGGCTACATCTAGAAGGGATAAATATATCCCTTTACCTAGACGATTGGCTAATAAGAGCAAAATCGGAACTTCAGTGCTTGAAGGACTTGGAGAAGACTTTGGAGTTGACAAAATCTTTGGGACTACTCTTGAACCTCGAGAAATCACAATTGATCCCCAGACAGAACATAGTCTATCTGGGGATACAGATGGATTCTCGGGGTTTTCGGGTTTTTCCATCGCAAGAGAGAATTGCTCGAGGCTTAGAAAAAATCTCGAACTTCTTAGGGAAGGAACGGACCTCGGCGAGGGAATGGCTCAGTCTGTTGGGCACCCTTTCCTCGTTAGAGCAGTTCATTTCCCTAGGGAGATTAAATCTCAGACCTCCGCAGTTTTATCTCAGACAAATGTGGAGTCAAAAGACAGGATAGCTGTCAGACTTTTTTCCCATTCAACAGGGGATAAAGTCAAACCTGAAGTGGTGGTTAACCCCATTAATAAAAAACGAAGGAGTGTCCCTCTTGATTCGGAACCCTCACCTAGTGTAGTTTTCCGATGCCTCGGAAACAGGTTGGGGAGCAACACTGGGTCCAAAGGAGGTGGCAGGTACCTGAACCAAGGAACAGGCTACACTGCACATCAATGCGAAGGAACTCCTGGCCATTCATCTAGCCCTGGAATACTTCGAAGCGGAAGTCAGGGGAGTGGTATTTCAAGTCAATTCCGACAATACCACAGCTCTGGCTTACATCCGGAATCAAGGGGGCACTCACTCTTTCTCACTGTACGAAATAGCGAGAGATCTATTGACCTGGACAGAGGAACGGGCATAATACTGCGGACAAGGTTTGTTCAGGGTGTAAAAAAAACCTAAGGGCAGACAGGTTTGAGCAGAAAGGACCAAGTTACTCCCGACAGAGTGGATGCTCCACTCAGAAGTCTGCCGACAACTGTGGTCCCTCTGGGGAAGACCCTCAGGATCCGACCTGCTTTGCCACATTCCTCTCCAGGAAGATAGACAACTTCTGCTCTTTAGAAGAAGATCCCAGAGCCACGGCGATCGATGCTTTCCTCATGGACTGGTCAGGCATTGACGCCTGCGCCTTTCCCCCATTCAAATTCCTGGGGGAAGTACTAAGAAAGTTTGTGGCATCGACGGGAACAAGATTAACTCTAATTGCTCCCTTCTGGCCTTCCCGAAACTAGTTCACAGAGGTACTGGAATGGACGGTGGACTTCCCCAGATCTCTACCAAAAAGGACAGATCTGCTCAGACAACCCCACTTCGAGAGGTTCCACAAAAACATCCAAAGTCTCTCCCTGACAGCCTTTCAACTATCGAAAGACTGGTCAGAGCGAGAGGCTTTTCGAAGAAAGTTGCAACTGCAATTGCTAGAGCCCGCAGAGCCTTTACCTTGCGGGTCTAGAGCCCGCAGAGCCTTTACCTTGCGGGCTAGACCGCAGAGCCTTTACCTTGGGGTCTACAATCGAAAGTGGAAAGTTTCCGTAGATGGTGTAGGTCGAAGAAGCTGTCCTCTTCCAATACCTCTGTGACCGAAATCGCCGATTTTCTCCTCTTCTTAAGAGAAGAGTCGAAGTTGGCTGTATCCACTATCAAGGGATATAAGAGCATGCTCTCAGCTGTTTTTAGAAACAGGGGCCTTAATTTGGAAAATAATAAAGATCTTCATGATCTCATCAGGTCTTTCGAGACTTCTAAAGTGAGATCTTCTATTCCCCCGAGTTGGAACCTTGATGTAGTCCTAAAATTCTTGATTTCGGACAGGTTCGAACCTCCAGATAAAATCTCATTCAGAGATCTTACGAGTAAATGTATATTCCTGTTAGCCCTTGCAACTGCTAAGAGGATCAGTGAATTTCATGCTTTGGACTCTCGGGTGGGTTTTAAAAAAGACTCGGCTGTGATTTCTTTCCAAGATCTATTCCTAGCGAAGAATGAGAACCCTTCTAAACCTTGGCCTAGAAGTTTTGAAGTCAAGGGACTCTCTTCCCTAGTAGGTAGAGAGTTGGATCGGTCTCTTTGCCCAGTCAGGACCTTGAAGTTCTATCTAAAAAAGAAGACACAGCTTCAGGGATGTTGACAAAGTCTCTGGTGTTCAGTAAGAAACCCCAAAAGACCTATGTCAAAGAACGCACTGGCGTTCTTTGTCAGAAATGTGATAACCGAAGCTCACAGGAATTGCCAAGAGAACTCTTTAAAGCTGCTTGGAGTAAAAGCTCACGAAGTCCGGTCTGTGGCAACTTCCCTTTCTTTCACTAAGAATATGTCAATGAGAAACATTTTAGCAGCAACTTACTGGAGATGCAATTCAGTATTTGCATCCCACTATTTAAAGGATGTTAGAGTAACATACGAAAAATGTTTTTCTCTTGGACCGTATGTATCAGCGGATACTATGCTGGGACATGGAGTAGATGCTGATCCTTAATTTCGTTTTTGTGTTTAATGATTATTTGTAATAATATTGTTGTCGAGTTGTGGGTTGCTTGAAAGGATGTTTGGGGATGACTCCTTTCAATCGTAGTACTAACCCCACTTAGGATCAGGTGATCGGGATTAGTGTCGTGCTCTATGATCATGCCAATAGGCAAGGTGTTTTATCATGTAAGTGGATAGGACCCCATTGACAAAGATCCTAAGGTTCTGTCGTGTAAGTGGGTAAGACCCCTTTGACAGACCATCAAGAACTCTTAGCATGAGGTCACTACCTCGCTGATGCTCTTGAAGCGATACAGGCTCCTAGGCAGTAGCCATAAAGTCTTTCGCTAACACAGGTAGGAACCAAGGTTTTTTATTTTTATTACCTACAACATATGTTGTTTCCTGTCTATTCAGTAAATTAGCTGTCTCTTACCCTCCGCCAAAGGTGCCAATCAGCTAAGTATATATCTGACAGGTAAGTTGAATGCATAAAAATGTTATTGTCATGATACAATAAAGTTTTATGCATACTTACCTGGCAGATATAAACAATTAATGGCCCACCCAGCCTCCCCTCAGGAGACAGGTGGAAGAGAAAATCTGTTCTTAGAAAACGGGAATGGTTCCTATTCCCGCCACCCAGCGGCGGGGCGGTAGATCACCTGACCTACCTGTAGAGTGTGCCGCAAAATTCGTATTTCTATCGGGGACGACGGAGTCTATAGCTAAGTATATATCTGCCAGGTAAGTATGCATAAAACTTTATTGTATCATGACAATAACATTTTTCTCTGGCAGCCAAGCACAAATGGCACCTGTCCTCCACTCACCTAGCGGGAGTGAAGAACGTGATAGCAGACGCCTTATCTCGCTCAGTCCCTCTCGAGTCGGAGTGGTCTCTGGACAGGCGTTCGTTTCTGTGGATCTGCCAGAAAGTTCCAGGACTCCAGGTGGATCTGTTCGCCACAGAGTCGAACCACAAGCTTCCCTGCTATGTGACTCCCAACCTGGACCCTCTGGCTTATGCCACAGACGCCATGGCCATTGATTGGAATCAGTGGGAGAAAGTATACATCTTTCCTCCAGTGAATCTTCTTCTGAAAGTCCTGAACAAACTCAGGACCTTCAAGGGACAAGTTGCCCTAGTAGCCCCCAATTGGCCCAAGAGCAACTGGTTCCCACTCCTGCTGGAATTGGGTCTCCGACCTCAACGGATTCCCAATCCCAGGTTTTCTCAAGTAGTGCAAATGAAGACTGTGTTCGCTTCCTCAGGAATTCTCAAAACCCTAACTTTATGGACTTCATGAAGTTCGCGGCTAAAAGGGATGCAGATATCGATCCTCAAAACATCCTATTTCTAGAATCGGATAAGAGAATCGACCCTTCGTCAGTATGACTCAGCCGTTAAGAAACTAGCCAAATTTCTGAGGGGAACCGAATCTCAAACCATGACCACCAACCTGGCTATTTCCTTCTTCAGATCTTTATTTGAAAAAGGTTTAGTAGCCAGTACTATTACTACCACTAAGTCTGCTCTAAAGAAAATATTCCAGTATGGTTTTAAAATAGATTTGACAGACACTTATTTTTCTTCTATTCTTAGAGCTTGTGTTAGGCTCAGGCCTGCAGAGAGACCTAGCTCAGTGTCATGGTTCCTAAATGATGTTCTCAAACTGGCTTCAGATACTGATAACAATTCCTGCAGTTACTTACCCCTCCTAAGGAAAACTTTATTTCTTTTAAGTCTAGCCTCAGGAGCCAGGGTATGTGAACTGTCGGCTGTGTCTAGAGACTCAGGTCATATAGAATTTCTCTCATCAGGAGAAGTTCTTCTCTCTCCAGATCGTCAATTTTTAGCCAAGAATGAGGATCCTTCAATGAGGTGGGCCCCTTGGAAGGTCCTCCCTCTTCCTCAAGACCCCTCTTTATGTCCAGTTACAGCCTTACGAACCTATCTGTCCAGGACAACCATGAGTTCCTCTGGCCCTTTATTTGAGAGAAAAAGGTGGCACTATTTCCTTAAAAAGGTATTAGGCAACAGATCCTGTACTTTATTAAACAAGCCAACCCAAATTCATTCCCCAAAGTCCATGACATTAGGGCAGTAGCCACCTCGATCAACTATTTCCAACATATGAATTTTGATGATCTAAAAAAGTATACAGGCTGGAAATCGCCGACAGTATTTTAAACGCCACTACCTTAAATCCTTAGAAGCTCTTAAATTTCCAGCAGTGGCAGCGGGAAACACAGTTTCTCCTGACACTGCCTAAGTAGTTTAGTATAGATCCAGATCTCCTTTCTGCCTGCCTCACTGACATTCTTCCTGTGATCTTGCCACCAGGTACTCATCCCTTTTTTAGCCTTAGCTGCCAAAAAGGGCACTTATTGTGATGTTTTCCTTATTTTTTTGCTAGGACTACTCACACCTGTATATAACCTATTGTATTGTATAGTTTTAAGGTTATTGTAAGTTGCATAATTAATTTCTACTATGTATTATAATCTTTGTAGTAATAAGTTCTAGATTATAGTACTTTAATGGCATTTGTGTTTTCTTTTATTCCCTTACTCATTTTATTTATTATTTCAAGCTTGTGGCCATTTCTCTGGTACTATTTCACGAAGCGACACGGGCTGAGCCCAGAAAATGGATTTTGACGAAGGAAAAATCTACTTCTGGACAAGGGCCCGTGTCGCCCAGTGAAATCCCACCCTTCTTACACCCACCCTTGGGCCCAAGCTTGACACCTAACTCCAAGGATGACCGCTAGAGGCGCTCGTGATGGCGTCGGGAGCGCTAGTAGTAGTAGTTGCTGGTGTAGGCCGTGTATCGGCCCTCTCTAGTAGGGGGATTTTGTAGAAGGATAGATCTAAATGGTAAGAGACCCATGGTAGTGGTTTCACTCGTGCCTGAAACCGTACTGACACCTTTTTATATAAGGTGAGCGAGTCAGAATACTCTGACATTCCATTTTAGTTTTTTCTCTGGTAATGTTAGTGATATTTACCTTAGAAATGTGTGCTAAAAGGACATTTCACTGGGCGACACGGGCCCTTCGTCAAAATCCCTTATTTGCACCCCTTTGTAATACACATCTGCATGAGGCCTCAAAGACCAAATTCTTCAGTTACTTGAGTCCCTGCCCAATTACTGCACATAAAGAATTCACAGGGAACACTATTTCAAAGAAAAATAAGTCCGGTAAATCATGTTCACACCGGAACGGATTAATTTCGTATCTCGAGGTACCACTGTGTACAGTGGGGCCTCGCTTAGTCGCGGATCAGCAATCACAGATTCAGTTAATCACGGGTTTTTCCTTGGACTACTTCTCAGTCTATATATCGCTGGTATGAATCACAGCATCGGCTAGTCGGTGGTAGGCTAAGCATCGTCCGGTTCCGATAACCAACAAATGCATGAACAGATTCACATTATGATATTAACTGACAATAAAGGTAATAAAACCATTCCCACCATATATATTATTGGCATATCTTCATAATATATAGCCATAGCCTATTCATGGAATAATTCCACATCATTGACATCAACTTGTAGTTGAGCGGCCAGCAGAAATGTAAACATTGAGTTACACTTCACAGCACCTTTGTCATTCTTAACCTTTTAGAAATGTTAATAGTAGTAGTTTAATTACAGTAGTAATAACATTTAGGAAAACATAAATTTCCAATTCGAACTTCATTGTTTTGGTATAACGTAATCAACTTCTCTGAACACTGCAGTCATACAAACAATAATTGTCATAGAGTATCGTATGTTGTTTGCAATCGGCGACGAAGCGTAAACGTAATAAAACCATTTTTACCTTATATATTATTGTCATATATTCGTAATAAAACGCAAATCTTATATATTATTGGCATATCTTCATAATAAAAAGCCTCTTCAAGGAATAATTCCTTGGGGGAGTCCCATTTTTTCAAAAGACAAAACAAAAAATACACTTTACATGTTTACAGTATACAATGACTGATTACTTTTTTTGATGTGATTACATTAATATTAGCAGTATGTAACTCTAAGCAGTACAGTAACTATTTTTTATCATAAATGTATATTCATTCACGAAAAAAATACATATGACCACCGTGACGTCACCGTTCTACAAAGTACCGATGTATTTTTACGTAAGTATCCTCTAAACTGTCATAAATCACTTTACTTACTTTTTTTGTGAAGCCCAAATGCTACGTATATTCTGGAAAATTAACGAAATCACGAATTTTATCATAGAGCAAGATTCGCTAATTACTGTTTTCTTCTTTTCATGACTAAATGCATTTTGAGAATAAAACTCATTCACAAGTTTTCAAATACTATGAATGTAAATAGCAAAATACCCCTCTCTCTTCTCTTTCTCTCTCTCTCTCTCATCTCTCTCTCTCTCTCTCTCTCTCTCTCTCCGTCTCTCTCTCTCTCTCTCTCTCTCTATCACTTACAGAAAAAAAAACTATAATACTGATCTATTATTATCGTAATAAAAGAACAAGATGGTCCCCGAAAGAATAAAAATGTGTTGCCATATTTTTATTCTTTCTGTCATTTACGAAACTGTGCTTCAATACAACTTTTATAGTTGACTCAATGATTATCACATATTACAGTAGTACCTCGAGATACGAAATTAATCCGTTCCGAGGCGGCCTTCGTATAATGAGTTTTTTCGTATCTTGGAACAACATTTTACATGTAAAATGGCTAATCCGTTCCAAGCCCTCCTAAAACACCCATTAAATTTCATAATAAAGCTAAAATTGACCTATAAACATGAAATACTACAACAATTTGGACCATTCAATACCTAAATTAAGAATAAAAATCCAAACCTGTAAATAAAGTGTATAATTAGTACAAGAAATATATTACTGTAACGTAAAATGTGAAGCTTACCTTTCGAGTTGAGGCTATCTCCGAAAGTGGCGGCAGAGGAGGAGGACAAATGGCAGATAACGTACGTACGTACGTACACTTAACTTTACGAAAACACATAAAAAATTTAAGGAAAACTATAAAAATAAAAATTTACGAAAAACATTAACAAAAACTGTAACACTTAACTTACAAAAACCAAAAATAAAAACTTAAAAATTTTTTTTTTCTAAATTTTTTTTTTTTCTTTTTTTTTTATTTTTTAACTTTTTTTTTACTTTTATGTAGGCTTTTTTTTTTTTTTTTTTTTTTTTTTTTTTTTTTTTTTTTTTTTGGGTTTTTTTTTTTACAGAATTTCAACTTCATCACCACTTTCAACATTCTGTTTTTCATCACTTGGTTCTTCCTTTTTGCTTTCAACTTTCTGTTTTTTATCACCTGGTTCTTCCTTTTTGCTTACTCCTGCTAATGCTGAAGGCCTCTTTAAAAAATAACTATCCAAGGAAGATTGCTTCTGCCTGCTTTTGACAATGTTCCTGAAACGACTCAAGCAAACGTCATCGAACTGCGCAAGCATACGACCTGTGTAAGCCTTTTCGGGGTGTGTTTTTTCTATGAACGATTGCACTTTATGAAAAGCGGCTAAGACCTCCTTAATTTCTGCCGTTGTCATAGGCTCCTCCTCTTCATCGCCGCTGCTAGAGAACTCCTCTTGAACGACGTTATGTTGCATGGCCTCCAACTCCTTCAGGTCATCCGTCGTAAGCTCCTCTTGGTGCTCCTCGAGAAGGTCGTTGATGTCGTCCTTGTCGACGACCAGCCCCATGGACTTGCTGAGTGCAACGATCTCGTCAAGATCTGGTTCCAAAACAGTTACGGGATCGTCAACTGTTTCGGACTCAGCAGCACCAGCTTCGCCCACGTCGAATCCCTCGAAGTCTCGGTCGGATACGGCATCAGGCCAGAGTTTCCTCCACGAGGAATTCAAGGTTCGCCTCGAAACCTCCTGCCATGCTTGGTCGATGAGTCGGATGCAAATGACGATGTCGAAATGCTGCTTCCAAAATTGGGACGCAAGGTGAGGTTTGTGGTATCGGTGATGTCGAAACATCTTTTGAAAAGATGTTTCGTGTACAGCTTCTTAAAGTTCGCTATCACTTGCTGGTCCATGGGCTGGAGGAGAGGGGTGGTGTTGGGCGGAAGAAAAAGAATCTTAACGAAGGAATACTCCGCTAGGATATCTAAATTGACCTATAAACAATGAAATACTACAACAATTTGGACCATTCAATACCTAAATTAAGAATAAAAATCGAAAACCTGTAAATAAAGTGTATATTAGTGTACAAGAAATATTATTACTGTAACGTAAAATGTGGAAGCTTACCTTTCGAGTGAGGTTATCTCCGATAGTGGCGGCAGAGGAGGAGGAGGACAAACGGCAGATGACGTACGTACGTATGTACACTTAACTTTACGAAAACACACCAAAAATTTAAGGAAAACCATAAAACTAAAATTTACGAAACACCTTAACAAAACTGTAACACTAAACTTACAAAAATCTAGAAATTACGTAAAAAAAAAAATTTCTTTTTTTTTTATTTTTAACTTTTTTTTTTTTTTTTTTTGTTTTTTACTTTACGTAGTGTTTTTTTTTTTTTTTTTTTTTTTTTTTTTTTTTTTTTTTTCAGAATTTCAACTTCATCACCGCTTTCAACATTCTGTTTTCATACATTCACCTTACCTGTCAGATATATACATAGCTATCGACTCCGTCGTTCCCGACAGAAATTCGAAGTTTCGCGGCACACGCTACAGGTAGGTCAGGTGACTACCTGCCTGCCGCTGGGAGGCAGGACTAGGAACTATTCCCGTTTTCTAATCAGATTCTCTCTGTCGCTGGCAAGTAAACATATGTTTGCTTTCCCTCCTGATGGATTTTCGTGTTTCATCGCCATCGATCTTCTGGCCGACTTTTACAGGGAAGTACGGGATCGCTGGTTTGGCATACGTTTTTAATAACTTTTTAATAACTTTTTAATGATTGCATTAACTTGAAGTTTTCGAAGAAAGAATATATGGTAACTACCGAAGTGTTCGGTAGACAATTACATAGTTTGCAGAAAGGGAAATATAAATATTTATCATTGATGAGTGTAATAAATGTTAGAATTTGATTGAGAATAAGGTAACTTCCGATTTGAGGAAGTCAGAAAACATAGAACTAGATATGCTTTCTTTAGGAGCTTTAATAGCCCTCGTTCTGACAAGCAGTTTAGAATATTAACAGTACTAGTAGTGTTGTTTCCTCATCACCTTCTTACTTCACAGAAACTACAAATTCATTTGCAATTTGAAGATAAAGGAATGTAGCTCAAGATACGAGCTATTATAAGGAAGTAAGAAGTGATTATAGTGTTCCCCATTGCATTAGAGGGTGCGTCTGATCGGCTCTGTCTCGCTCCCAGGCCTAGACCTCTTCCAGACTCACAGGCCCAGAGGAGAAGGAATGTCGAAAGCCGTACGGAGGTTATGGAGAATCCCCACCGATCAGGCGTCCCCCTCTCGGCAGGTTCTGTAGAACGTCCCAGACTGCCAGGGATAGCCATTGGAAAGGCATCCTAATTCAATGTGTTCCCCATTATTAATTATCGTCTTCAACGAATAATGAGAAGAAACATTCAACGGCGTAGGTTAAATGAAAATGCAAGATACTCTCGTCTGGCTATCGGAACCTCAGAAGAGACGGAGAAAGATTGCGGTAGAGGCATTGCTCTATCCGGGTTCGTCCCCCGTACAGCTGGACGGGGGGGGGGCTCTATCCCATGGGGGTTTAAAGTAGTTATTTCAATAAATTCCTCATCGGTACATGTATATGAAAATATATCTATTCTGAGAGATCGAATTAGATATTAAAGGATATTTGTTGATTGAATGAATTATATGGATCTCGTTTAAGCTTCTAACGCCTTGGACATGAAACTCCAGTAAAGAGGCTCAATGCGCCTAAAAGCGCCTGAAACAAGGCGCAAAGCGCCTGAAAACGAGGCGCAAAGCGTCTGAAACGAGGCGCAAAGCGCCTGAAGCACGATGAACCAGGATCTTCATCGGAAATGGAAGTCCTTCTCATTCAGAAGAAAGGGAGGGCTATGTCGAAAATGGAAGTATTGTCGAATTCTTAGCAAGAACAAATATACAGAGATCGGAACCTTCCGCACACAAAACCTTCCGCACAAGCGGAACCTTCCATGTCAGGAAGACATATTACTAGACGTACAGAACTTTCCAGGCGAGGATCGCCTGTCAGATGCTCGGAATTTTCCAACAAGAAAACGTTCCAAGGGCGATACGTCTTCTAGGATTCGGAACGTGATACTCCTACCAGGCGCCAGGAGTATTCTAGGCAAGATACTCCTGCTTAGCGCCAGACACTTTCTCCTACAAGAAGAGCTTAACAACCGCCGAGAGTCCTCCAGACGAAAGGGGAAAAGACATTCAAGGCTTTTCCTGATAGGACGGGAGTTGTCGCAAAGGCGGCCGTTGCCCTTGTCAGGATCGTCTTATTGCAATAAAGGCTAGAGCAATTCGGTTTTTCCATGCAGGGACTCAGATGTAGCAGGCTGCCGTAGCCCTTGTCAGGTTAGAGTCGATACTGCGAATAGCCCTTCTCCTTTCGAAAGGAAGCGCTCTCCTTCGGTTGCTCAATCTTGCCCCAAAATTGAGGAATGGAAGATAAAGCAGAATTGTGAGAATTAGTTCAGGATTATTAAGAGGATATAAAATCATCCTCCTTCCAAAATAGATTGCAACCAACCATTACAGAAGAGGTGCAATCGTTTGGAAGTTGAACAAGATTCGTACGAGCTCTCATTCATGATTAGAGGCTCTTCCAGATAAGAAAGGAGTAAATACGGACTTATCTCCAAGATAATAAAAGCTGGAGAGATTATCTTCGATCCTCGGTTGTCATTTGCAATATCTTTCGACTAATACTCATTCGGGATTATTGACGAAATGAACGAAGAGATTAAGATTTCTATTCTCTCTGCATGTCAGAAAGGAAAGAGTTTGTCGTAAAGGAAGCTTGCTGTATATGATTACTGAAGGACAAGTCATAATACGCATACCATAGTGCCTGGTCTGGTTCGCTACGGGATTGTCCTATCTCCTTAAAGCAATTTTACAAGTAAAGACTTCGCTTAAAAGGTTTATTACGACAATACTATTCAGCCTCGGTATTTAACAAAGGTTGTTGCCTAAAATTTGCATTATTGAGAGTTGACTTAGACTCGAGAATAATTTTATTATTTCCATTCATTGAAAGGAGTAACTGGCAACTCAGAATGAAGGCAGCCAGGCAGTGAACGACACGGCTGTAATTGTGAGCCAATCCAGTACCATCCGGTTCTCGGTCGTGAAGGGTGGGTGGTTACATCTTTCTCTCCTAAAGGATCGAATGCTTCACCGTATATCCCCATAAATTCATGGACTTAACCACGAAATTGAGGGAATTTTTTTAGGCAAACATGAATAACATCGTATTCGTGTTGCTAAGATATCTCTCTGGCCTCGGCGAGGAAAGAATGTAGTAGAAAATGCACCTTAAGATAACGATACGCTTAAGCCTTACGCACACCGTGGTAATTACAGCGCTTCCTACTATCCTTACAAGAGTTCATAGATGAATGCTGTTACCACAATGTGATAGGATAATAAAGAATTTTAATTAGACAGAGCACGATTTAACATTCATTGGAATGAGTTGTCAGACCCTGCGGAAAATATTCACAGATATCTTCGCAAGGCAAAGAAGATGAACGACCTTATTATAGATTGCTTCCTTTTCCTCGAAACAAGAGAGGTAGCAAGATACGCTAACTTTAAAAATTTTAGAGGGGAATAAACTTTAGTTTTTTTTTCCCCAGTAGTTTGTATATATTCTTAACACATATTAAAATAAATGGGCATCTAAGGAAGAAGATGAATGCATCATTTGGAAATAAAAAGGTTGGATTCACAGAAAGTCACGTTCTTCTTCAGCATGTGTCGGAAGGTTTTTCTAAGAGATTTGATCGGAATCTATTATAAATATTGGACCTGAAAAACCTATTCACTCTGAGTCTGTCTGCGTGCAGACTGACCAGAAGTAAATATGAATGAGAGGATTTTCAGGTAAGCTTGATAATCCTTTAAATATGTGAAAGACATAGAGTTGCTGCAGATCGTGCTAGATAGAAAGGGGAAACTGTCCTCTTTCGATACCTCTGTGAACTACATAAGGATTTTCTTCCCTTTCAGAGGGAAGAAGTCACCTTGGTAATTTAGCTATCATGAACACAGTGAAAAAGATATATTCTGTCTAGACAAAGAATATTAGACATAGTAGAGAATTAAGATCTTCGGGATCTTATACAATACCTCTATACGATAAGATTAAGAGATCTTATACTTAGAATGGGATCCTAATTTGGGCCTCAGATTCGTGGTCCGACAAAATGGAACTGCACCTAATCAAATGTTCTCTTGGGCCTAAACGATCAAGAGGACAAGTGAAAATTTGGGATTTAGAATCTGGAATCAAATTCTATGACGACTCGGTAATGGGTTCTGGCCAGCATAGTAGGTTTGGCAAGAGAACTAAAGCCTTTTATTCCTGGATCAACGCTGTTAGATAGAGGTTTCGTTGTCCGCCGGGTAATGTAGTGACATTGTCATCTACACAGTAAGAAAAGGTTTAAACGTTTACTGATAGAGTCTTTGGAATGCGAGAAGGCTCAAACTACTTCCCAAAAGGTTCAGAGAGATGCATTCAAAGAGCTTAGAAATCAACTATTTCAGCTCAGAATCTCTTTAAAAGTCCAAGCTCCTTCCCTTCCTTCGGGCAAGGCTAGGGAAGCTTCTGCAACGAGAAAACTCGTCAACATGTAGGAGGAGAACTCGTTAGCAACGGGAAGTATGCAATAATGATCCTCCTCGGAGGAAGACTTGTCTCTTGGAATTTGAGATTCCCTATTGTCTACGGGATGGAGCGGACTAAATTGTGATGAATGTGCAGGAGCAATTAGCGTCTTTGGTAGGAGTACTTTCAAAGATCATACTCGTAAAAAGGATGATAAACTTCTGATGAAGAGATCCAAATACCGATCTCCTGTCGAGCGCGACGAACCCTACAGGGGAGTTGTCGCACAAGCGGCCATCTCTGGGGGGAGCGATGCGTTAGGCAGGCGAGACGTGAGGAAGGAAGTAACTCCTGCCAAGCGTCTGGCGCCAACTAGGAGCCAGGCGCCAAGTAGGCGCAAAGAGCCTGACTTTACTATAGATCGTTTCAGTCCAAGATCTTCATAACCAAAGCAACAAGAGCCAACTGGAGAAGAAGAGAAAACTCCTGATAGGAGTATAGCGCCCGCTAAGCGCAATATACTGGCCATGCGAAAGGCCATTCCATGAGCGATACTCCGACCAAGTCACAGGAGTATTCGGAAACTAGATGCGCCTCCCATAGGTCAGGAGTATTCGGGAAGAGATACTCCTGCCAGGCGCCCTAGAGTACCCGGACCTCCGACTATCTCCTCCCAGGAGCCAGGAGTATTCTAGATTTTTACTCCTACCAGGCGCCAGGAGCATTCCGAAGCTTATACTCATCCCAAGCGCCAGGAGTATTCGGAACTTAATACGCCTACCACACGCCAGGGAGTATTCTTAACAAAATGCGCCTACTAAAGGCCAGGAGTATTCGAGGCGCTCTGCGCCTGACAAGCGCCAGGAGGATTCCAGGCGCGTTACTCCTCCCAGGCGGCAGGAGTATTACGAAACTTATACTCCTCCCAGGCGCCAGGAGGATTCGGAACTTAATACTCCTACCACGCGCCAGGAGTATTCTGAACATAATGCGCCTACTAAAAGCCAGGAGCATTCGAGGCGCTTTGCGCCTGCCAGGCGCCAGGCGCCTGCTGAAAGCCAGGAGTATTTGAGGGCTTTGCGCCTGCCAGGCGCCAGGCCGCCTGCCAGGCGCCAGGCGCCTGATGAAAATGCGCCTGCCAGGCGCCAGGCGCCTGATGAAAAGCGCCTACCAGGCGAGGCTGAGAAAAATGCGCCCTACCAGGCGCCGGCGCTGTGAAAGCCAGGAGTATTCGAGGCGCTTTGCGCCTGCAGGCGCCAGGCGCCTGCTGAAAGCTAGGAGTATCCGAGGCGCTTTGCGCCTGCCAGGCGCCAGGAGGATCCCAAGCACGTTACTCCTCCCGGGCGCCAGGAGTATTCCGAAGCTTATACTCCTAACAGGCGCCAGCAGTATTCGAAGAGCGATACTCCTGCCAGGTGCCAGGAGTATTCGAATAGTTTTACGACTGTCAGGCGCCAGGAGTATTCTAAACAGGATACTCCTCGAGCCAGCCAGGCGCAAGCCAGGCGCTATGCTCCATCAGAGGAGATCCAGTTCAAAGAAAGTCTAGTCTTCTTTGAAACAATGGTGATCTCTAGAGCATTTCATAAATGACTTGATGATACCTTCAAAAAACAGCTGAGAATTTTAAAAAATAAAAAGGCTCTAAAGTGCGAGCTGTTGCAAATTCTTGTTCTTTTCGGAACAATATGTCAGGAAGACATATTAGCGTTAACATATAGGAGATGCAATTATGGGTTGGCTTCATTATTACGAAGGACGTCAAGTTAACCTACGAGAGATTCTTCTCTCTTGGTTTATACGTATCAGCGGATACGTTGCTGGGATAAGGAGCCGACACTGATCCTTTAGTAAGGAGTTGAATTATTTTAACTCAATGATTTTTATTGGAGGGTTTGAAAGGAGTGTGGGGGATAACTCTCTTTCAATTTAGCGCGAACCCTCATGTTAGGAACAGGTGATCGGGATCGGTGTTGCGCTCCTTAAATAAGTGCGTGTTGTCATATAAGCGGATGTGCTCCCATTGACAAACGCCAGTTATGGATTCTGTCGAGTAAGTGGAAGAGACCCCATCGACAGATCCACAAGAACTCTTGGCCACAGATCACTATCTCGCTAAGGCTCTTGAGATGAAGCAGACTACCTGTGCAATAGCTAGGAAGTCAATCATTCGTCTAGAAACACGAGGAACTAAGGTCTATAAATACCTACAACATATGTTGTTTTACTGTCTAGTCAGTAACTAGATGTCTCTTGCCCTCCACCAAAGGGTGTCAATCATCTATGTATATATCTGGGGACAGGTAAGGTGAATGTATGAAAATGATATTGTAAATACAATAAAGTTTCATACATACTTACCTGGCAGATATATACAACTAATGACCCACCCAGCCTCCCCGAAGGAGACAGGTGGAAGAGAGAATCTGATTAGAAAACGGGAATAGTTCCTAGTCCTGCCCTCCCAGGCGGCAGGCAGGTAGATCACCTGACCTACCTGTAGCGTGTGCCGCGAAATTCGAATTTACTGTCGGAACGACGGAGTCGATAGCTATGTATATATTGCCAGGTAAGTATGTATGAAACTTTATTGTATTATAACAATATCATTTTTCATCACTTGGTTCTTCCTTTTGCTTTCAACTTTGTTTTTTATCACTTGGGTTCTTCCTTGTTTTACTTACTCCTGCTAATGCTGAAGGCCTCTTTAAAAAATAACGATCCAAGGAAGATTGCTTCTGCCTACTTTTCACAATGTTCCTGAAATGACTCAAGCAAACGTCATCGAACTGCGCAAGCATACGACCTGTGTGAGCCTTTTCTGGGTGTCTTTTTTCGATAAACAATTGCACTTTATGAAAAGCGCCTAGAATATCCTTAATTTCTGCCATTGTAATAGGCTCCTCCTCCTCTTCCTCGCTGCTGCTAGAGAATTCTTGAACGACATTAAGTTGCATGGCCTCCAACTCCTTCAGGTCATCCGTCGTAAGCTCCTCTTGGTGCTCCTCGAGAAGGTCGTTGATGTCGTCCTTGGTTCGACGACCAGCCCATGGACTTGCCGAGTGCAATGATCTCATCAAGAATCTGGTTCCAAAACAGTTTCGGGATCATCAACTGTTTCTGACTCTGCAGTACCAGCTTCGCCCACGTCGAATCCCTCGAAGTCTCTGGCGGATATGGCATCAGGCCAGAGTTTCCTCCACGAGGAATTCAAGGTTCGCCTCGAAACCTCCTGCCAAGCTAGGTCAATGAGTCGGATACAAATGACGATGTCGAAATGCTCCTTCCAAAATTGACGCAAGGTGAGGTTTGTGGTATCGGTGATGTTGAAACATCTCTTGAAAAGATGTTTCGTGTACAGCTTCTTAAAGTTCGCTATCACTTGCTGGTCCATGGGCTGGAGGAGAGGGGTGGTTTTGTTGGGCGGAAGAAAAAGAATCTTAACGAAGGAATACTCTGCTAGGATATCTTCCTCGAGGCCCGGAGGGTGGGGAGGGCATTGTCCAACACCAGCAGACATTTCAGGGGGAGGCGCTTCTCTTGCAAAAAACTCTTCACAGTCGGGCCGAAACACAGATTTACCCACTCGGTGAACAAAAGCTCGTTACCCAGGCTTTTGCATTAGTCCTCCACATCACTGGAAGCTTCTCCTTTCAACACTTTGTGGGCCTTTGAAGGCTCGAGGAGTCTCGGAGTGATACACCAGTAGGGGTCACCTTTGCAATCCCCACTGGCGTTCGAACAAAGTGCTGAGCGTAAGCCTATCTTTATAGGCTTATGCCCAGGTAGCTCTTCTCTTCCTCCGTGAATGTATGTCCGATGAGGCATTTTTTTCCAAAAAAGGCCAGTCTCTCACAGTTGAAGACTTGCTGAGAACTGTAGCCTTCCTTGGTCATCATCTCGTCGAACGTCTTTTTAAAGGCTTCGGCCGCTTTCGTGTCCGAGCTGGCAGCCTCCCCATGACGCACCACCGAATGGATGCCAGTCCGTTTACAAAATTTCTCGAACCAGCCATGCGAAGCCTTGAACTCTGGGGTTGGCGTTGAAGTCCCTTCCCTCCTTCGTCTTCCGCCTGCGCAATCAAATCGCCGAAAATAGCACTGGCCTTGTGAGCGATTGCTGTCTCCGTTACTGTATCGCCAGCGATTTCTTTGTCTTTTACCCAGATGAGGAGCAGCCGTTCCATCTCAGTCGTGCACATGGCTCCTCTTGCTGGACAAATAGTGATGCCCTTTCGACGGTGTAGTTGCTTTGATGGCATCCTTCTGTTTAAGGATGTGGTCTATTGTCGACGGATTACGGCCGTATTCCTTTGCGATCACACTCAATCGCATACCAGCTTCGTACCTCTTTATGATCTCCATCTTTGTCTCCAAAGAGAGCATGCGCTTCTTTCCGTGAATTTCAACTTTCTTTGGACCCATGACTACGTAATTTACATAAGTTACACAATATACAGTCTTCGCACAACACGATAATATGTACTGCAACGAAATCACTAACGAATTTACGTTACTAAACGAAATCGTTGGAGCGAACGAATGCCGATTGCGTACGGTAAAGTTTCGGGTGCGGAGTGGCCGAGCTAAGGGACGCCAGCGCGTACGTATAGAAGATGCATGATGGGAGGGATGCTGTCCAATCAGAGAGAAGGATCTCATGGCTTGGCTAGCATCAGGAACCAATGGGAGAGCAGGAGGATGGTGGCGAGTCTACTAGCACTAAGATGGCGGCGTGCGGCACGAGTTTCAAAATGTTATCGGGCGAATCTCGGACTTTCAGAAACCTTTCGTATCTTTGAAAAACTTCGTATGTAGAGCAGTAAAATTTTTCGCATTGGCTTTCGTAACTTGGATTTTTTCGTAAGTTGAGCCTTTCGTATCTCGAGGTACTACTGTATTATATATAATCACCTTGGTGTCTCCGAGTGAGTAGCTCCGCCGGCTTGATAGTGGTCTAGCATCACACCAGCCAGCGGGCAGCGCACCGGATTGTACATATATACTGCTCCGCCGCTCAGTTGTCTCTTCTACCCGTTGTGTCCGCCGTCTCACTCAAGGAGAAATGGATCGGGCTGGGAGTTGCGCTCCCCTCACCCTCGATGCGTTCAGGCTCAGGTATAGGATTTATCTTCTCCTGTTCCGCTTGTTCCAGCCCGGTTCCGCCAGCATTGCTTATGGCAACGAGATTATGAGACTCTGAGTAGGCTAAGCTCTTTAGGGATTACTCCTGGTTACCAGATATATATAAAAACTCTATAGATATCTCCGGACCTTTAAGGTTCCGACGTAGTGTGACTCACCATCACACTTGCCACCGGAGTTATTGTACTAAGTTTCCACAGCTCAGTTTCTGTTCTCTCGTTTCGTTCACCACTCCAGTGGGGACGGTAGATGGTTCAAGTATACGACTACGACAATTCGTAGCCTTCTGATTCAATTCAACCGGACTAGAGATTCAGACTTTCCTTCTCTCCGGTCCGGCATGTCCCAGACCCCATACACTGGGCTGACCTCTACCTTCCGGAGAACGAAATCCGGAGCAGGCGAAAACATCCAGTGCCTTTCTTTTATTCATTCTGAAGGGTGACCCGCTACCCTTTTCAAGCCCTGCAGCCATGTAGTCGGTTGGTCGCATTCCAACTGCGCCGTGCAACTTGAGGGCTACATGGTCTGGCATCCCGACGCGTGTACCATCTGCTACGACACGGTGGCAATTATTTCTGATGAGAAAGCTACCTTGGCCCTCCGGCATGGGACAAGGGTGGCTCTCAGGAAGGAGGAGGTGGGTGGGGAGGTAAGTGAGGCAGGTAGTCTCCTAAGTCCTACTCCTTCTTCTTCTCTCTTTCCGGGGCTTCTCTAAGTCCACCCCTGCTTGGGAAAGATCGGTTTCGGTCATTCCCAAGATTAGAACAGTAAAACCGAGATCCCTTCCAAAGGGATCTAAACCGGCTCTGACAGCAGCGACCAAGTCGTCTTGGCCCCAAAGTCGTCGACCTCTGCTACTAAGTCGCCTGCTGTTAAAGCTTCTCCCCCTCATAAGGGGTTGAGAGCCAAGTCCTCCAAATCTAAGATGGCGGAGTCCGGATTCGATCAGGAGGCATTCGCTAACCTTCTAATGTCAAAGGTTAGGGAAGTAGTTGACGAAAGGCTTGAGTCAATGCGATTCCCCTCGGGCACGGATTCCTCCAGCCAGACAATAGCGTCCCTGACCGAGAGGATCAGACCCCTGGAGGAAATGATGACCGGATTCCTCCAATCCGGAACCACGGCTCTGACCATGACAGTTCCAGATGCGTCTAAGCTGCCGCCATTTGAGAATAACAACCCGTGGCGCCTAGCATTACATGCTCCATTCTCAGATGGGAAGTTGACGATCGAAAGGTGCAGAACCCGCCTGGTAGAGGACTTTGAGTTCTTCCCGGAGGGTCTCCAATTCCTATTCCCTGGATTCGTCAGGCTAGCGGAACATGCGCTAGTCAGAGTTTATAAGGTCCCAAAGGAGACAGTGATCTTCCCTAGGGACCAAGCTCAAGCTGTATGGGTTCGCACGCTTTCTGAATGGGATGCGTTAACACCAACTGACGCCCCATAAAGGTAGCTTCACTATGTTTGCGACCCCAGAAGGAGTTCCTTCTGGGGTCGCTTTGATAGACGCTCGACGTCCTTCACGTCAGGACGCGGATGAGGACGCTTTTGAGGACGCTAGGCATCCTAAACGTCAAGACGCTCTAAGGAATACGGGGCAGGACTCTCTTCAGATGAGTAAGCGACCTATACTTCAAGGACTTAGACAAAAGTCCCATATGGACGCTCATCAAGAGGAAGTTCCCCAGGATGCTCCTCATGACGTTCCTTTGCAGGAACTTGAAAGGAATTCAATGTTGATAGGAGGACATACCCGAATCTCCTCTTCAAAACTTCCTTCGGGATATAAGAGTTTAGTCTTTTCTTGCTCGAAGCAGGGCACCTCTGCGGTTCCCTTGGAAGAGGAATAATCTTCAACTAACCCGGTCCTGAGGATGAGGAAGAGCCTGCAGCTTCATCCTCTTCGGACTATAAAACCCTAACTCGCCTCTTGAAAGACTTGTTTCCAAACAAGTTTCAAGCTCCAGTTCCTCTCTCTCCGCCTTCACAACTAACTTCATCGAAGGCAAGGAAGACGACCAGGATTTGTGAAGATGGCCACTTTGCTCTCCACTATAAAAGGGCATTCAAAAGGATTCACGATTAGATGGAATTCAAGAAGGCTAAGGGCAAGACTTCATTTGCTCTTCCCCCCGCAAAACTTAGTGGTAGAGCAGGAATCTGGTATGAAACAGAGGAGGAAGCAGGATTGAGAATCCCTGCTTCGGCTCAGGGTGATTTCTCCAACTTAGTTGACGCACTTAGAAGATCTTACCTTCCGTCAGCGAAAGTATCCTGGACAATGTCGGAAATAGACCACCATCTCAAGGGGATTTACAAGACACTAGAAGTTTTTAACTTCCTTGATTGGTGTCTGGGGGTCCTAGATATGCAGTCTAGAAGCCCAGACTCTATTTCTTTAGAGGAATTGTCTAGTATTTTATCATGTATGGACAAGGCAGTGAGGGATGGCTCCGACGAACTGGCATCCCATTTCGCGTCGGGAGTCCTAAAGAAACGTGCGCTTTACTGCAGCTTTACAGCGAAGTCAGTATCGCCTGCACAGAAAGCAGAACTGTTGTTCGCCCCCTTTTCTGCTCATCTTTTTCCTCAGTCAATGGTAAAAGATCTATCAGTTAATCTTCAAGAGAAAGCGACGCAGGACCTAATATCTCAGTCCTCGAAACGTCCCGCTGCTCAGCCCTCTTCCCGAACCACACAAGTTTCCAGGAAGAATTTTAAGCCCTTTCGTGGCAGAGCTTCCTCGAGAGCCTCTACTCGGGGGAGGAGTTTCCCTAGAGGCAGAGCCCTCAAAACCCCCTCTACCCTTCAGACACCGGTCGGAGCAAGACTCTCTCTCTTCGCAGAAGCATGGAGGATAAGAGGGGTGAACAGTTGGTCACTCGAAGTGATCGAGAACGGCTACAAGATCCTGTTCCTCTCAAGACCTCCATTAAGCACGGAACCGATAGATCTGTCGCCCTCTTACCAGACTTCGAAACAACAGATCCTGCTAGATCTTCTGGATCAAATGTTAGAGAAGAGAGCGGTAGAGCGGGTTCTATCATTGAATTCCCCAGGCTTCTACAACAGGTTATTCCTGGTCCCGAAGCATTCTGGGGGATGGAGACCTGTCCTGGACGTGAGCAGACTGAATCTTTTCGTAAGAAAAGAAAAATTCAAGATGGAAACTTCACAGTCTGTTTTAGCAACCCTAAGGCCAGGGGACTAGATGGTGTCCTTGGATCTCCAAGACGCATACTTCCATGTTCCGATCCATCCTCGGTTCAGGAAGTTCCTCAGGTTCGTCTTGAAAGGACAGGTCTTCCAATTCAGAGCCCTCTGCTTCGGACTAAGTACTGCTCCGATGGTATTCACGTTTCTGATGCAAAACGTAGCAAAATGGCTTCACCTTTCGAAGGTAAGAGTGTCTCTCTATCTAGACGATTGGCTTATCCGGTCGTCGTGCAAGGCAAAGTGTCTGGAGGTTCTTCACACGACGTTACAGCTGACGAAGGCCCTGGGCCTTCTCGTCAACTTCGAGAAGTCCCATCTGATCCCTACGCAGTTTATCATGTATCTGGGGATTCAGATTATTATTATTAATAGGGGTTAGTTTTTCCAGACCTCTGAGTCTCAAGTAGACTCTTCTCAGGCTGGTTCTCAGGGATCAATCCTGAGAAGGGGAAAAAAAAAAAAAAAAAAAAATAGACTTTATTTGAGAAACCCGTCTTATTTAAAAAATTTATGATTTTATTAATTGAAAAATCCCTGCTTTCAGCAAGAATATTTTTCATTTCCGAACTTCGCAGATAAATAGATCTTTGCTGGGTCCAATTTGGGCACTCAACAAGCAAATGCTGTACTGTCATGGGTGTTTGACATCTGTTACATTTCACTGGGTCAGCATGTGGTGTTGACATCAAGTGACCATGTGAGAATCTTGTGTGTCCTATACGTAGCCTTCCTAGGATCACCTCTTTTGATCTTTTGGGGATTCAGTGGCTTTTCAAGCCTTTCCATCCATGGAACGTCGGCTGAAATGCTTAGAAAAAGTATCAGTCTTCTTAGAGAAGGAAATATGCTCGGCGAGGGAATGGATGAGTCTGCTGGGGACTATTTCCTCGCTGGAGAAGTTTGTTTCCCTGGGAAGGCTGCACCTCAGGCCACTCCAGTTTTTCATAGCAGACAACTGGAAGAACAAGAAAGACTTGGACGAAATTTTGAGAATCTCTCAGTCGGTCAAAGACCATTTGAAGTGGTGGTTTGATCCCGTCAGCTATCGGAAGGACTGTCCCTCAAACTTCTGAGCCCAGACCTAGTGTTGTTCTTAGACGCGTCCATGACGGGCTGGGGAGCAACACTGGGGGAGGAGGAAGTGTCAGGCCTCTGGAGAGGGGAACAGAGGTCCTGTCACATAAACCTCAAGGAATTAGAAGCAATTCGATTGGCTCTCCAATTCTTCGAGAGAAGAATTATGGGATGGATTGTCCAGATCAATTCGGACAACACCACGGCTCTCGCATATATCAAGAAACAGGGAGGGACTCATTCTCGGTTCCTGTTCGGGATAGCGAGAGATATCTTGCTTTGGGCGAAAATGAGAAATATAACGATCCTGACGAGGTTCATGTCAGGAGTGCAGAATGTTCGTGCAGACCTTCTGAGCCGTCAACATCAGCTGCTTCCGACCGAATGGACTCTCCATCCAGAGGTTTGTCAGGAGTTGTGGAGGCTTTGGGGGATGCCATTAGTAGACCTCTTCGCGACATCGAAGACGAAGAGGCTTCCGATTTACTGCTCCCCGGTTCTCGACCCAGGAGCAATAGCGATAGATGCCATGCTATGGAATGGGAAGGGGATGGATGTCTACGCCTTCCCACCATTCAAACTCCTGGGAGAAGTGATAAGGAAGTTTGCGGCTTCTGAAGGAGCAAGAATGACGCTGATCGCCCCCTTTTGGCCTGCAAGCGACTGGTTCGCAGAGGTCATGTCATTTCTGGTAGACTTCCCAAGGACTCTACCAGAAAGAATCGATCTACCCAGACAGCCCCACTTCGAGAGGTATCACAGAAACCTCTCTGCTCTGAGTCTGACTGCATTCAGACTATCGAAAAGTTGGCCAGAGCAAGAGGTTTTTCAAGAGCAGTGGCAAGAGCTATTGCCAACGCTAGAAGAACATCCTCTCAAGCTGTTTACCAATCGAAGTGGGCTGTCTTCAGGAGATGGTGTAGGAGGAAAGGTATTTCCTCCTCCACAACCTCTGTGAGCCAGATTGCTGATTTCCTTCTACATCTTAGGAATATTGACAAGCTTTCAGTGTCCACGATCAGAGGCTACAAAAGCATGCTGTCGACGGTCTTCCAACACAGAGGCTTGGATTTGACGAATAATAAGGATCTGCACGATCTTTTGAGGTCTTTCGAAACCTCAAAAGTACCACGACCTAAGATTCCATCATGGAATTTAGATGTTGTCTTAAAGTTTCTAATGTCAAGCCCATTTGAACCTATGCATGCTGCCTCTATGAAGGATTTAACTAGAAAGTCTGTTTTCCTAACCGCTCTGGCAACAGCGAAGAGGGTTGGCAAGATTCAAGCCATGAGTAAACATGTGGGCTTCAGAGAACACAATGCGGTGTGTTCGCTGAGTCCCTCTCCCTCGTTCTTAGCTAAGAACGAAAACCCGTCCAACCCCTGGCCCAAGAGCTTTGAAATCAAGGGGTTATCAGAGATCGCCGGACAGGAACCAGAGAGAGTCCTGTGCCCTGTTAGGGCTCTCAAATTTTATCTGGCGAAAACCAAACAATGTAGAGGTCCGTCGGACAACCTGTGGTGTTCCGTCAGGAGACCAGAATTACCAATGTTGAAGAACGCCCTAGCGTTCTTCTTAAGGAGCACCATCAGGGAGGCTCATTCGTCCTGTCCAGATGGTGACCTTAGTCTTCTGAAGGTTAATGCTCATGAAGTCAGAGCTGTAGCGACTTCGGTGGCTTTTCAGAAGAATATGGCACTCAGTGATATCCTGAGTGCCACATTTTGGCGAAGCAACTCTGTGTTCACTTCACACTACCTCAGAGATGTGAAGGCGACATATGAGAACTGCTACTCGCTGGGACCGTACATTTCCGCAGATACAGTATTGGGGACGTGAAGCGGCACGAATCCCATCCTTTAGAAAATGGATAGGTGTGCTTTTAATTTATGGTATTGGTTTTTATGGTTGTAGGGTCGGCTGCTTGAGGCGGACTTCCCTTTATTCAGCCTAAAAAGTTATGGGACTAACTTTAGCTGGGCTAGGTTAGGTGGTATTGTTTATGCTTCGTTGTCCTCAGGGTATGGTCAATATGGTCTAGTCGCATTGTGGTCACGCTCCCGTTGACAGATCATCTAGAACTCTCCAGCTATACAGGTCACTACCTTGCTGGAGACTCTAGTAAAGCAGAAGCAGACTTGGGTGACAGTAATCACGAAGTCAGCTATGCTAACAGGTAAGGAACCAAGATGTCAATCATCTGCATGTATTGTTTCCAAAATCCTTCTATTCTGTCCCTTCCCACCTCCAAGGGTGGGATTCAGCTTTATATGTATATATCTGACAGGTAAGTGTCATGAACAAAATGATATTGTCATGATACAATAAAGTTTGTTCATACTTACCTGGCAGATATATATAATCAAGTACCCACCCACCTCCCCTCAGGGGACAGTGGTCTAGAAAAATCTGAATAGAAAATGGGAATGGTTCCTGATGCCCGCCTCCCAGTGGCGGGAATGCGTACTAACCACCTGGCCGACCACTACGTGTGCCGGGAGTTTTGAAATTCTGTCGGACGTCAGAGAATACAGCTATATTTATATCTGCCAGGTAAGTATGAACAAACTTTATTGTATCATGACAATATCATATTAACATAAAAATGAAAATAAAGGAAAAAACCAGCAATAATAACGCACGCGTCTGATGATGCACCCAAATGGTGGATGAACTAGGGGGACCCCAGTACGATTATTAAGGGACCGAAGGCTAAAATTGGAATGCATCGTAACCATACGAATTACGAAAACACAATTTGGAATACTCAAGTTGGATGAAGAAGCAGAGAGTTCCACGGAAGACATAGCTTCGGCAAAATAAGGCACCAAGGGAGCAACTGAAGACGCGTGCAAACACACAAAGGCTAATTACAGGAATGAAGATGGGGGACGTGGTAGTAATAGCGAGCGGAAGGAGAGGGGGTAGCCTTTGTAACGGCTCTCGCCGTGGGAGGGATTTTGGAAAGGAATCCTCTAATTGGCAGAAGTCCTGCGAGAAGTGGCTTCCACTCGCCCTAGTGCTTATACTGACGCCCTTGGGGTGTTCCAGCTGAGGGTAGTAACTTTAGCATACCATGCTAGCTTTTTCTCTGTTATATTTAGGATCTATTTATACATAAAAAAGTGAGCTACAGGAACTTTTCACCGGCAGACACAGGTCGAACCCAGAAATATACTTAACTTTTTTAGCAGATGGTAGGTTTACAGTGTATAGGTAATCAACTAGTATGTTAGATTTTGATTGGCCATGGGTTGATGCTGCTGCATCCAGTCTCAGAGGCATTTGATCTTGGCTTACTCAGTGGTGCTGGTTGGGGTACCCCTGCCTGGTGTGACTGGTATAATAGATGATGGGGGGTCGGGCAGGCAGTCAACATCCCCTCCATTAAATATCATTGGGTAGGCCCAAAAAACAGACACTTCCAGGACCAGACAGCATCAACCAATGGCTCATCAAAATTCAGCCCACTAGTTGACCCACCAACTGTAAACCATGCAATATATATATATACCTATGTAACATGTAATTCATTTTCTTTTGCAGTTCTCAGTATGTAGATGGCTGCCAGAGTACATGACCATAGGAGCTCAATGCTGATGAAAAGGAGGTTATAAGATGCAAAGAAAAAAAGAACTATACAAATTCATTACCAAATCAATATAAACAGCTATTATAGTCAGTGCTACTGCCCATAGAGAAGGTCTCCTCCCATATTATTATTATTATATTTATTATTATTATTATTATTAGGGAAAAACTCTCTATCGCGAGAGTATATATAATGTTGTAATGGGTCCACAATAGTGTTAAGAGTCCGTGTATAATTTTTAAGACTTTACAGAAAGCTTTTGAACCCTTCCCTGGGTTCATCTTCAGTCCAAATGAACAATACGTTACAACACGTATAGTGGTAAAATTTTAAAACGTGTTGTAACTTATTGTCCATTTGAACTGAAGATGAACCCAGGGAAGGGTTCGAAAGCTTTCTGTAAAGTCTTAAAAATTATACACGGACTCTTAACACTGCATTATTGTGGACCCTTTACAAAATTATTATTATTACTATTATTATTATTATTGTTATTATTATTATTTTTTTTTTTTTTTCTTGTTCCATCACAGTCCCCCAATTCGACTGGGTGGTATTTATAGTGTGGGGTTCCGGGTTGCAACCTGCCTCCTTAGGAGTCCATCACTTTTCTTACTATGTGCGCCGTTTCTAGGATCACACTCTTCTGCATGAGTCCTGGAGCTACTTCAGCCTCTAGTTTTTCTTGATTCCTTTTCAGGGATCTTTGGATCGTGCCTAGTGCTCCTATGATTATGGGTACAATTTCCACTAGCATATCCCATATCCTTCTTATTTCTATTTTCAGATCTTGATACTTATCCATTTTTTCCCTCTCTTTCTCTTTAACTCTGGTGTCCCATGGTATTGCGACATCAATGAGTGATACTTTCTTCTTGACTTTGTCAATCAACGTCACGTCTGGTCTATTTGCACGTATCACCCTATCTGTTCTGATACCATAGTCCTAGAGGATCTTTGCTTGATCGTTTTCTATCACTCCCTCAGGTTGGTGCTCGTACCACTTACTACTGCAAGGTAGCTGATGTTTCTTGCACAGGCTCCAGTGGAGGGCTTTTGCCACTGAATCATGCCTCTTTTTGTACTGGTTCTGTGCAAGTGCCGGGCATTTCGCTTGCTAGTGGTGGTTTAATTTTTGTATTGCACTTCCTACATATGGGAGAGATGTTATTTCCGTCTATCGTTTTTGAACGTATCTGGTTCTTAGGGCCTCATCTTGTGCCGCTGTTATCATTCCTTCAGTTTCCTTCTTTAGCTCTCCCCTCTGTAGCCATTGCCATGTGTCATAGCTGGCTAGTTCCTTTGTCTGTCTCATGTATTGTCCATGCATTGGTTAGTTGTGCCAGTCCTCTGTTCTGTTTGTCATTCTCCTGTCTGTATATTTCTGGGTCTTCGTCTACTTTTATTAGTCCTTCTTCCCATGCACTCTTTAGCCACTCGTCTTCACTGGTTTTCAGATATTGCCCCAGTGCTCTGTTCTCGATGTTGACGCAATCTTCTTTACTTAGTAGTCCTCTCCCTCCTTCCTTTCGTGTTTATATAGTCTGTCCGTATTTGCTCTTGGGTGTGTGTAGTGCTTTGTGTAGTCTTATGTTTCCTGCTTTTCTGATCTATGCTGCGGAGTTCTGCCTTCGTCCATTCCACTATTCCTGCGCTGTATCTGATTACTGGCACTGCCCACGTGTTTATGGCTTTTATCATATTTCCGGTGTTGAGTTTTGACTTGAGTATTGCCTTGAGTCTCTGCATATATTCTTTCCTGATCGTGTCCTTCATATCTTGGTGTTTTATATCCCCTCCTTCCATTATTCCCAGGTATTTGTATCCCGTCTCATCTATGTGTTTGATGTTGCTCCCATCAGTAGCTTTATCCCTTCGTTCTCATTACTTTGTTTCCTTTTTGTATGTTTGATAAGGCGCATTTTTCTATTCCAAACTCCATCCTGATGTCCCCAGATAACAATCCTTACAGTCTGGATTAGGGTAATCTTTTATTTCCTTGATGCTCTTAACATACAGCTTGATGTCGTCCATGAACATCAGATGGTTGATACTGTTGCCTCTTTTCTTGAGTTGGTACCCTGAATCCATCTTCTGTAGCACTTTTGTCATGGGAATCATGGCTACTACGAAGAGTAGTGGGGACAGTGAGTCGCCCTGGAAGATCCCTCTCCTGATATTAACCTTTTTCTAGTCTTATTCCAGAGCTTGTAAGTATTGTATTCCAGTTGCGCATTGTATTTTTGAGGAAGCTGATGGTGTTTTCCTCTGCCCCATATATTTTCAGGCATTCTATTAGCCATGTGTGTGGTATCATGTCGAAGGCTTTCTTATAGTCCTATCCAATTATTATTATTATTATTATCATTATTATTATTATTATTATTATTATTATTATTATTTATATTATTATTATTATTATTTTCAGATAATATTACCAAAGAGGAAGTTGTTACTGAGAGTAATAGGTTAGAAGCTGAAAAATAGATTGTGAGGTAAAAGAAAAAAAGATGGCATGTATTGGAGTGAGTAGAGGAATAGTTGTTTAGAATTCTATTAGCTATGAAAGTAACAGAGTTTAGACCATTAGAAAGTCACAGAAAATCATGGAAAAAGGAATACTACAGGCAGTCCCTGGTTATGGGGGGCGGGGGTTCCGATCTGATGGGCTTGATGATAAGTGAAAATTGCCATTAACCAAAACTTGGTGGTTTATGTAGCTTATGACGCAGATAACCAGTATGTGGCACCTTCATTAGGTGTGTATCAGTGCCATAACTTTATTATCTGTGCCAATAACCGGAACTCGGCACATTATAACGCCAAGAATTGCCATTAACTGAATCTGCCCTTAACCGGGCACTACTGCCTTATATGAAAATCTGGGCCAGGTGGAAATTTGGGCAGAAATTCCTGAAGACGAAGGAGAGTGGAAAGAGTTCATTTCAAATCAGACCCTGTACAGAAATTTCGATATGAACTTTTTAATGATGATGAGTATTATTGTTATTAGTTTAAGGTAGTGTTAAGTAAATTGTGTTTAGTTGCATTTCTGTACTACTCATAGGACCAACCCAGAGGATTCAGTTATAAATGGGATGGAAATTAGAGCAAAGCAGATTTTAAAAGTTTGTACTTAGTTAGAAAGAGATCAGAAGGTACAGTTGAAAATTAAGATATAGAAATCAATGCATCTGGGAGCCTAATGTTTGAGCAACAGCAGTGTTTGTTACTTGTAACAGAAATAACTTTCAACATCACACATGCCCAACCTTATGTTCACCAGTACCTAGCAGTCAATTTTTGCTTTTACCCAGTTATCCTAAATGTATCAAAAGGATGGAACTTGAGGTGGTCAGATGTTGCTTCATATTCCTGTAATCCAACATAATCATCCTTATTATTTTTTCATATTGAAAGAAGACTGTTCTTTGGGAAGGTCTTCTTTGTTGTAATAATTTTATCCATGGTTGACAACTTGGTGTATGATGTTAACTAGCATTACATATACTGATTAGTCTTTGGTGCCTTTGTTGTTTTCAGACTGTTTGCTGTATACATTTGCCTTTTTCTTCCTCTGATTTGACTTTGTCACCATGTACAGTATGTAATGGTCCCAAAATCTTACTCTTTCAGATTCTTGATGTACTAAATGTTGCTTAACATGTGGACAAATAGTGGATGGTTGTTCTTTTATGGCTTCTGTGAATACTTCATTGTTTACTATAAGGTGCCTTTAAGCAAATGTTATGGGTTTTGAGATAGATTCTAGTAATTAGCATGGATTGTATGGGATTATGTTTTGTTGTTTTGCCATTAATTTCAGTAGCCCGAGGGACTGTAATTTCAATTTTATCATATGCGGAACAAACCTTTGGTCTTAACAATAGGATCATCTAGTGCCAGCTGGAAACCTGTTAAAAACAATTAAAGATTGTTAAGCAAGGAATCTGTGGCATCTGGCAACCCATATGTATACAAGGTGGAAGCTGGTCACTGACCAAGCTTGGGGCCTTGTAACACATCAGTCCTTTTTTGCCCGCCTTGGAGAGTGGTCGCGTTGCATTCTCCTTCCCAAGCCGGTTGTTTTTTTGCCCGTTATTTCTTTGCAGTTTAGAGTGCTTGTGTGTTTGTCCTTTGATCATGGATGCCTCTAAGAATTCCAAGTCCGTCAACATATGTGTCTGGGAGTTCAGGGATTTCCATGTTCTAGGTTTTTGGCTTATGTTATAGATCCCCATTCGCCATGCAAATTTTTGTAGTACAAGCTCTAATCTGTGCCCGTAATGTTGCTCCTGGCTTATATCTCACTGGAGGACTTTCTTTAAGAAGATGGATCAATGTAAGGTGTCGACTTGTCTCTGTCGTTTGCTCTGCCTCCCTCGGAGACGTTCTTTCAGGCAATGTTTGATAAACTGGACTCTGTTTTTTATGAGTAATATGCAGTTACAGCATAGAAGGAGAGAGCCTTCCCCCTCTCCATATCCTTCTCCTCCTACTTGTACAAGAGTCAGACGTGGAGAATTCAGAACTTGGCTGCTTCTTATTCTAGAGAATGAGAATAGTGTTTCGCTGTCTTTTCTACATGGACTTTTCTCTCCATTGCACGTACACACACATGTTCCAGTTAGCGATAGCTCCCCATCTCCACAGCCTACTAGAGTTTGTCGAAAGGATGATATAGCACCGATCAAGAGTTCAAAGTTGCCTTCACTCAGTTGTCTCCTGCATCTTCTGGGATTTCTCATAATGAAAGTGTGGGTGACGACTACGATTAAGGATGTGAGACGCTTTGGGTCCGTGGACATGCGTCTCAGTCTTCTTCTCCCAAGACGACTAGACTTTCAAATTCTCCTTCTTCTAAGAATTCCTGATATCGTCTTTCTTCATCTTGAGATATTGACCTTCAAGGTCAGTCTCCTCCCTCAAGACCCTCTCATGCTCATCATTCCTCATCCCACAATCGTGGATGTGATTCGTTACATGGCCGTGAACAAGTGCTTTCACATGGCCGTGTACATGAGTCGTCTCACGGCTGTGTACATAGGTTGCCTCATGGCCGTGTACGTGATCCATTTCAGGACTGGATATGTGAGCCATTGCACAGACATGCACATGTTATATCACACGATCTTGCTTACAGTTTTCCTCAAGACAGTGCTCGTGATGCATCTCCTGGCTAAGTTCTTGAGCTTGCTTGCTCAAAGGTTTCAGTCATTTGGGATACCATTTCTTCCAGTGAGAAACATGATGCCTATCTCTGTCAGGAGACCTCTCCAGTGGCTTTAGAAAAGGACAGAGTTCTTTCTAGACCTTCCTCCTCACGTTGCCGTTCTCCTTTGCCGAAGCCAGTGTCTTCTTTTTCAGAGGTGGTTGATCTCATCTGTGAATTCAATAATCTGGAAGGGAGGACACGGGCTCAATCTTTGATGACCCCTACTGGCATAGAAGCTTTGCTCAGCCCAAAACAGGATTTTAGAGCTTTCTTTGAGCCCCCACTTTTGTGAGATACTCAGATCATTTTGAATCATTAATGACCTGGTTTCGGATATGGATAGCTCACTTCGATCCATTAGGTCATCTAAGTTCCTCTCTCCTCTCCTGCGACATAGGAAATATTATTCCACTAACGTTGTTCAGCTGATGCCACACCACCTTAATCCTGATGTGATCCACTTTAAGCCTGGACTAACATGAAACAAATAAGGTCTTGAGTGTCCTTCGTTTTCCTCTACTGTTTCCTCCATCTTCCAGACTGTCATGGTTAGACTTATGGTGCACTGCAGTAGCCAAGATAGCTTTGTGCCACTCTGAAAGTGGTTCTGTTAGCTCTACCTCCTTTATCAGACTCCTGCATTCTGGGCTAAGGCCATATCTTACCTAGGCCACCTCAACGATACTTTGTGGAGTAACCTTCTCCTGGCTAGAAGGGATGCTGCCTTATAGAAGGTAGCGGGTGCAGTAGATTCAGAGTCATTGTCAGCTTTTCGTAATGGAGACCTCCTAGAGTCAGTTTCTCTTGATCGACCATAGGCGGGCTGATACTAAACATAGACTAGTCCAGCAGGCAGTATCAAAGTTGGAAGTTTGTTCTCGTACTCCTCCTCCTCCACCTCAATGACAAGCTAGACGTTCTCCCCCCAGAAAGCAAACCAAGTGTGCATCATCTGTGAGGACATCTCAGCCTTTTACAGCTTCTGGGTCAAGACAACAACAACACCCTGTTCGGTTTTGCCCCTACAAGCCAGGTAGGGGCACCAGAGGCAGGGACAGAGGGGGTTGTCGATGGAGAGGACACCTCTCCTTTCCTGGTGCCATGGGTAGGGGGATACCTGACAGTCCATTGGGCCAAATGGCAATTGCACGGAGTGGAGAAGTGGGTAGTAGATGTCCTTCAGGTCAGATATCTCCTACCTTTTGATTTTCCTCTCCCTCCTGACTTACACTAGGAGTTCTCTGAAGTTCCTAGCTCTTCAAGGCAAAATTTTAAAGATGATGAAGAAGGGTGCAGTGGAAAAAGTATATTATCCTTCACCAGGGTTTTATAGTTGCATCTTCCTGGGTCCAAAAGCCACAGGCAATTGGAGGCCAGTGATAGATCTTTCCACACTGAACCTATTCATGAGGAAGATGAGGTTCAGCATGGCAGCAGTAAGGGAGAATGACTTTATGCTGACAATAGACTTGAAGGATGCGTACTTCCAGATCCCAATTCACCCTTCATCCAGGAAGTTCCTTTGCTTCAGCCTCGGAGAGCAGATCTTCCAGTTCAAGGTCCTTTGCTTTGACTTGACTACAGCCCTACAGGTATTCACAAGGATCTTTTCCCTAGTCTGAAATTAGGCTCATGCTCAAGGAATTCATTTACTGAGATACCTCGACAACAGGCTGGTCTTGGCAAGTTCCAGGGAGAAGCTATTTCAAGACAGGGATCACCTACTCTTGTTTTGCAAGAGCCTGGGTATTGTGGTAAACCTGGAGAAGTCCAGTCTGGTCCCCAGCCAGAGGATTATGTATCTGGGTATGTCTATAGATATAGTAGTGTCAAGGGTTTTACCGTCAGACCAGAGGTTACAAAGTTCAGGACTGACTGGCATGGTCCTTCCTGTCAAAAGCCGAACAACCAGCTCACCAGTGGCAGGTCCTGCTAGGTATCTTGACATCCCTAGAAAAGCTGGTCCCTCACAGTCAACTCCATCTGCGTTCTCTTCAATGGAGGTTGAAGGAGTTCTGGTCCCTGGCGGTCAATTCCCCTCAACAGCAAGTACCACTTTCAGATCAGGTGAGAAGAGACCTGCGTTGGTGGTTGGACGATCAGAATCTTAACGATGGGAGTCCCTCTACTTTCTCCCCATCCAGATTATCTCCTGTTTTTGGATGCATTCATTGATGATTGGGGTGCTCATCTTGAGGACCTTCTGGATTTGGGTGTTTGTAGTGCTGAGGACAGGAAGCTTCACATCATCGTCTTGGAACTAAAAGCAGCCTTTCTGGGACTCGAGGAGTTCCGGGAGAAGGTAGAGGGACATTCAGTCAATCTAATGTTGGACAACACCACAGTGGTAGCCTATGTCAACAAACAGGGAGGCCTAGTGTCTCTCCAACTCCATTCGTGGATAGTAAAGAAATATCAGTTGGCGATCGACAACTCGATGGAGCTTGTACCCAGATACATTCCAGTCAAGTGGAATGTAGTGGCCGACAAACTGAGCCAACAGAACCAAATCCTTGACACGGAATGGTCTCCACATCAGGGCATTGCAAACAGGCTATTTCTTTTGGGGAAGGCCCATGTTAGATTTCTTCGCAAATCATTTAAACAGGAAGCTGAAGCTGGAGGTCTACATGTAGTTAGTCCCGGATCCTCTGGCACTAGCAGAGGACTCCCTTCAGCATTGTTAGGACAATCTTGAGGTTTACACCTTCTCTATGTTTTACCTTTCCGTCGAGTCCTGAACAGGGTAATGAGCTCTCAAAGTCTTAGGATGGCCTTAGTGGCTCCCCTGTGGCCTCAAACAGAGTGGTTTCCAGACCTCCTGTATCTGCGTTCAGAAGTACCAAGGGAAATTCCCCCATGGTGTCACCTTCTTTGACAACCTCATGTGGGGAGGTTTCACCAATCTGTAGAGTCCCTGTCTCTTCACAGCTGGAGACTTATCAAGTATCTCCTGCAAGCGAGAGGATTTTCTAGCAAAGCGGTGGACCACGTGTTCAGCTATCTCAGGAAGTCATCATCAGCTTATTAGGGCAAGTGGGCAGTCTACTGTGATCGTTGTTGTCGAAGTGGTTTCTCAATGTTCTGATCCTCTTGTTCGGCGTATAGCGGACTTCTTCATCTTCCTCAGGGCTGAGAAAAGCCTGTCTGTTTCGGCTATTAAAGGTTACAAGGCTGCATTAGGGTTAGTTTTATGCCTAAAAGGCATAGACATCACTTCATCCTGGGAGATCTCTTTATTTTTTAGGATTTTCGAGCAATCCTGTCCCAAAAGAGCTCAAACCTCTGACTTTGGATCTGTCCCTTGTCCTCAGAAGTCTCACTTGAGCTCCATTTGAGCCCTTACATTGGCCTTCAGACAGGAATCTGGCTCTGAAAACAGTTTTCCTATTGGCCTTGGCATCCTTGTAAAGAGTTGAATTCCATAGCCAGAATTATGATGTGAAACACACCAGGGGATGGGGGTCTGCAGCCTTTGAATTCATCCTGGGATTTGTGGCCAAGACTTGAAATCCCTCAGTTTATGATGACAGGTTTGTTTCATTTTCAATTTCCTTTCTGAATGACTTTGTGGATGGTGACCTGCAGGAAGTATGGCTTTGTTCCATCAGGGCTCTGCACTATTTAAAAAGGACTAGTCACCTTAGACTTAAGTGTCGAAGACTTTATGTCAGTACAGGCCATGTCAGAAAGGAAGTTTCCAAGAACACAATTTCCCTCTGACTACGCAAGGTGATTACTCAGGGGTATTCCTTGCTCTCTAGTTCTGTTATGGAGACTGTACACCTTAGGGCGCACAACATCAGAGGCTTAAGTTCCTCTTTGGCTTTTTAGCAGAACATGTATGTTCATAGAATTTTGAACGCTCATTCTTGGCTATGTCAAAGTATGTTCACTTCCTTTTATTTGAAGGATATTGCCCACAGGTCCTTGGGCCCTGTAATGGCTGCCCAACAGGTTATGTAGCTCATCTAGCCCCTGATAGGGCAATTTGTATCCTACCTAAGGTGTTTGTGTCGAAGAGAGAATGAATGAGTTGGCCTGGTCTCTTTCTTTCTCTTTGCTCCTTTCTTCTTCTTTCAGGCAGGTCAAAGAATAGACACGTCATACGCAGGAACTGGTCTGATACAGGTGAGTCTAGTAGTCATACTGGTGATAGTTATTTACTATGTTCCCATACAATAGACAAATCTTCTCAGTAGCATATGCTCCTCCTTCTAGCAAGGAAGTGCAGGGTGGTGACAAAACCCTGTGGTTTGAAAGGTTTGTTCCTGGAACAGACAAAAGTTCTTATCTTCCCTGAGTGCAATGAATCTGGCCATACCATATTGTACTGTACCCAGCAGACAGAGTTTTTGGGTATTAGTCCACCTATTCTCTCACAAGCTATGACCACCACCTTTAGAAATCTTTCTAATAAGAATAATGGTCGGGTGGGCTGAACCCCCAGCCGGTTCAGGGTACTTCTACCTCCCTACAAGTATAAGTCTATCCTATTGTTAGGACCGAAGGTTTGTTCCACATATGAACTAATGACAAATTTTTAATCAATTTGCATTTTTCATAGCTTACAAACCTGAGGTCTTAATGTTACACTGCCCTCCTCTAGCCATCCCTCTCGCATACTTGGTTGGAAGAAAGACTGATGCATCATGAACTCACAAGGTTGGTCGGTGAACAGCTTCCACCTCGTATATGTATGGGTTGCCAGATGCCATAGATTCCTTGCTTTACAATCTGATTGTTTTTAACCTGTTTCCAGCTGGCACTAGAAGATAATCCTATTGTTAAGACCTCAGGTTTGTAAGCTATGAAAAATGCAAGTTGATTAAAAATTTGCCTTGTCCCACTGTTTAAGAGAATGGTACATGATTATGCAGATATTTCTATTGTCAATGTAGTTTAAGCAAATATGTACAGCAGAAAATTCATACTTATGCAAAATGTCCACTAGGTCAAACAAAGTGGTTAGTGTAAGCCATGCTTAATGTAGTTGCTATGAATTGTCAGACACTGATAACTTTGTTTATTCCCCAGAAATGTTATGAATTTCTTAATATGAGGAAGAAGCAGCTGCTCTTACTGAAGCTTGGCATTGTTGCCTGGCTCCTGGTTGTATATGTACTTTTTACATATCAACCATCAACTCCACATCTGACACAGGTAAATTGAACGGATTTGTAATCTCTCTCTCTCTCTCTCTCTCTCTCTCTCTCTCTCTCTCTCTCTCTCTCTCTCTCTCTCTCTCTCTCTCTCTCTCTCTCTCTCTCTCTCTCTCTCATTATATTTAGAGGCATTTTCATTGTACTTTGTGGTATTTCATTATTACTTGTATTTATTAATGGCTCAGATAAAAGTTTAAAGAATATCAAACTATACCTTACTGCTAGTAGCAGAGTAGAATTTGGAGTGCCCATCAGCATGAAATCTATGTGAACAAAAAAGTGCTTGCTTAAGGGCTGGATTAAGCTGGTGGGAGGCCTGGGGCCCACTCTGGTGGGAGGCCTCCTTTCCAACTCCTATTGCATACACTACAAACTATAGCCTAATTAATCTAGTACCCAAAATACAGTGATACAGGCAGTCCCCGGGTTACGACGGGGGTTCTGTTCTTGAGATGCGTCGTAAGCCGAAAATCGTCGTAAGCTGGAACATCGTAAAAAATCCTAAGAAAACCTTACTTTTAATGCTTTGGGTGCATTGAAAACTATGTAAACTGCATTCTTATTGCATTTTTCATCCAAAAAACCTTCAAATATTGATTATTTTGCATTTTTGGTGTCATATTTCATCTGGCAGATGAGCATTGTAGGCGTCGTAACAATGGAACATGCGTCGTAACTCTGGAAATAATGTCTGTACTAATATATTAGTAGGACAGTTTTATTAAGGAAATATTACAATGGGACTATTCTTCTGATGTTATTAACCCTTAAACGCCGAAGCGGTATTTTAAAAATCATCTCCTGTATGCCGGTGGCATTTGCGAGTGAGCGCCGAAGCGGAAATTTTTTTTTTTTTTTCAAAAAATCACAGCACGCTTAGTTTTCAAGATTAAGAGTTCATTTTTGGCTCCTTTTTTTGTCATTGCCTGAAGTTTAGTATGCAACCATCAGAAATGAAAAAATATCATTATCATTTATAAATATTGGGATATATGACAGCGCGAAAAAAAATTTCATATATAATTGTATACAAATCGCGCTGTGAGCAAAACGGTTAAAGCTAACGAGTTAATTTTTTTTGTATTTTACACTAGATTGCGATCCTTTTGGTATATAACACATTGTAAAACAGTCAAGGCAACACAGAAAATATTATCACAAAATGATGCATGAATTCGTAACGCGCAGACGTAAAAAAAAGCCGTTTTACAAAATTCACCATAAATCGAAATATTGTACTAGAGACTTCCTGTTTGTTGCAAAATGAAGGTAATTGATTGAATATTACTAGACTGTAAGTGTTGTAGCTTACAATTGCAGTTTTCGACCATTTCGGTCGAGTTAAAGTTGACCGAAGGACAAATTTTTTCTATTTATCATTATTTATATGAAAATATTTCAAAACTGATAAAAGCTACAAGCATGGGTTATTTGTTGTTGTATTCTACATAAAATTTTCGCACATTTTCATATATAAAACTTTATGTAACTGCTAATTTAAAATGGTGCAAACATTACGACAATCGGACGAAAAAATTATGATTTTTTCGGAATAGTTACCGCGCGGAGGTAAGGAAAAAGTTTATTTGTTCCGATACGTAATACAAACCCTCGGTCCTTCAACAATAGGAAGTAGCTAGCGGCAGCTGGAACGGTCGTAAGCTTCGAACAAGGGAAGAACGGTAGTTAACTGCTTGTCCGACAGTGCGCGCGCCTGAGAGGTAAGAACCACTTTTGCTTTCGGCCGTGGTGTGTCAAGACGTGCTCGTCATCGCTTTGCCCGCTACTCGTCGTATGCTTTTGGTTGAAATTATCCTTATTCTGGTTTGTCTGTAGAGTGAAAGAAACTTGTAAGTACAGTTTTTTCCTTTTGTTTATTTCATTGTGCAGTGAATAAACAAACAAAGATGGATCAAGAGATGGAGCTTTCGCTGTGCCCCCCAGTTGCCCGTAGAGTGCGTCCCTGGGCTGGAGGGGCGTAAGTGCGGTGGATTTCGCTCCTTTGTGGATGTAGATCCACATGAATTGTGTACGCGGTGCCGGGGGCGAGAATGCTCCTGGGCCGAACCTTGTATTACATGTATGAATTGGTCCAAGGCGCAGTGGGTTCTGTACGAGGGTAGGAAGAGATGTAGGCCTGCAAAGGAGTCGTCGGAAAGCTCTCCAGCGACTCCTTTGGTGACGGACACCTCGTCTTCCTACCTACCCCCTGGTCAGCCCCCACGTTTCGCGTCTTCCCCTGCAGGGGGGGGCTAGCGGAGTCCTGCTCCTCACTCGATCCGTCGAGTGTGGAGGAGGGCGCTTGCTACCCGGATGTCCAGTTGTACTCGGGGTCTTCCGTCCACTCTGGGTGGGGTTCGTCCCCCCCCAAGCGCGAGGGAACCCCTCTAACTCGCCCGACTGTTGCTTCCGCAGGTGTGCCTTCCGCGAGAGACGACCTTGGGCAGGTGTGGGAGTCGCTGGGGCTGCAGGGAGTGCTTAGCATCCAGGGGTTGATCCTGCGGTTGGCGGGGTCGGCAGTGGTCACACATGGTGTGGTGACCACCACTACAACGACACTCACTACTCCAGGGTACGCCACCCCTCTGCACCTTGTTACACCCCTCATGTGACTTCGGTGACCCCGACAGCTGCAGTACAGATGCCACTCGCTGCCGTACCGAGGAGGGGCGTGCCACCTCCACCTGGTTTCTTTGTGCTGCCGACCCCAGACTTCCGCTGCCCAAAAAGCTCCACCCTGGACCTGCCTCCTGTGCCTAGAATGTTGGTGGCTGAGAACAAGACGCTTGGGTCGCCTGACTTTGCGGCCGTACATGCCGCTACCACCGTTGCTGGCCCAGCCGCTCATGCCGCTCCTGCTGTTCCAGCCGCTGTTGACGCTCCTGTTGTTCCTGCTGTTCCTGCTCCTGCTCTCGTCGTTCCTGCTCGTGGTGGTGCTGCTCCAGGCTCAGGTCCTTCCGGACAGGTGCAGTCGGGCCCTGTTGCTTCGGCAACTGCCCTGGCTCTGTCCTGGATGGAAGACCTGACGTCTGTCCTGCAAAGCCTGACGAAGAAGAGGAAGGTGTCGTCGTCGTCTTCATCGTCTTCTTCGTCGTCTGCTGTCTCCTCTCCCCCTTCGACTTCCAAGGCTTCCAAGCCGAAGAAGAAGAAGGTTGCCTCCTCCCCCCCTAAGAAGGCTCCTTTGGGACCTTCTAAGGGCCCGTCTCGCTCCAGCAATTCGGGGGGCTCTTCTGCTGGTCCTCCTGTTCCTTCGGGAACAGGGCCTGTCTCTCCTTCTGCAAAGAAGAAGAAGACGGGGACCAGAGGGGTACCGGCTTCGGCCAGTACTTCTTCGCCTGGTGTTAGCGGCTCTGCTGCTAAGCCAGGATCCGGCTCGTCTTCTCGTTCGCGAGAAGTACCGAGTGTACGGTCTCCTGCGGGAGATCGTGCAGCCAAGGTTTTGACGCCCGAGTTCGCTCGATGTCAAGACCGAGGCACGGAGCAGAAGACTGGTGAGAGCCGCTCAGGCGACTCTCGCCAGGCCAGCGGACGCTCTCGCAGCGACCAGCCGGCAGCTCGGGCTGACGTGACGGTCTCCGACCGGCCACGGGTTGAGGCTGGGAAGAGGTTCCCCCAGCCGTCGGTACCAGCCTCGGCTGGTACCAGCGGTTCGACGCGCCGCGAGGACGCTCACCGGTCTCACCGCGACAGCGAGCTCTGCAGGTCGCCTGACCGCCGCTTCCATCGGGACCAGGCAGATAGGGCAACCAGCAGCAGCTCGTCTGACGCACGGGATCGGGGTCGACGTTCTCAGTCGAGCCGCTCGCCTCAGGTGAGCGGCACGGCCAGGCCTGCAGCTCGATCCCCACTGCGGGTTGGTGATCGGCTGCAGCCCTCCAAGCACGCTGGTCCTGCCAGGGAGCGAGGAGGGAGCGTCAGGTCTGCCTCTCCGGTACCTTCAACTTCCTCGGGATACGCTGGGAAGAGCGAGGTATCCAGGAGTGATCGTGAGGGGTGCGCCCCTTGCGATCCCGCTGCGATGCCGTACGCACCAGGCACGGGATTTAGGACCGGCCAGGACGTACACGCAAGTAGCAGGAGGCGACCGTGAGGGGTCTGTCGCTGTTCCTCCTTCTGAAGGAGGAGGGTCTCGAGAGCTGCTCTTGTTGGAGGGACTGGACGGTCCTACTCCTCAAGACGCGGTCACTCCCATGATCCAGAGGAACTTTGCCGAGGTCATTGCCCTGATTCGTCAGCACAACGGCCTTGGGGAAGGATCGCCGCTACCACCTTCTGAGCCCACGTCCCGGCTCGAGTCATTTTGGGGCCCGAAGAGGGAACCCAAGTTGACGGTGGGTCTGCCGTGATCGGAGCTGGCTGACTTGGTCCTGGACCAAGTGGAGAATCTTGTCTCAGGGCGAGAGGATTCGCTGAAGTCAGGACGGTCTTCTAAGCTACTTCCACCTCCTTTACAGCGTCAGAGGCGATTTTACGTGCCATCGGAAGACCTGATACCGCCTAAACAGGTTAACCCGGAGCTAGCAAGGCTAACTCCAGGTGTGTCCCTGCAGCAGCTCCTGTCGGAGAACCTCTGGTTTGTTCATGAAACTTACCCAGCAGATATATATATAGCTGTATTTCTCCGAAGTCCGACAGAATTTCAAAACTCCCGGCACATGCAGTGGTCGGCCAGGTGGTTAGTACCCATTCCTGCCGCTGGGAGGCGGGAGTCAGGAACCATTCCCATTTTCTATCAGATTTTTTCTGTCGCCGGTGCTGATAACAACTGTTTTCAGTACCTCCGTCTAGGATTTTCGAAACTTAAGTATTCCGTTTGTCTTTTGGTTATTGAACGTGGATCGTGACTAGGCATACGCTGATAGTGGATTGAATTTTGAATTTGGTTTGGTTTTTTCTTTAAGATGTCTGGGACTAGTTCAACCCGCACCAGAGTGTGTTGTATGGAAGGTTGTAAGGTGAGGCTACCGAAAGGTTCGGTAGACCCACACAGTATGCACGAATTGTAGAGACCATGTGTGTGTAATAGATGACCGTTGTAAGGAGTGTGAATGTCTGTCTGATTCAGGTTAGAAGACTTATGAATCCTATGTGCAAAAACTGGAGCGCAATAGGATAAGGAGGTCTTCCTCCAGGAGTGTATCAGTCAGTAGATGTTAAAGGGTAGTAAGGTTGTTTCCTCCTACTATTCCTTCAGTAGTTTTGTGGCAACCTCCAAAATCTGTTGTGCCTTCGGGCCCTGAAGAATCTGTGGAGGTCAATGCCCTATCTACGATTCTAGAGTCATTACGGAATCTAGAATCTAAAGTGCTCGCTTTTGAGGGTAAAAGCATTGTTAGTGAGTGAAGTGCAGTGTTGTGGAGGGGGCGTCAGATCGGCCCTATAATGCCTCTAGGCCTGAACCTCTGTCGAACTCCCAGGACCAGGGAGACAGACATGTCGAAAGCCGAAGGAGGGTTACGGGGAACCCCCACTGATCTGGCGTCCCCTTCGGCAGATGCCTTTCGACGATCTCCATGCTGCCGAATAGCGCGCTCTTGCTGTGTCCTCCGCGAGTGCTTTTCGTCTTCGGAGGCGTCCTCCCCGCAAAGGAGTTGGAGCTTTGGGGACACTCGCGTCCTCTGAAAAGAACTAAGACATCATGATCGCACAGGCGGCCGTCGTCAGTAGTTTCTCAGAGGAGACGCGGAAACGTCCTTTCGCTCCTTCTGCTTTACGGGCTGCGCCTTTTTATGTGGACTACTCTCCACCGCAAAAGAGAACAAAGACGCAAGTTGTTGCACAGGCGGCCAGCGTTTTTGGTCTCAGGGAGGAGGACGCTTCACGTCCTTTCTCTTCTGCTGCTTTGCGGTCTTCACCAGAGAGTTTTGCGGCATTGACGCCACAGAAAAGAACCAGGACGTCATCCGACGATGACGCCTTTGAGCGCCCCAGTCGCTCCAAGAAGAGAACTGAGTCGGTCCATGTGAGAAGGAATAGGGCTTCCCCTCGCCCCTCGCCTTCTCACAGGATCAGCTTTTCACCTGAAAAGGAATTGTCTCCAACAAAAAGAGTCATCCGTTCGATGCAACAACAACTTGCTTCGTTGCTAGCTGAGAGAGAGGTAGAACCGCGTTGTAGAAGAAAAGATGATAAATTGCCGATCAAAAGATCTAAGCGGTCTCCCACTTCTTCGGATCGCTCTTCTCTTTCACCAGTTTCTACACCCTATAGATTTCGTGCATCTCACCTGCGGTTGGGTAAAGAGCGCAAGGAACTTCCTCCGAAAGATTCGTATATCGAGAGGAAGAAAACTCGCCCTTCTCTTCGAAGCGTTCCCCTCTCTTCTCATAGGGGCTCGCTTTATCCGAAAATTGACGTTCTTTCTGCTGCTAAACAAGGCGGTTTGCAAGCTGAGAATCAGGATATGGACGCTAAGCTGGACGCTTATATGGACGCCTAGCGTGGCGCTCAGCGGAGCGCTAAGCGTGACGCTCCGTCGGACGTCAAGCGTGACGCTTGGCTGGACGCTAGGCGTGACGCTCGGCTGGACGTCAAGCGTGACGCTCGGCTGGACGCCAGGTGTGGCGCTCGGATGGACGCCGAGTGTGACAAGTTTACGAACACCCGTACAGATGTTATGAATGACGTTTTGTTGGACACTCATCAGGCCTCGCAACGTGATATTTGTCCGGACGCTCGCCTACACTCTAACATTTGTAGAGACTCCCATCGAGAGATTGTTCAGGAAACAAGCACTTCTATTCCTGAACCTATGGATACTAATATACAGAACGCACCTAGTACATCACAGCAGCGCTCTTCATCAAAGATTGGACCGAAAGGACTTCTACCACCTTCTTCAGGAGGCCCCTCTGCCGCTCCTTCAGAAGAAGGAGGATTGAGTAGTATTTCAGAAGAAACAGACGAGGATCAACCTTCTACGTCAGCTTCTTCTGTTTATCAAGTATTAGTTCGCTTGCTTCGGGCTTCTTTTGGAGACGAATTCCAACCCGCAGCTCCTCACTCTCCTCCTTCTCAGTTTTCATTGTCGAAAACCAGCAAGACTCCTGGATTTGTTAAGATGACGAAGTCTCTTTCAACTAAAAGAGCTTTCAAAAAGGTTCAAGATTGAATGGAGTCGAGAAAAGCGCAGGGAAAGTCTTCTTTTGCCCAGCCTCCTTCAAGACTATGCGGCAAGGCAGGCATTTGGTACGATACAGGCGAAGATGTCGGTTTAAGAGCTCCCGCATCTGCGCAAGGTGATTTTTCCAGTCTAGTCGACGCACCAAGGAGGTCTCTCCTTTCGTCGGCAAAAGTAGCGTGGACTCCTGCTGAAATGGACCACCATCTTAAAGGCCTTTTTCGGACAATAGAAGTGTTCAATTTCTTGGACTGGTGCTTGGGACTGCTAGACACAAAGGCTCATAGTCAAGGTTCAATTAGCCTGGGGGAGCTATCCAGCGTTCTTGCGTGTATGGATAAGGCCGTCAGAAATGGTTCAGAGGAATTGGCTTCGCATTTTTGTGCAGGGCTCTTAAAAGAGAGAGCTCTCTTCTGCAAATTCACTGCGAAGTCAGTATCTCCAGCACAGAGGGCAGATTTGCTTTTCGCCCCTCTCTTGAACCATCTCTTTCCCCAGGCTATGATTAAAGATGCAGCCGGCAGTCTGCAAGAAAAAGCTACTCAGGACCTCTTAGCGCAATCTTCTAGACGTCCTGTAGTTCCTTCGACTTCTGCAAGAACAGTTTTCCAAGAAAATAAAGCCCTTTCGAGGTGGTGCTTCCTTGAGACCTCCTCCTCGAGGAAGAGGCCTTTCCAGAGGTAGAGCCCCGTCTAAACCCAGAGGTAGCAAATGAGAATGTAGTCCTTCAGACACCAGTAGTAGCCAGGCTTCAGTTATTTGCAAAAGCCTGGAGAAAGATAGAGGCGGACACCTGGTCGCTCAATGTCATCGAGCGAGGATACAAAATACCATTCCTGAAGCCGCCTCCGCTGTGCACGACGCCCAGGGATCTATCACCTTCGTACCAGCTGGAAAAACAACAGATCTTGTTCAATCTGCTCGAAAAAATGCTCGAGAAGAAGGCAATAGAACAGGTAGATGACCTTCAATCCCCGGGTTTCTACAACAGGTTATTCCTGGTACTGAAACAGTCGGGAGGTTGGAGGCCAGTTTTAGATGTGAGCAGTCTAAATCTTTTTATAGAGAGACAGAGGTTCAAGATGGAGACACCTCAGTCAGTGCTTGGGGCCTTAAGGCAAGGCGATTGGATGGTGTCATTAGACCTTCAAGACGCATATTTCCACGTCCCGATTCATCCCCAATCGAAGAAGTATCTGCGTTTTGTCATGAAGGGAAGAGTTTTCCAATTCAGAGCTTTTTGCTTCGGATTGAGTACGGCACCAATGATCTTCACAATTTTAATGAAGAATGTGGCGAGGTGGCTTCATCTTGCAAACGTCAGGATCTCTCTATATCTAGACGACTGGCTCATTCGAGCATCATCGAAAGAAAAGTGTCTGAAGGACCTTCAATTAACCTTAACTCTAGCGAAGTCCCTGGGACTTCTGGTGAATTTCGAAAAGTCACAACTGATCCCCACACAGTCCATCGTGTATCTGGGGATTCAGATAGATTCAGTGGCTTTTCGAGCTTTTCCGTCCCAGGGACGTCAACAACAAGGATTAGACAAAATATCAGTCTTCTTAAGGAAAGAATCATGCTCGGTGAGGGAATGGATGAGTCTGCTGGGGACCATTTCCTCGCTGGAGAAGTTTTTTTCCTTGGGGAGACTACATCTCAGACCTCCCCAGTTTTTCCTGAAGGAGAATTGGAAGGACAAAGAAAATTTAGATGCAATTTTAAGAATTCCGAGAGAAGTACAGGATCACCTAAAGTGGTGGCTCGATCCTTTAAAGCTTTCGGAAGGAGTATCCCTCAAACTTCAGAGCCCCGACCTAGTGTTGTTCTCCGACGCATCCACCACGGGGTGGGTGGGGAGCTACACTAGGGGGGGAAGAAGTGTCAGGCACCTGGAGAGGGGAACAGGTGTACTGGCACATAAATCTCAAAGAACTAGCGGCCATATGCTTGGCTCTACAATTTTTCGAAGACAAAGTCTCACACAAGATAGTTCAGATAAAATCGGACAAACACCACAGCTCTGGCATACATAAAAAAACAAGGAGGGACTCACTCTCGATCATTGTTCAACCTAGCGAGAGAGATCTTGTTGTGAGCGAAAACGCAAAACGTAACGATTCTGACGAGATTCGTTGCAGGCGTGGAGAAACGTCCGTGCGGATCTCCTAGTCGGCAAGGTCAACTGCTTGCCGACCGAGTGGATCTACATCAGGAGGTGTGCCAAGAACTGTGGAGTTGTGGGGACGTCCTCTAGATAGAAAATGGGAATGGTTCCTGACTCCCACCTCCCAGCGGCGGGAATGGGTACTAACCACCTGGCCGACCACTGCGTGTGCCGGGAATTTTGAAATTCTGTCGGACTTCGGAGAAATACAGCTATATACAGGCAGTCCCCGGGTTACGACGGGGGGGGTTCCGTTCTTGAGGCGCGTCGTAAGCCGAAAATCGTCGTAAGCCGGAACGACACTTGGAATATGCCTTAAACTAAGAAAAAGTTAGAGACCTTACCTGTGTGACATGCAAGTAGATTGCATGATGTGTAGTGGTTATTCCAATGGCAAGGATGGTTCTTGAAGGTATAATTCTTTATTAAACTCTTGTGACACTAAAAAGCACAATGTACTACACTTAATCCTTAGGGTATACACTAAACACTACTACATGTTATGCACTGCACACTTCGTAGTAGTACGATGTATTTGTTAGATCCTGGAGTACACTAAAATCCCAGTCTGGTAGCTCTGGAAGGTAAAAGTATAACACAATTAGTACAAAATACTACACAAAGTCCTGAATACAATATGTAAATTATAGATATCAAGAGTAAAAGAGTTAATGTATGTTAATTAATTCCTTACTTTTAGTTTATAATTCTTACTTTGTTAGTTATATCAAGAGTAAAAAAGTTAATGTATGTTAATTAATTCCTTACCTTTAGTTTAAATTTTGCATCATCATAACCTGGATGGACAAAGTCTTATGTGGCACCTAGCCTACATCATTCAGGGGTTCTGGAATGTACAAAAAATAATTATGTAGTATGTCAGTAAGTACTCTATGCATAGTAAGTTACATACAGTAATATGCACCATACAGTGGTTTAATATCACATATATAACATGTATAAAACTTAGTTAATGTATGTTAATTAATTCCTTACCTTTAGTTTAAATTTTGCATTCATTGTAACCTGGGATGGACAAAGTCTTATGTGGCCCCATAGCCTACATCATTCAGGGGGTTCTGGAATGTACAAAAAATAATTAGTATGTCAGTAAGTACTCTATGCATAGTAAGTTACATACAGTAATATGCACCATACAGTGGTTTAATATCACATATATAACATGTATAAAACTTAGTTAATGTATGTTAATTAATTCCTTACCTTTAGTTTAAATTTTGCATTCATCGTAACCCTGGATGGACAAAGTCTTATGTGGCCCCATAGCCTACATCATTCAGGGGGTTCTGGAATGTACAAAAAATAATTTTGTCAGTAAGTACTCTATGCATAGTAAGTTATAACAGTAATATGCACCATACAGTGGTTTAATATCAACTGGTATGCATTATTGTAAATGATTGGTCTACACCCCCTGTTCAGCAGGGAGTGTACAGTACCAATTCCATGAGGGACCTTGATCACTTATCCATGTGAGAGATCTTGGTCACTTTTTTAGCATAAAACTTACTTAATGTATGTTAATTACTATATGTATAATCCTTACCTTTATGTTATGTAGAACCCTGGACAAAGTTTTATGTGGCCCCATAGCCTGCATCATGGAGGGGGTCCTGGTTTTCTGGAATGTACCAAAAAAGTATCAAAGTTAAGTCATGTTATGTATGTTTAGTAAGTTACATACAGTAACCATACGTACAGTGGTTTATAACATGTACATATGTACATAATCAAACTTGGTGGAAATTCCTGTAAAAAAAAGTTATGTACGTATGTAATATGTACTACTGTATGTAAAAACCTTACTGTTCATACTTTGTTACACTACATGTTACATGTGATACGTATACTTTCCTGAAGGGTTTTTTTTCCATCCAAAAATGGTGCTTCTACTTGTAGTAGTTATCCCTTGATGACACTTGTAGTAACAACCTGGAGTTGTGTGAAAAATGTTGGTTCTGGAAGGAAAAAGTAACAAAATTAGTGTACAAAATATACACTACAGAAAGTTGTGATGCATATGTTAATTACTGTAGATATATCAAGAGTACTAAAAGAGTTAATGTATGTTAATTAATTCCTTACCTTTAGTTTATATTTTGCATCATCGTAACCCTGGATGGGACAAAGTCTTATGTGGCCCCAATAGCCTACATCATCAGGGGGTTCTGGAATGTACAAAAAATAATTTTGTCAGTAAGTACTCTATGCATAGTAAGTTACATACAGTAATATGCACCATACATGGTTTAATATCACATATAACTGTAGTATAAAACTTAATTTAGAAATTCCTTACATACTTACCAACTTTTAGTGAGTCTCAAAGCTGTTACCTAGGTTGTGGGAGATGGAGGTGGAGGTTGTAGAGCATTCATGATAAGGATGCATTCCAAACCTAACTTCAGTGTGCTTTATCACAGATAACAGGCTAGGATGATGGGCAGTCTGGAATGAAGAATTAATATTAAAGGGACAGTATGTAACCACTTAGGTGTACAAAATTTTTGTACGTATGCAAACATTAAACACAACTGAGAATTCCTTACCTTCAGCAAAATGAAGACATGTAGGCTATGTAGAGGTCTGGTTTATGTAAGTCACAGGTGCATGCCAGTCTGGAATGATAATGTAATAGTACATATGATTATAGTATGTATACATACATAACATGGTTATTACATATGTAATATTAAAACTTAATAAAAAAAAATGTCCTTACCAAATTCTAGTGGTTGGCTTGCTTACTGGGATGGTCCATATGGTACATGAGAGTGGGTGGCTGGGCTATGGAGTGGGATGGGCAGGTGCTTGGGGAGTCTGGAATGATAAAAAATATATAATGATAGTTACTACTACTGTAACTACTGCACATGTTATTACTGTTTGATATGTAGTGTGTAATACGTATGTTCAATATAAAAAATGAAGAATTCTTTTACCTGAAGGAATGGGAGAGGTGATACTACTCGTATCAACTGATTTGGGCTCTGGGGAGGTGATACTTGTATCAACTGATGATGGAACATCTACATGGAAAGAATGATAGTGGTACATAAATATATTATAAGGTGGATGTAATTGTAGCATATGTACACTTTTAATAAAATTTCTATTAGCAATTTATAAAACATTTTATACAAATTTGTTAAGGATTCCTTACCTGATGTATAGGGCGAGGCATCAAAACCATGGAAAGGCTCAGGGTCATCTGGTCACTGTCACTATCAAAGGGGTCTGAAATGGTAAAAAAAAAATAATAATAAGGTTATGCAACATCAAACACATTGTAACCACTATGTAAGTTTAGTGTACGTTGTATGTAGGGTGTAAACAATTTCCAACATGAAATGAGAAAAATGAAATTGCTTACCTGATTGTACACGTGCAGGTGGGCGGGCTGATACAGAGGGTCCAGGTACAGGGGGATCTGGAACTGTGGAATGGGCTGGTCACAGGTAGTACAGGGAGATCTGGAACTGTCACAGGTAGTACAGGGAGATCTGGAACTGTCACAGGTAGTACAGGGGGATCTGGAACTGTCACCACTTCTGCAATAAAATTACAAATGATGAAAATTAATGAAGTTACAATTTACTCTTACATTTAGTTGTTACATTAAAAAATTAACACATTTTAATATGTACACTATGTAAACACATAAAATAGTAAAAACACAGTTCAGAATTCCTTACCAGGACTAGGAGTGGGAGGTGGTGGTACTGGAGACTTGTGAAAGAAAGTGTCAAGCCTGGACTGCACAACTTCTCTTGCGTCTGCTTCTCCTTCAGGGTCTCCTTGTAGAAAGTCACCAAATCCATGATTCCGCTCTTGATTTTTGTCAAACCTAGAAACGTTAGGGTCTTCTGCCTCAAAAGAAGCCAAGCTCTCTCCAGATGAGTAAACCCTCTGACAAGCCTTTCACAGTTAATGACCTGGGTTTTGGCTCTGGTGCCGCCTCCTCTTCCTCAATCATTTGTTGTTCAAGTTCTAGTAAGTCCTCTGCAGACAATTCCTCTCCATGGGAAGCCAGCAGCTCTGTTACATCATCAGGTTCAAGATTTAGTTGCAGCCTCTTGCTTAGCCACCTACGATCTTCCTCGTCACAGTCTCGACGTCTTCTGCCTGGTCAAAGCCTTCAAAACTGTGCAAACAAACTGTGGACACAGTTTCCTCCAGGCCATTTAAATTTAAAGTGGTCGTCTTCACCTCGTCCCAAGCACTTGCAATGTTCTTCACTGCATCTGCAATGTTGTAGCCCTTCCAGAATTGCTTCAGTGTCAACTCCTTGTTAGCTCTATGGCCCTCAAAGCAAAACGTATGGTCCTTCTAAGGTAGTAAGCCTTGAAATTTGCTATTACTCCCTGGTCCATGGCTGTATCAGCGATGTGGTATTGGGTGGGAGGTACACCACCTTCACATTAGGATGCATGTCGCTCAAATTTGAAGGGTGACCAGGGGCATTGTCCAGGACTAAGAGGGCCTTAAAAGGCAGACCCTTCGAAGTCAAATACCGCTCCAATGCTGGCACGAAATGGTCATTGAACCAATCTTCGAAGACCATTAAGGTAACCCACGCCTTCTTGTTAGATTTTCCAAATCACAGGGAGTTGACTCTTGAAAATGCCCTTGAAAGCCCTGGGATTCTCGGCCAAATACACCAGCAAGGGCTTCAGTTTCAAATCACCACTTGCATTGGCCCCAAACAGCAAAGTCAGTCGCTCCTTTCCAGCTTTATGGCCAAGGTGCTGACTTCTCCTCCTTGGAAAGGTACGTTCGATTTGGCATTCTTTTTCCAAAATAATCCAGTCTCATCCACATTAAAGACTTGGTCAGCCGTGTAACCACCATCCTTAATTATCTCAGCCAAACCACCTGGAAAACTTTCTGCTGCTTTCGCTATCAAGCACTAGCAGCTTCACCTTGCAGCTTCACATTATGCAATTTGCACGGAAGCCTTAAACGGTTAAACCAACCTCTACTCGCGGAAAATTCACCACCAGCACTGCCTTCGCCAAACTTTTTCACTACTGCCTCATGCAGCGCTCTAGCCTTCTCCTGGATCACACTTAAGCTCACCGGAACACGTCGCTGGTTCTGGTCCTCCAGCCAGATCATGAGCAATTTCTCCATTTCAACAATGCTCTGGCTACGTTGCTTCTCGTTTATCACGTTGACTTCATCGGTGCAGCATCCTTAACGTGCTTCAGAATACGTTCCTTATCCTTCACAATGGTTACCACCGTGGTCCTGCTCAAGCCTAAAGAACGGCCTATTTCGGTGTTAGTTTTTCCCTTCTCCGAACGCTTTATCACGTCATATTTTGACCTCCATCGTGATGACCTTCCTCTTCTTGGATGACTATCATCGGAGGAAGTACTTTGGCGTTAGGAGCCATTGTAAATTAGCGAAAATGGCAAGGAATTTCAGCAACGTCTCAGCACACAACCTAGTGGAATGCAGGCAGGCACGCGATTGAAGTGGCGTCCTTTCGTATTGTTACACTTGGCGTCCTCGACCGTCCCGAGGTCGTTGTTCGTCAATTTACCATACAGTTTAATAGCGTTAATTAATTTATGCACCTCCGCTCAAAAACTAGTTCTGCATATGAGGTATCGTTAAAAAGCATAACAAAACGTCGTAACCTTGGAATTTGTGTTGTAATCTAACCAGAAACTTAGTTTTTTTTTTAATTATGTACTGGAAACAAGCAATGATTTTTCATTATATTTGCGCTTTTGGACTGTTTTTTTAAACTGCGCATCCAAGCTAGTGTATTCATTCGCCCGCAACTAGTTTCCGCATATGCGGCGTCAGTAAAAAAAAAATTCAAAAAATACGAAAAAAAAAACAAAAAAAAAGTGTCAAAAATCATCATAACCTCAAAATTTTTTGTTGTTAATGTTAACCAAAAACATATTTTTATTATGTACTGTGCTAAACTATAAGGATTTTTATCATAGCATGCGTTTTTTAAAGCGTCGTTAACTCGGAGCGTCGGAAGCGTCAGCGTCGTAACCTCGGAACAAGCGTCGTACCCAGGACGGAATTTCCATTGAATATTTAAGAAAAAGCGTCGTAACCTCGGAACGTCGTAAGCCGGAACCGTCGTAACCCGGGACCGCCTGTATATATCTGCCAGGTAAGTATGAACAAACTTTATTGTATCTTAACAATATCATTTCTCGCAGCAGGAGGCACTCGCCCTGGAATCTACCGCTATGGCAGCATTCCAGGCAGTCTCTTGGTTGGATCTGTGGTCCCTCACAGTATCCAAAGTCGCGGCCGACTCCGGGAGTTCTGCTCTTGAAGACGACCCGGCGTTCAGGAGACTGTGCCATCTCTTACCTCGCCCATCAGACTGCTAATCTGTGGGCCAACTTGGTTCTTCGTCGTAGGGACGCAGTCCTTACCCGAGTGACCAAGGGGGCTGGGCGTGAGGTGGCACTCGGTCTTCGTAACGGACCTATTAGGAGTTCCTCCTCTCTCTTTCCTGGAGAGATGGTGGACGCTGCGGTGGAGAGACAGCGCACTGATGACAGTGACCGACTGGTTCACCAGGCAGTCTTGAAGGTTTCTGGGCAACCTCGAGCTACTGCGGCTAAGCCTAAGAGTTTAGCTAGCGCTTCCTCGGCTGCTAAGACGGTTGCCCCGTCTAAGCCCCGTGTGAAGACTCCTGCTGCTTCGACTTCTGCTAAGGGAGGCCGACATCAGCCCTCCTCCCAGCCCCCTTTCCCCTTTCCCCCGAGGCGGTGGTTGGGAAGAAGTCGAAGCGAGGGGGTGGGAAACGCTAGAGACCGGCGTTCCCCATCACCATTGCTGCCGGAAGTGGGGGGGGTGGTTGCCTGGCGAGCCATTGGGCAACTTGGCAGCGCTACGGCGCCGAGACCTGGATAGTAGATGTCCTTCGGGAGGGATATCTACTACCCTTCGAATCTCGGCCACCCCTCATCTCCAACCCGGTCCATCTACAAACCTATGTCCGGGGTTCATCAAAGGACAACGCTCTTCGACAGGAGATCAAGACCATGCTGACTAAACGAGCTGTACAAATCGTAGAGGATCAGTCAACGGCTTTTACAGCCGCTTTTCCTGGTGGAGAAGGCATCGGGGGGGGGGGGGGCTGGCGACCGGTGATAGATCTCTCTCCCCTGAACCGTTTCGTTCGCCAGACTCGGTTCACGATGGAGACTGCACGATCTGTGCTCGACTCCATCAGGGAGAACGATTTCATGCTTTCAGTGGACCTGAAGGACGCGTATTTTCAAATACCCATCCATCAGTCCTCCAGAAAGTACCTCCGCTTCATCTTCGACGGGACGGTGTACCAATTCAGGGCACTTTGCTTCGGTCTGTCAACCGCCCCACAGGTGTTCACGCGAGTGTTCACTCTGGTGTCTGCTTGGGCCCACTCGCATGGGATACGTCTCTTGAGGTATCTCGATGATTGGCTGGTCCTGGCGAGCTCCCGCTCGCAGTTGCTGCAGGACAGAGATCGACTCCTCAAGTTTTGTCGCGATCTGGGGATCGTGGTGAACTTTGAGAAGTCCGATCTCGAACCCAAGCAGAAGATGAAGTACCTGGGTATGCTGATCGACACGGTAGCAGGGCAAGTCTTTCCCGCAGACTTGCGGATCAGCAAATTCAGGGAGGCAGCCGTCCAGTTCCTGTCTCGGCAGGAACAGGCAGCTCAGCAATGGCAAGTCGTGATCGGCCACCTGTCGTCACTCGAGAAGTTAGTTCCTCACGGACGTCTTCACCTGCGGTCTCTCCAGTGGAGACTAAGGGAGAGTTGGTCACAGGCAAAGGATCCACCTTACTTCCCCGTGTCTCTCACGGAGAAGGTGAGGCAGGACCTAGCCTGGTGGCTCGACGACAGGAACCTCTTAAGAGGAGTGCCTCTTTGCACTCCTTCTCTCCCCCCCTCGAGATGTTGCTGTTTTCAGACGCATCGACCGAGGGATGGGGCGCACACCTGGAGGAGTTGCTGACTTCAGGAGTGTGGGACCATCACGACAAGCACTTTCACATCAATGTCCTGGAACTCAAGGCGGCGTTCTACGCTCTCCAAGAATTCCAGGACCGCTTGGTGGGACACTCGGTGGTGTTGATGTGCGACAACACCACAGTAGTGGCATACGTCAACAAGCAGGGGGGCCTAGTGTCTCTTCCGCTACACCAGTTGATCGTGCAGGTGCACGAGTGGGCCACGGCTCACTCAATAGAGCTGTCAGCACGCTACATTCCAGGCAAGAGGAATGTAGTAGCAGACAAGCTCAGCCGTCGGGATCAGGTGATAGGAACCGAGTGGTCTCTACACCCAGATGTGGCGGAAAGGCTCTTCAACCTGTGGGGGCGTCCAGTAGTGGATCTGTTCGCCACCCGGCACAACAGAAAACTCCAGGTTTTCTTTTCAGCCGTGCCGGACCCATGGGCAGCTGCAGAGGATGCTCTTCAACACCCCTGGGACAACCTCTTCGTGTACGCCTTTCCTCCCTTCTGTCTGATTCGGAAAGTGATCAGCCGAGCGCTGGCCACTCCAAATCTCAGGATGATCCTGGTGGCTCCCAAACGACCACAGGCCGTTTGGTATCCGGACCTGCTGGCTCTACTTGCGGAAGCACCGAGAGAGATGCCCCACTGGCACAACCTTCTAGCCCAGCCACACGTAGAACGGTACCACCAAGCAGTCCAGTCCCTACAACTTCACGGCTGGCTGTTATCCACTATCTCTTGCGAACGAGAGGCTTTTCTCGCAGCGCAGCAACAGAGATGGCTGGACACGTCCGACAGTCCTCTGCAGCTGTGTACCAGGGGAAGTGGGCCGTCTTCTGCGGTTGGTGTCGTAGACGGGGTCTATCTCCTCTCAGAGCCACTCTTCAGCAGGTAGCGGATTTCCTCGTTTTTTTTCGCCGAGAGAAGCTCCTCTCAGTACCCACAGTCAAAGGATACAGAGCCGCCCTGGCCCTGGTCCTGAAACTGAGGGGACTGGATATCTCGAATTCGTTCGAGATTTCCTTGCTCATGAGGAGCTTCGAAAGGTCTTGCCCACCCAGGGAACTCAGGCCCCTGAGTGGGATGTGACTCTCGTCCTTAGGAGTTTGACTCGAAGACCCTTCGAGCCACTCCGAGAGTCGTCAGACAGGGATCTGACCCTCAAGACCCTCTTCTTGCTGGCCCTGGCATCGGCGAAGAGAGTAGGGGAACTTCAATGTTAAACATACCAGGGGATGGGGATCTGTGACGCTTGATCTTGTCCCGAACTTCGTAGCTAAGACTCAGAATCCGTCGATCCCTGACGACAGGTTCGAGTCTTTCACAATCCCCTCCCTAATGGACTTCACCGATAACGATGCGGATGAGATGCTGCTTTGTCCTGTGAGGGCGCTACGGCGCTATCTGAAGAGAACTCGACACCTCAGGTCTGAGTGTCGACGCCTCTTCGTTTGCACTGGGGTTACCAAGAAAGAAGTATCCAAAAACACGCTTTCTTTCTGGCTACGTGAGGTGATCAGGAGGGCGTACGAGGCTGATGGTAGTGACGACACCCGTACCCTTCGTCCGAGAGCCCACGAAGTCAGAGGTATTGGACCCTCCTTGGCGTTCTGTAAGAACTTTTCCCTGGCGCAGGTCCTGAAGGCAGGTGTCTGGGCCAACCAGACTACCTTCATGTCCTTCTACCTTCGGGATATTGCCCACAAGTCCTTGGATACTTTTTCCTTGGGACCTGTGGTGGCTGCTCAACACGTTGTGTAAGCTTACCCAGCACCCGAGCAGGCAGAACAGCATCGATTCCTGGTATGACTGGGAGAATGAATGTGCGAATGAGAGTGTGACTGGCTTCTCTTCACCATCTTTCTCTACCTCGACCTGTGGGCAGAGGGACACGGTCGTCACCATGCTGGAAAGGAAATTGATGCAGGTAAGCTACTCGACCGAGCTCCAACCTATCCCTTTCATTAGGGATAGGAGCATATATCCACCACTTTCTCCAACAAGGGGGAGGAAGTGGATGCCAACTTGAGACAAACCCATAACTTTATGTTGCCTCTTGCAGTCAGGAACAAGTTCTTGCTTGCTGGTACGAAGAGATACGCTTGCCTCTCTCTTAGTACTTGGCTCAGAGGTCTGGCCATTGGTCCTGCGGTGCACACCCCGATCAATCGGACAGAGGCTTGGACCCCTCCCTCGCTCTTACGACCAGGGAGGCATTCCAGGGTTGGACGAACACCAGTCTGTTCATCAAAAGACTCAGATTCCTCCCACCAAGAAGTAAGTCTTCCTATTGTTAAAGGACCGAGGGCTTGTATTACGTATCGGAACAAATGACAATTTGTCGAAAATTGCATTTTTCCTAACTATACAAACCTGAGGTCCTTTACATATAGTCCCACCTCATGCCACCCCTCACTCCTGCGTATTTTGCATGGGCCAAAAGCAAAAGTGATTCTTACCTCTCAGGCGCGCAGGCGCGCGCACTGTCGGACAAGCAGTTAACTACCGTTCTCCCCTTGTTCGAAGCTTACGACCGTCCCAGCTGCCGCTAGCTACTTCCTATTGTTAAGGGGGCCGGCCGGAACCCCTATATATGGTGGTATAGGGCGAAAAATGCAAAGTCATGAAAAAATTCATGGAGCTTCATATGGCAATTGAGAATACGCATACGAAATATTTCGTCAAAATTCCTTTTACTTTCGTAGTTACAGGGTAATTAGTTAACGTAACTCAATAAGCCTAAAATATTGATCCGTACAAGAAAATGCAATATTTCTTCTATTATCGTAAATTTTAATAATTATTGTCAAAGAAATTGGGAGAAATGGCATTCTATAGCATTCCCCGATTGAGAAGGGGAGACTTCAGGCTCAGCTACCAAGTCCAGTCCTGATTTAGTGTGATCACAGACTTCAAGTAGTCTACACGTTCCATTTCACCTCTGACATTCGCCTGCGTTTACGTATGTTTATGTATGTTTCGGCAAGAATTCCATCATGCCAATGAGGAAAAGACAAGGAAAACATCTCGCTAACATACAGACGAAGAAAAATCGCTCAAGTATTATTACAGAATATCATAATATATACGTAGTTAGTGAAGAGAGAGGGGAGGGTTGCGAAGTAAGGGTTGCTTAGTAACGCCCCCGTCTTGCTTGACAGCACACGTCACACTGTGCCCAAGGCTACGATCTTTGAGCAAAGAGATCTTCATTTATGATAAATAACAAAGTTTTGGTTTTTTAATACCCAAAATGGAATATGAAATTCATAATAACTGATTTGATTTTTTAAATTGTCTTTGTAAAAAAAGAGTACGCCTTCGAGTTTCACCTCATGGCATTCTCTTGCATTTACGTTTATCTTTGTTCTGGGCAAGAATTTCATCATGCCAAAGAGGAAAAATACCAAGGAAAACATCTCGCTAACATACAGAAGAAGAAAATTCGCTGTAATAAGCCGAGTTAGTGAAGGGGAGAGAGAGAATTGCGTAGGAAGGAGTGCCCCATCTTGCCTCAAGCAGTGCCCCAGGCTGCGATATATGAACAAAGGGATCATCATTTATGATTAAATTATGATAAATAAAATAGTTTTGGTTTATTAATACACAAAAAAGAAATATACATTCATAATAATCATTATTTATTAACATTGTCTTTATAGAAATACGAAGGAAATACTTGAACGCCCAACCCCGTATCTCAAAAATTCTTACTTATTGACCTTCAAAATCTATCTTCTTACTTAGTTTTAAAGCTATAACATTGGAATTTGGTATATAACTCAGAAAGACATTATAGAACAATCAAATAGAGCCCTTTTTTCCAATTTTTGTTTCGTAATTTTTTTATAAATTTTTTTCTCCTGATTTATAGGGTTTATTTTTTTACCATATTGAAAAATTCACATCTAGCAAAAAAATGACTTTTAGAAAAAAAACTCTCCATTCGATTGGAGGTCTACATCAGGTCTATATATGGTAGTAATCCCAGGTCTTAATATTAAATATCAAGGGGGGAGTAGAATTTGAAAAAATGGTTATTTTCGGGATAAATCGCCCTGGCGTCACAAAACCGAAGGTCAGAGGCGAAAATCATATGCGGTTTGGAGATGTCCCAAGTCACCTTATTAAGTGGTATGAATATCAAAGTCCTGTCCTTAAAAAACGGCATTAGCCGGCCGGCCCCTTTAAAGGACCTCAGGTTTCTATAGTTAGGAAAAATGCAATTTTCGACAAATTGTCATTTCATAAATTCACCATAAATCGAAATATTGTGCTAGAGACTTCCAATTTGTTGCAAAATAAAGGTAAATGATTGAATATTACTAGAATATAATAATTTTAGCTTACAATTGCGTTTTTTTCACCATTTCGGTAGAGTCAAAGTTGACCGAAGTTTGAAATTTTGGTACTTATCAGTATTTATATGAAAATATTTCAAAACTGATAAAAGCTACAACCATGGGTTTTTTATTGTTGTATTCTACATGAAATTGCGCGCATTTTCATATATAAAACTTTATATAACGACTAATTTAAAATGGTGCAAACATTACGACAATTGGACGAAAAATTTCTGGTTTTTTCGGAAGAGTTACCGTGTGGACGTAAGAAATTATTTTTTTCATAAATTCACCATAAATCAAAATATTGTGCTAGAGACTTCCAATTTGTTGCAAAATAAATGTAAATGATTGAATATTACTAGAATGTAAGAGTTTTAGCTTACAATTGCATTTTTTGACCATTTCGGTCAAAGTTGACCAAAGGTTGAAATTTTGGCACTTATCGTTATTTATATGAAAATATTTCAAAACTGATAAAAGCTACAACCATGGGTTGTTTATTGTTGTATTCTACATGAAATTGCACACATTTCCATATATTAAACTTTATGTAACGGCTAATTTAAAATGGTGCAAACATTACGACAATCAGACGAAAAAATTTCTGATCATTTTTTCGGAAGAGTTACCGTGCAGACGTAAGGAAAATGGTTTTTTTCATAAATTCACCATAAATCAAAATATTGTGCTAGAGACTTCCAATTTGTTGCAAAATAAAGGTAAATGATTGAATATTACTAAAAGTAAGAGTTTTAGCTTACAAATTACGTTTTTCGACCATTTCGGTCGAGTCAAAGTTGACTGAAGGTTGATATTTTGGCACTTATCATTATTTATATGAAAATATTTCAAAACTGATAAAAGCTACAACCATGGGTTGTTTTTTGTTGTATTCTACATGAAATTGCGCACATTTCCATATAAACTTTATGTAACAGCTAATTTAAAATGGTGCAAACATTACGAAAATTGGACGAAAAAATGTCTGATTTTTTCGGAAGAGTTACCGCGCTGTCGCAAGGAACATTTTTTTTTTTTTTTAATAAATTCACCATAAATCGAAATATTGTGCTAGAGACTTCCAGTTTGTTGCAATATAAAGGTAAATGATTGAATATTACTAGAATGTAAGAGTTTTAGATTACAATTGCGTTTTTCGACCATTTCGGTAGAGTCAAAGTTGACCGACGGTTGAAATTTTGGCACTTATCATTATTTATATGAAAATATTTCAAAACTGATAAAAGCTACAACCATGGGTTGTTTTTTTGTTATATTCTACATGAAATTGCACACATTTTCATATATAATACTCCATGTAACGGCTAATATAAAATGGTGCAAAAATTATGTCAACGTGATAAAATAATTTCTGAGATGTGTTGCTGATGCATTTTAGTGCGAGAAGAAAGAAATTCACGCTTGCGCGCCCTGGTAACAATTGATCCGTGAGCTCCCAGCATCCCCCAAGGCGCGTGATTCAAAAGTTTTCGCCTAATAGGCCTATAACTATTTTTCCGCAAATTTTTTTTAAAAATTTTTTTCGTCGATGTACCATACGTCGGTTCGGCACCCGATAGACAATTTTTGTCGACGTTTAATACGTCCAATCGGCGTTAAAGGGTTAATAATGCATAAACAAAATAAAATGAGCATAAGGTGTTCTTACCATAATTTTTTACACATAGTTACAATTCTTTGAACATTTCATCTGAACACTAGGGAACCGTAAGTTTGACTAGTGTATCCCTTTATTATAATTAAGTAAATTTAGATATACTTTTAGATGCTATTATCTCACATGAGACATATAGATTAACGAGTTAGGTTGTATTCTAACTATGACATGTCTTAGAAACTTGATTTGGCTGTAATACAAAGAATACTGAGGTATGTTATATTGCAGCCACAAATCATTACAATTTGAAACACAACTTACAACCATAGTGACAAACATTCGTAACATTTGTATGTACGAGCATCATGTTATTGTCAAACTTAATCATAAAGTGTTCAATTTGGCTAGTATGGGTAATATAAGTGCCCAATTATAATACTAACCTTATTAAATTAAAATGTCTTTATTGGTGGGAGGCCCCTCCCCCCCTCAATCCAGCCCTGGCTTGCTCCCTCACTTACTGCCATCATATGGCTATTAATAAACTGCAAGCACTAAATAGTTTGGAGGGGAACCTGCAAAATATGAGATTTTTAATGAAAATGCTTGCATTACATTTTACAGGTATAGTACATAGTATAAATAGTTGTACGTACAGTAATGTAATGCAGTATGTATTGGTAATGAAGGTATGCATAGCAAACAACAGTCATAAGATTTTATAAGGTAAGGTATATTAAATTAGGAATACAGGTAGATAGAATGTATGGGAAAAATATCAATGGCATTTGTGTCACAGGTGGTAATTTGTCACTTGTATAAATATTTAATCATTATTAATGAAATACTATATTTTCCTATGGCAGTACAGTAACTTATAAATGCAATAACATTATTTACAAAATTTAGAACCAAACTACTAATAAGCTTGGCAAGTATTTGGTAATTGGGTAACTACATTTGAAATGTACAAAACTGATGTCACATACAAAAATTTTAGTCTATACATAGTCTATTTTGTTTACTGAAAATGGGTTATAGACACTTTAGTCCCAGATAAAATAAAAAGAAAGTGGCACTCAGCTAGTAGCCTTGTTCACCCACGGGCTGACCTAACAGTTTTAGTGTTCTCTTTTCCTCACTCTTTGTTTGGTGAGTGAGATGTAAAAAGGCAGGGGTTGAGAATAGGGTACATACTATATACACAATAGATTTTTGTGAAAAATTACATTGTTCATACGCAACAAACCTGAGGTCTTAACAATAGGTTAATTTCTAGCACCTAGCTAGATCCGGTTAAATCGCAGATGAAAGCAAGGAATCTTGTGAGATCTGGCAATGTGTGCTTTATCGGGTGAAGAGTGGTCAAGGACCACACACCTATGCCACCGTGTCAGTCTTTTCTTAACTTCCTGGGCAAGAGTTGTTTTGACCTTTCTCAGCCTTTACCCGGATCATTACCCATTTCGATTGTGTTTAGTTTGTGTGTGTTTGTGTGCTGTTATTATGGGTTCTTCTGCTCCTTCTCAGCCTCTATGTCGCTAATATTTGTACAATAACGAATCCTTGCATGGAATGCCGTGCGAGGCCTAAAGAGCAGTGGAAGTTGTTTTATAGCAAGAGAGAGCATCATAGGGTTTCTACTCTTCCTTTGTGGGAGATGTTTTTTTTGGTCTCCTCCTCCCGATGCTTTGTCTCCTGCTGCGGTCACAACCCATATTGGTGTGCCTTTGTCCCCTTCCTTTCCTTCTATCGATTCATCGTTGGAAGTATCAGGAGGCCCTCAAGCTGATTTTTGTAGTGTTACCCCTTCTTCTCCAGGAGTTAATTTGATTCCTGAGTGGGAGGAGGCTTTTTCATCATTGTCTTTTATTGCAGAGTCGGAGGCATCCAAGGTGGCATTGCTTTGGAAGTTGATGGGCCTACAGGGTTCTCCGTCCTGAGGGTTTGTTGATGCACTTCATGGATGCTCGATACCACCCTCTTCATTCTTTCCAGGTCCTCCCCCTCCTCCTGGCCTCATCATTGTTGGTAGCCGAGGTCAGCCATTTTGTATTGCTCCGCCAGTGACAGTTGCTGCTTCTTCAAGTCGGAGGGAAGCCGTGGCGTCAGCCCTGCTAGTGACGTCACGGGGTCAGTCATTTTGTATCCTTCCGCCAGTGGTGTCTGCTTCCCGGTCAGATCGAGGGGAAGCCGTGACATCATTGCCGCTTATGATGTCACTTCCATTGATGACGGCACTCCCAGTAGCCTGTTCTGCGCTGCCTTGCTCATCTGTGTCGTCATCGTTTGCTGCCGTGACGTCATCTCTGCCATCTGATTCGTTGCATCTCCCTTCCATGTTGTCAGAGCCTGTACTCTGTTTTGGAAGATAAATTGGCTGCCATGTCGGCTGGGAGGACTGGAAGCAAACGTGTTGTATCGTCCCCACCTCCTGCGAAGAGGTTGCATAAGGAGCCAATGCTGTCTTCCTCTCCTTCTCCCCCATCTCCGCCATGTCGGTGTATCAAGCGTTGGAAAGCTGAGGACTTTGCTTTTTCTCCGCCTGCGAGTGAGGAGCAACGCGCCCGTGTTCTTGAGTGTTGGTGCTTTGTCCTCTGCATCAAGTCGCAAGCGTGTTGCAACCTCCCCGTTCGTGCACATGTTGCAGGCGCTCCCACTTCTCCGTCTCCAAGACTTATTCATCGCTGTAAGGATCTCAAGGTGCCTCCTTGAAGCCTGGCTTAGAGTTACACAGGATCCTAAGTCTTTGTTTCAACTTTCCTTGTCGGGGCACATCCAATCAGTCTTGCATAAGGTTAACGCCTCTATTTCAGATCGGGACGGTTTGCTTCACTCTAGGGGCTCTGCCAGGCTGCTACCCCCACCTCTCTTGAGGCATAGGAAGTACTATGCTATGAACTCTTCCCTTTTGATGTCATGTCATCTTAACCCAGACATCATTCGCCTGAAGCCGGGATTGACTTTGGAGCAGGTGAGGTCAGTAGCTCCATCGTTATCTCCACAAGATGCCTCAGCGTTGGAATCTATGGCAGCCTCCATGCTGCAGACAGTTTCTTGGCTGGACTTCTGGTCTATGGTCATTGCCATGGTAGCTTCTGACAGGTCCCTAGAAGGGTTGGTGATTGCGTCCTCTCATGCCAGTTTGTTGCAGTCCGGAGGCAAGGCGTTTTCGTATATGGCTCACCTTAGTGTTAATTTATGGGCTAACCTACTCCTGATTAGAAGAGACATGGCTTTATCCAGGATGGAAAGATCAGTTGACCCTGAGTCCTTGCTGGTGTTGAGGAATGGGGATCTGTTGGAGTCTCATTTTTTGTTCCCTTGGACCAAACTGGAGGATGCGATAGATCGGAGTCTCGTCCTCGGAGAGGTCCGGCTCCTCTTCCCCCTGCCTAGCAGCAGTCACGAAGATCGTCACCTGGTAGGCCATCAAGGAGTTCAGTTTTGGCAGGGCCTCCCCGTTCGTCCCAGACTAGGTCAGAGGACCAACATCCCTTTCGCTCCTGTTCCTTAAGACCGAGAAGGAGCCCCAGGGAGAGGTAAAGGGGGCCGTCAGTAGGTTAGGTGCCTCTTCCTCTCCTGTGCCATGGGTGGGAGGGTCCTGGGTGGGCCATTGGGCCAAGTGGCTGAGTTATTGGGTGGAGAAGTGGGTGGTAGATGTCCTTCGGGTCGGGTACCTACTGATATTCGACTTCTCTTCTCATCTCTCAGACAAGCCGCAGCTCAGGAGGGCATATCTTCCGGATTCTCTGAAGTTCTTAGCTCTTCGGGAGGAAGTGCAGAAGATGCTGGACAAGGATGCGATAGAGGAAGTGGTGCGTCCATCTCCGGGGTTTTACAGTCACATCTTCTTGGTGCCCAAGGCGTCGGGAGGTTGGAGACCTGTGATCGACTTATCCACCTGGAATCACTTCATCAGGAAGACACAGTTCAAGATGGAGACCCCACGTTCAGTGTTGGCAGCTGTGAGGGAAGGTGGCTTCATGCTGTCGATAGACTTGAGGGACGCATACTTCCAAATCCCTATTCATCCGACATCCAGGAAGTTCCTTTGCTTCTCTCTCGGGGATAAGGTCTTAGAGTTCGAAGTCCTGTGCTTCAGGCTGACCACAGCCCCTCAAGTGTTCACAGGGATCTTCTCTCGTATCAAGTTGGGCCCATGCTCAGGGGATCCATTTCCTGAGGTACCTTGACGATTTCTGTGCAGAAATAAAAATACCCTGTACGTAATATATTTTCATACACATTTTAAACATAAAAGCATGACACAAATCGACACATCCAAAGCTAAATGTGCACTTATGTAACTCAATATTTTTGGCATAGAACAGCGTCAGAGGCATATATTTTACCCTAATACCTATGTAATAACTCTCAATAAAATTTTTTGATATCATTTGCATTACCTTTATGGTCTGAACGGTATTTCTACAAATGTATGTATTAGTCAAACATAACGGTGCTAAGAATGTTTGAAATTTCCAGATCATAGTTCGCTGGGAGAAATTATCTTATGGTACTTCGATAGATATTTTCGTATGATTTTGAATTCTTATAAAAGCAGTTTAGTATTGCATCAAGATATATATACTCAAAGTACATTATGTTTACTTCTTGTATTTAACTTGGTATAGAAATAGTATATTCTTATTACTCATGTATTCAGGATGGAGATAAGGCTCAATCCTTGACACATCAGGTGGACAAACTGGAGTCGGAGCTTAGGAAACAGAGTGATTTCTACAATTCCTTGGTGGAAAGGCTCAGGTCCCTTCAGAAGCAGCAGGAAGAGCAGAAAAGTCGAGAAGAAGCTGAAGATCTTGGCTTGCAGGTATAGTGCTTTTCTTCTTTTTTTTTGTCTAGCTTACAATATTTCACTGAGATTTTGTTTGTAAATGCTTGTTAAGGAAAAAAAGATCTATACTGTAATATGCATTGTACAGTCTTTTTTTTTATTTCTTTTTTCCAAATAAACAAGAAAAATGAATTTGCTGTCCTATATGTTTTAGATCTTATTTGCTTGATCATATTACCTTTAAAACTTTTAATTGGTATTAAAACCAATCTATTTATTACAATTAGCCCATTTCTTGCACTTGAAATCATCCCAGATGCTTCAGTCTGTACAAAAGAAATGCCAGTAATCCAGTTGTACAGTGTTCTTGCATGTGTCTTGGAGCTGTGTATATATTCATGTATCTGCATTGTTATTGTGAAGTCCTCAGACATTTTGCTTTGATCCTTTTCCTTTTAACTGGACTTTATTAAGCTTCATTATTTCCCTAATGTTAATATTTTGCTCAAACACAGTGTGTATAGGGATAATGCATTTTTTCATGATTTTGGAAGGCAGGGAATTTTAATAACCTGTTGGATGATTTTCACTCAGTATGAATTGCTCTTTGCTATCTATTTTTGTAGATACAAATACTGTATTGGCCTTTTTTCTGTTTGTTCATAGAGGAAAGTAATTACCACTGGTGTGCATCAGGTATAGTGTAAGGTTTGCATATATTACATTCATTTTACATCGTAAGTTTTGACTATGCTGTTGTCTGGAAGTATGAGAAAATTAGAAAACATCCGGCTATTTAAATTTTTCTCTGGTAACTCTAGGTTCTTTCTTTTATGTTCAGGTTACTTTGTAGGTGTGCTGTTATTTGCATTGAGGGAGTTTTACTTCTTGGTTTGTTCATGAAACTTACCTGTCAGATATATATATAGCTGTATTCTCCAAAGTCCAACAGAATTTCAAAACTCCCGGCACATGCAGTTGTCGGCCAGGTGGTTAGTACCCATTTCCGCCGCTGGGAGGCGGGTATCAGGAACCATTCCCATTTTCTATTCAGATTTTCTTTGTCGCCGGTACTGTAAACATCTGTTTTCAGTACCTCCGTCTTGGGATTTTGAAATTTCATTGCTGCTTAAGTATCCTAATTGTCTTTTGGTTTATTGACTTGGATTTGTGGCTAGGCATACGCTATCATAGATTGATTTGAATTTGATTATTCTTTGCATAAGATGTCTGAATCTAGTTCGGCTAGTTTCAGAGTTTGTTGTCTGCAAGGGGTAAGGTGAGGCTACCGAAACCTTCGGTAGATCCTCACTTTGTATGCACGAGGTGTACGAGACATGTTTCTTTGTTGAAAGATCAATGTAATTTGTGTGATGTTTGACTGATTCCGAAGGGAAGACGTATGATTCTTATGTACGCAAATTAGAGCGTGATAGAATCAGGAGGTCTTCTTCCAAGACTGCATCAGTAAACAAAAGTCAGGGTAATGAACCTACTAACCTCCTGTAGACTTTATTTTGCCTAACCCTGTGGTATGGCCTACGGGCCTTGAAGACGTGTCTGCGAGAGGTAATGCCCTTTCTGTTATTGTGGATTCCGTCCGTAATCTTGGAATCTAAAGTGCTCGCTCTCCAATCAGTGTTGTGAGTGTAGTGATGTTGCTAGTGCCCCTAGTGTTGTGGAGGGGGCATCAGATCGGTCCCATAACGCCTCTAGGTCTAGACCTCTGTCGGACTCCCAGGACTTAGGGAGTGGGCAAGTCAAAAACCGAAGGAGGGTTACGGGTACTCCCCACCGATCTGGCGTCCCTTTGGCAGGACCTGAAGACGCTTCCCAGGCTGCCAAAGATCGTGCACGTGCACGAATCTTGAAGAATTGCTTCTTGTCCTCCGAGGCGTCCTTCCCGTGCAGGGGTTGGAGCTCTCGGAAGGGCTCGCGCCCTCTAAACAGAAGCTTATAGAAGAGGACGCTTCACGTCCTCTCTCTCTCGTCATGCGATTGCAATCGTCGCCTTAACATTTTGACGACTTTCCACCGCAGAAGAGAAATATGACGTCATCGGAGCAGGACGCTTTTGAGCGCCCAGATCGCTCTAACATTGTTACTGTGAGAAGGAAGAAGGCGTCCCCTCGCCCCTCGTCTTCTCACAGGATCAGCCCTTCTCCTGATCGTAAATTTTCTCTATCTAAGGAGATTCGTCTAGCCATGCAACAACGGTTGGCCTCGTTTTCGCCAAGAGAGGGGCAGAACCCAGTTGCCGCAGGAAGGATTCGAGGCTGTCTGTCAAGAGAATCAGGCAGTCTCCTTCTCCTTCTCCTCACTCGTCGCCTTTTAGATCCCGCTTACGCATCCAGGAATGCACAGGCGTCCTTTTTGAGTGCGTTTCTGGAAGTGTCGATGAGCGTGACAAAGACGCAAGATGTCACACAGGCGGCCGTTGCCTTTGTCAGGAGTTGGGAACGTCCATAAGACTCGTCCTGACGACGATCACTGTACATCTGCTTATGACGCTCGTGCGCTTTATGAGCGGCGCGCCCCTCACCAGGACGCCTCTCAAGTTGCTCGTGTTGACGCTTTTGTGTCGGCCGCGTCACGTCAGGAAGCTCTCCATGACGCTTCTCTGGATGTTCCTCGCTCTCCTCTTCGGGACGCTCTTCAAGACGCTCGCAAGGACGGTATTCAGGACGCTCGGCGTTCTATACATCAAGACGCTCGGCAAGACCCTTGATAGGACTCCTTTCAGGATGCTTGGGGTTCTGTGCATCAGGACGCTCGGCAAGGCCCTCGCGAGGATGCCTTTCAGAACGCTTGGCGTTCCTTTTTGAGCGCGTTTCTGGAAGTGTCCATGTGCCTTACAAAGACGCAAGATGTCGCACAGGCGGCCGTTGCCTTTGTCAGGAGGTAAGAAAGGTCCTTAAGGCTCGTCTTGACGACGATCGCTGTACGTCTTCTTATAATGCTCGCACGCTTCAGGACCGGTGCGCGGCTCTCCATGATGCCTCTCAGGTTGCCTTATTTGACGCTTCAGTGTCTTCAGCGTCACGTCAGGAAGCTAACCAGGACGCTTTTCTTGACTCTCGTCGCTCTCCTCTTCGAGACGCTCTTCAGGACACTAGCGAGGACACTTCCCAGGACACTCGACACTTTCCACATTGGGACGCTCGGCAAGACGCTTGCGAGGACACTTTTCAGGATGCTCGACGCCCTGCACACCAAAACATTCGGCAGGATGCCCGCAAGGACGCTCTTCAGGACGCTCCACAGGACGCTCCTTTATCGAACACTCTTCAGAACGCTCCACAGCAGGTTCCTTTACTGGAACTTCGCAAAGCTTCGGAGTTGCTATTAAGCATTCCCGACTTTCGTCTTTGAACCCTACTTCAAGTAGGAGACCCCCTTTTACGAGAGGGGCCTCAGGGTTTGATTGCTTCGCGGTCTGTTAAGGACCCTTCTGCTCCCGTAGGGGAGACAGAGTCCTCGAGCGACTCGCAACCTGCGAATGAAGAAGAGACTGCTTCGTCATCATCTTCAGATGTCAAGGTGTTGACCCGTCTTTTGTTAGACTTGGTTGCTGACGAGTTTCAGCCCTCGGTCCCTTGCTCTCCTCCCTCGCAGTTGACGTCGTCGTAGACGAGGAAGGCGCCTGGTTTCGTCAAGATGACAACTTCGCTTTCTACGAAGAGAGAGTTCAATAGAATCCATGACTAGATGGACTCCAGGAAAGCACAAGACAAGACTTCCTTTTCTCTACTTCCAGCGAGATTAAGCAGGAGAGCGAGCATTTGATATGCACTCTAGTAAACTTCAAGCAGATTTCGGTGTCATAAAACGCCTCTTCTGCGTTCGGGACTGCGCTGCCGAAGGGGAACCTTAGGGTCCTACCTGCCGTAAGCCCAGTCTCTGAGCAGGAATCCTGCCTCTTCTTCGATTTCTACGGGAATCGGGAAGGTTATATGCTTGAATTCCTGGATTACTTTCTGTCATATTAGTTGGTTTCCCCCATTGACAAAATACGAAACGTTTTGTCAAGTAAGTGGGTAACCCCCCTTTGACGAAATATAAAACTCTTTGTCACGTAAATGGGTTAGTTACCATTGACAAAGATCTCAATAACATTTCATCGCGTAAGCGGATAAGCTCTCATTGACAAGATTCAGAAGAGCTCTCATTCATTGGTCAGAGGCTCGTCGAGGAAAAAGACTTGTAGACTACGTCCATGAAGTCTTCTGTCCAATAACATAAGAAGCTTGAGCTGTCCTCTTCGGTTCTCGGTTCTCACTTGAGGATCTCCTTCGACTAATACTAATTCGTTCTCTTGGCTAAGAGAACGAAGACAGTCGATTTCCATTCCCTCTCTTCCTCGTCGAGGAAAGAATGTAGTAGGGAGGTAGCTGTCCAAGTGACTACAATACTCTACGTATTTTATCTTTGTGTCATATTACTATTAAGCGATTGTATGGTTCAAGTTATATACGCATGCTGTAGTCACTCTTACGGATGGCAACCGAGAGGACTATTATTCTAATTGCATTTAATCGGTACTCCCTGCAACCTTCCAGGAGTTTCCGGTTTCCCTTTTAGATATTTAAGGTATTGTTACGACAACACCAACTCAGCTTCTGTATTTAGCGAAATCTGTTTTGCTTAAAGATACCTGCGTGAGAGTTTCTTTCTGCTCGATGATATTAACAAACCTATTCCTTCATAGAGTGGAATAGCTGGCAACTCGGGCAGAGTAGTGCGAGACGGTGAACGTATACTGCTGTCACTGTAGACTAGCAGCTCAGTACCAGATGGTTCTCTGCCATGCGTGGTCGGTTACGTCTCTCTCTCCTGCGGGATTGACTGACTAACCGTATCTCTGCCCTACAATCACGGACTTTAGCCTCGGATTGAGGGGAATTCTAGCATGCATGAATGAACATCGCCTTCGCTTTGCGAGAATTTTTTCAACAGAGATATCTCTTAGACCTTTTCGGTTCTGTTTACCGCACTGTAACAGAATTCTGTACCAGTCTACCGCGGCATAGCACTATAATAATGCACACCTGCTTAGGCAAAGCGCAGCCTTATTGGGGAAGGAAACATGCTCGGTGAGGGAATGGATCAGTCTACTGGGGACCATTTCCTTGCTGGAGAAGTTTGTTTCCCTGAATAGACTGCAATTCAGACCTCTACAGTTTTCCTGCCGGAAAACTGAAATAACTTCGAAGATCTAGAAATGATTCTGAACATCTCTCAGTAGGGCAAGGATCACCTAAGGTGATAGCGAGAGGGTGCCAGGCATCTGGAGAGGGGTACAGATGTTCTGGCACATAATCTAAAAGAATTGGAAGCAATTCGGTTGGCTCTCCAGTTCTTCGAAGAACGAGTTTTTGGCCGAGTGGTCCAGATCAACTCGGACAATTCCACAGCTCTCGCATATCTCAAGAAGTATCGAGAAACACTCTCTTGGTCCCTGTTCGAGTTAACGAGAGAGAGCCTGTTATGAGCACAGGCACGGAATGTCACGATCCTCAAGAGGTTCGTGCACGATTGCAAAACGTCCGTGCGTATCTTCTCGATCGACGGCAGCAACTACTGACGTCCAAGTGGACTCTTCGCTTAGAAGTATGTCGAGAGTTGTAGAGACTTTAGGGGCGTCCTTTGATACATCTCTTCGCAATGTTGAAGATGAAGAGGCTTCCTCTAGACTGCTCCCTTGTTCTCGATCCGGGAGCGGTAGCAATAGACGCCATCCTATGGGATTGAACGGGGATGGATGTTTAGTCTCTTTTCCCCTATTCAAAGTCTTAGGAGAACTAAAAAGATCATTTCCGGCGTCAGAGGGAGCGAGGATGACACTGATCGCCCCATCTTGGCCTTCGAGAGACTGGATTCACAGAGGTCACGTCCTTCCTAGCGTACTTTCCAAGGACCCTTCCCGAGAGAGTTGGTCTACTCTAACAGCCCCACTTCGAGAGGTACAACAAAACCTCTCCGCTCGGAGTCTGACTGCGTTCAGACTATCGAGAAGTTGACCAGAACGAGAGGTTTTTCAAGACTAGTGGCAAGTGCGATTGCCAAGGCAAAGAAGAGCTTCCTATCTTGCAGTGTACCAATCGGATTGGGCCGTTTTTGGAAATGGTGCAGGAAGAATGGCTTTTCCTCCACCTCGACCTCTGTGAATTAGATTGCCGTCTTCCCTTTCCGTCTGAGGAATGTGGATAAGCTGGCAGTACCGACTATTAAAGAATACAGAAGTATGTTGTCGACGGCCTTTAGACTCGGAGATTTGGATCTGTCGAACAACAAAGCTCTTCACGATTTTTGAGGTCTGTGGAAATCTCGAAACTGTCTAAATCGAAGCTTCCGGCATGGAACTTAGACGTAGTCTGGAAGTTCCTGATGTCGAAGCATTTCAAACCTCTCCTTTCTGCAAACTTAAAGCACGTGACCAGAAAGACTAATTTTACACATGCAACTTACCCGGCAGATATATACTTAGCTAATGTCTCTGACGTCCGACAGAATTCAAAACTCGCGGCACACGCTACAGGTAGGTCAGGTGATCACCCCCTACCGCTGCTGGGTGGCGGTAATAGGAATTATTCCCGTTTTCTGACAGATTTTCTCTGAAGCCGGTGCTAACAACAACTTTGTTGGTAGCTCCTGCATAGAATTTCTTGCTTGCTTCGCCGAGGATTATTTGGGAAGTATTTGATCTTTGGTTGTTGGCATACGCTGTTTTTTGGATTTGGTTTGATAATATGTCTGATTTAACACCTGGAACTCTGTTTAGAGTATGTATAAATGAAGGATGCAAGGTGAGGTTGCCTAAGGCTACTTTGGACCCTCACAGAGTTTGTGTAAAATGTAGGGGAAGGGATTGTTCAGTTAAGGATACATGTGATGCATGCGAGAGTTTAACTGAAGTGCAATGGAAAGATCTAACTGCATACGTGAAAAAATTAGAGAAAGATAGAATTAGGAAAGCTTCGGCTAGAAGTTCAAGTAGATCCTGTTCTGCGGAACAGGATAGTATCTCTAACCCTGCAGTAGCTTCGCCATCTTCCTTTTTGGTTTCAGCTCCTTCCCCCCGCAGCGAACTCGTAGATGCGTCTGCCGAGAGAGCCGCTGTGGAAGCGTCAATTCGCAATTTGCAACAGCAATTGCGTGATATAGACCAAGGTAAGAGTGAAGTGTGTAGTGACGTGTGCAGTGTCCCCAGTGCAGTGGAGGGGGCGTCTGACCGACTCCGCATCGCTCCTAGGCCTAGACCTCTTTCAGACTCCCATGCCCAAGGGAGGAGGAATGTCAAAAGCCGCAAGGGGGATGTAGAGTATCCCCAACGGTCAGGCGTCCCTTCAGCAGATCCTGTACGCTCGTCCCAGGCTGCTTTGGAGAGCTATAGGAAAAGCCTCCTAAGGAAGTGTTTTTCCGATTCAGATTCGTCCTCACCTAAGCGTGGATGGAGCTCCTCTTCCAAATCGCGCCCTCTCAAGAGAGCCTGGAAACCGTCAGGAGAAGGCGCTCTTGACTCCAGCCCGGAGCCTTTTCCGGAGTATTCTCCTGCACCTAAGAAAGTTATGAAGTCTCCTGAATCTTCACCAGAAGGGATTCGTTCATCTACTAAGAGATTCCTGTTGGACCTTCAAGCGAATCTCTCATCATTAGTAGGCTCTCTTTCGACTAGTAGGCGCAAGGAGCCTTCTCGCAGGAAGGACTCCTCTCTTCCAGTAAAGAGCTCTTTTAGGAGGCCTTCTCCTAGTAGGAAGGAGGAGTATAGTAGACGCTTTTCACCAGTAAGAACCTCTTCTCCCCCGAGAGTAGACGACTCGTTTTATGCTTCGTCTAGACAGGGAAGATTGTATTCCCCTCGCAGAAGCTCGGATGCTAGGAAGAGTCATAGCGCAAGGCGCCAAGACGTAGGCTCTAGATCCTCTCCTTGTAGGAGTAAGGAGAAATTCTCCACGCGAGAAGGTAGTGATCGATTAGTATCAGTCGAACGATCTCCTAGGAGTAGGATCTCCTCTTCAAGTGGAAGGAAGGAACGAGAGAGGGTACGCTCTGCCCATAGGGATAGAAGTGAGAAGGGCTCTCCTTCGAAAGATTTTGATGGCTCGTCTAGAAGGCGCCAACTTTCGGTAGGACGCCTGGATAATAGAAGTCCTTTACATTCCTCGAGACCGGTAGCTCGCGATAGGCTTTCCTCAAGGGAGTCAAGCGCCTCTCCTAGCAGGTTCCAAGACTTTGGAAAGAGCCTAAACATGGATTCGCGCCCTACTCCTGGAAGAGTCTCTAGAGTTGACGCTTACCAATCTCCTAGCAGGCGTCAAGAGCCTGAAAGGAGCCTAATCTTGGATTCGCGCCCTACTCCTGTAAGACGAGCAAGAGTAGGCGCAAGCGCCTCTCCGCAAAGGCAACAAGAGCCTAAGAAGAGCCTTGCCAGGGATTCGCGCCCTACTCCTGGAAGAGGCTCAGGAGTAGGCTCTAACGCCTCTCCTCGTAGGCTTCAAGAGCCTGAAAGGAGCCTCTTTTCAGACTCGTGCCCTACTCCTGGGAGTCACAGAAGAGTAGGCGCAAGCGCCTCTCCTCACAGGCGCCAAGAGCCTGAAAGGATCCTGACTCTGGATTCGTGCCCTATTCATAGCAGGCGCTTGAGAGTAGAAACAAGTGTTTCACCGGATAGGCACCAAGAGCCTGGAAAGGTAGGCTCTAGATCCTCTCCTATCAGGTATCAAGAACCTGTGGAGCGGCAGGAAGCGGAGGATTCTTCTTTCCCGAGGAAGGATATCCCGGGTATTGAACTTGCGGCTTCATCTGGCGAACTCTTGAAGGATAAGAGTCGCATGCCTTCCAGGACTTCTTCTCCTAAGAAGTCTCCCTCTCCGAACGTAACCTTGGAGGAAGTCTCGGAGGAGGAAGAAACGAAAGAAGTAGGAATCTCTGATTATAAGAGACTTTCGTCACTGCTACTTCAAGAGTTTGGGGACTCGCTGTGTTCGGCTGATCCTCCTTCTCCAGGCTCTCTTCTGTCAAGTACTAAGTTGGCAAAGTCCCCCTCTTTTGTCAAGATGCGGCCTACTCTCTCTATGAGAAAGGCTATTAAGAATCTAGAGAACTGGCTCCTGGTTAAGAAGGAGGCAGGTAAGACGGTGTTTTTGTGCCCTCCGTCTAGATTAGCAGGTAAGCCGGGTGTCTGGTACGACACGAAGGAGCCCATGGGGCTAGGCCTTCCGGCTTCTGCAAACGCGGATTTTTCAGCATTGGTGGACTCATCTAGAAGACGCTCTCTACTGTCAGCTAAAGCGTCTTGGGGAATGTGCGAGATGGACCATTTACTCAAGGGTCTATTTCGCACATTAGAAGTCTTCAACTTCATGGATTGGGCTTTAGGAGCTCTAGCAAAAAGAGCGCAGGATCCGGAGTTTGTGACGATGGAGGTGTTATCCAGTGTCCTTTCGTGCCTGGACAAGGCAGTCATGGATGGATCCACTGAAGTGGCCTCTCTCTTTGGAGCAGGAGTGCTCAAAAAGAGATCAGTATACAGCTCGTTTCTCTCCAAGTCAGTTTCTCCCTTACAGAGAGCCTCTTTGCTTTTTTCCCCACTCTCGGGATACCTGTTTCCTCAGGAGACAGTGAAGGACATTTCTAGATCGCTTTCGGAGAAGGCTACGCAAGATCTTCTTGCCCAGTCCGCCAAGAGGCTTAAACCTGCTGTGCCGATGGCTAAAAGAGAGGGAGGTACGAATAAAGTGTCCTTCCAACAGCCCTTTCGAGGAAGAGCAACCTCGAGACCCGCACTTAAGAGTAGAAGACCGTTTAAGAGAGGACGATCTTCTCGAAGACCATTCTCAAAGCCGCAGTGAGACAGGAGTCCTCCAGACTCCAGTAGGAGCCAGACTTTTGAGGTTTGCGAAGGTCTGGGCTCAGAGAGGGGCGGACAACTGGTCCCTCTCTATCCTCGAGAGAGGATATCTGATCCCCTTCAGGGAAAAACCTCCCTTAACCACCACTCCAAGGGAGTTGGCGGCAAAATACAGAGATCCTTTAAAGAACCAAGCCCTCATACATCTGGTGCAACAGATGTTAGAAAAGAAGGCGATAGAAAAGGTATTAGACCTTCAATCTCCAGGCTTTTACAATCGCCTCTTCCTGGTACCAAAAGCCTCGGGGGGAGTGGAGACCAGTGCTGGACGTAAGCGCCCTGAATCACTTTGTGATCAAAACAACGTTCACAATGGAGACGACTTCATCAGTTCTCTCAGCGCTAAGACAAGGGGATTGGATGGTGTCATTGGATCTACAAGATGCCTACTTTCATGTACCCATTCATCCCTCGTCCAGAAAGTACCTAAGATTTATGGTACAGGGCCAAGTATTTCAGTTTCGCGCCCTTTGTTTCGGTCTTGCCACAGCTCCCCAAGTTTTCACGGGATTGATGAAAAACGTAGCCCATTGGCTACATTTGAAAGGAATAAGAATCTCTCTGTATCTCGACGATTGGCTGATTCGCTCTCAATCCAGGAATCAGTGTCTGGAGGACCTAAGATCGACGTTGGATCTGACTCAGTCCCTGGGACTGTTAGTGAACCTCGGGAAATCCCAGATGGATCCCCAGCAAAGCATTGTCTATCTGGGGATTCTGATTGATTCTCGGGGTTTTCAAGTGTTTCCGTCTATAGAAAGAGAGGAGCGATGTATTCTAAAAGTGAAGACCTTCCTAGAGAAAGAACAATGTTCCGCGAGGGAATGGATGAGTCTTCTGGGGACCCTCTCCTCGTTGGAACAGTTCGTTTCTCTAGGGAGGCTTCACATAAGACCCCTTCAATTCTTCTTGAAGGAGAATTGGGACCAGAGGAATCAGGATCTGTGGGACTCTTTTCCTCTCTCCAAAGAAATAAAGGAAAACCTCAGCTGGTGGTTAGAACCAGGCAGACTAAACGAGGGACTATCGCTGCAGTTACCGAACCCCTCCCTAGTGTTGTTTACAGACGCTTCGGAAATGGGATGGGGGCGACGTTGGGCCCGAGAGAAGTGTCAGGCACCTGGAGTGGGGAACAGGTGTCCTGGCACATCAACGAGAAAGAGTTAGTGGCAGTGCATCTAGCTCTCAGGCAGTGGGAATCCCAAGTCTCAAACTCAGTGTTGCAAGTAAACTCAGACAACACGACAGCTGTAGCCTACATAAGAAAACAGGGGGGGACTCACTCCTTCTCACTGTACAAGAAGGCGAAGGAGCTTCTTCTATGGTCAAAGGAGCGGAACATCACGCTCTTAACGAGGTTTATTCAAGGCGAGAAAAACGTAAGAGCAGACTTGCTGAGCAGGAAAGATCAAGTCATTTTCACGGAGTGGACTCTGCACTCAGAGGTCTGCAACCAGATTTGGAGCCTCTGGGGAAGGTCAAACATAGACCTGTTTGCAACACATTGGAATGCCAGGCTGGAGAACTACTGCTCTCCGATTTCGGTTCCAAGGGCAGTAGCAATAGACGGTCTCCTCCTAAATTGGGAAGGAATAGACGGATACGCTTTTCCTCCTTTCAAGATCATAGAAGACGTCATAAGAAAGTTTGTTTTGACGAAAGGAGCGAAGCTGACCCTAATCGCCCCATTCTGGCCAGCTCAAGAGTGGTTCACAGAGGTACTGGAATGGATGATAGATTTTCCAAGGTACCTGCCTTTACGGAACGATCTTCTCAGACAGCCCCACTTCGACAGATACCACAAAAACCTCCCCGCGCTCGGTCTGACTGCCTTCAGACTGTCGAAGGACTCGTCAGAGCGAAGGGGTTTTCACGCGCGGCTGCAAAGGCAATTGCAAGAGCCAGAAGACCTTCAACTATACGCGTGTACCAGTTGAAGTGGGAAGTATTCCGAAGGTGGGCCAGGAATCAGAATGTATCATCTTCCAGTACCTCTGTGACGGAAATAGCAGATTTCCTGTTGTATTTGAGACGGAAATGTAACCTTGCAGTCTCGACCATAAAAGGGTATAAAAGTATGCTTTCCTTGGTGGTTAGACATACAGGACTAAGCATCACGGAGGACAAGGACCTACATGATTTGATTAAATCATTCGAAACTTCGAAGGCCAAGACAGCTAGACCACCCAGCTGGAACCTGGATGTGGTGTTAAGATTTCTTATGTCTGATAAATTTGAACCTCCCAATAACTCATCGTTTAGGGATTTGACTAGGAAATCTATTTTCCTCTTTGCATTAGCATCAGCTAAAAGAATAAGTGAACTCCAGGCTTTAGAAGGCACAGTGGGCTTCAGGAAGGATTCTGCAGTGTGTTCATTTAACCCCCTATTTTTAGCCAAAAATGAGAATCCTTCTAAGCCTTGGCCAAGGACGTTTGAAGTTAGAGGATTGACTTCCCTAGTAGGGAGAGAGATAGAGAGAACCTTGTGTCCGGTAAGGAGCCTCAAGTTCTATCTAGAGAGGAAAAAGCAAATGGGAGGAAACTCGGAAAGCCTTTGGTGCTCAGTAAGGGATCCGAGAAGAACGATGTCGAAGAATGCACAGGCAATCTTTATCAGAGATATTATTACAGAAGCACATACTTCCTGTGAAGAGGAACATCTCGGACAGATGAGAGTTAAAGCACATGAGGTCAGAGCCGTGGCCACCTCCTTAGCTTTTCACAAGAATATGTCTTTGCAAGACTTAATTGGATCCACATATTGGAGATGCAATTCTGTGTTTGCATCTAACTATTTGAGAGATGTACGTGTGACTTATGATAAGTGCTTCTCTCTCGAACCTTACGTATCTGCGGATTCGGTGCTGGGACAGGGGGCTGAAACCAATCTTACTTAGTTTAGATAGATTAGGAATTTTAATCTTGTGGTGTTGTTTTTTATGGACGATTGAAAGTGGTCAGGGAAAAGTACCACTTTCAAATCGTAGTTTATAACAAAGTAGTGTGGTCAGGTGGTCGAGATTGGTTGTTTCATGCTCCTTGTAATGGTTTGGACCTAGGCTCTGTCTTGTAAGAGGGTTAGTCCCCGTTGAAATGACTAAGGTGAAGGCTCTACCATGTAAGTGGGATAGGCCCCATTGGTACGATCCGAAATAAGGCTCTGTCGAGTAAGCGGGCTAGCCCCCATTGACAAGATCCAGAAGAGTTCTCAGTGACAGGTCTCATCCTCACTGGAACTCTTGAGGCAAGCAGACTCATAGACAGTATTCATGAAGTCTTCTGCCCAATAAGGTAGGAATCAAGGTATTTAAGTTTATTTATAGTACCTACAACAAACGTTGTTTTCCCTGTTTTTTTTTTTTAATTGCTATTTATATTGAGTAACTATCTCTTACCCTCCTCCAAGGGTGCCAATCAGCTAAGTATATATCTGCCGGGTAAGTTGCATGTGTAAAAAGGAAATTGTTAAGATACAATAAAGTTTTACACATACTTACCTGGCAGATATATACGTTTAATGGCCCACCCAGCCTCCCCTCAGGAGATAGGGGGAAGAGAAAATCTGTCAGAAAACGGGAATGATTCCTATTACCGCCACCCAGCGGCGGTAGGGGGTGATCACCTGACCTACCTGTAGCGTGTGCCGCGAGTTTTGAATTCTGTCGGACGTCAGAGACATTAGCTAAGTATATATCTGCCAGGTAAGTATATGTAAAACTTTATTGTATCTTAACAATTTCATTTTTCTAACCACTCTAGCTACGACAAAGAGGGTTAGTGAGGTTTAAGCCATCATCAGACATATTGGCTTTAGAGGACATAATGCGGTGTGTTCTCTAAGCCCTTCGTTCTTGTATAAGAATGAAAACCCGTCTGACCCTTGGCCCAGGAGCTTGGAGATCAAGGGGATGGCACAAATTATTGGGCAAGAGTCAAAGAGAGTCCTGTGCCCTGTCAGGGCTTTCAAGTTTTATCTAGATAAAACTAAAAAGAAAGTCGAGGTCCTTTGGACAATCTGCGGTGTTCAGTAAAAGACCAGACTTGCCCATGTCAAAGAACGCCCTGGCGTCCTTTTAAGTAGCTCTTTCAAAGAGGCTCATTCGTCATGTTTGGACAAGGTTTTAAAACCTTTTAAAGTAAATGCTCACGAGGTGAGGGCGCGGCCTCGGAGGCATTTCAACAGAGCATGGCACTCAGTAACATCCTGAGTGCCGCGTTTTGGCGAAGCAACTCTGTGTTCGCTTCACACGTCCTGCGGGATGTGAAGACGACATATGAGATCTGCTGCTTGCTAGGGCCATATGTGTCCGCAGACACAATCTCGGGGGCAAGAAGTACCACTCATCCTATCCTGTAGAAAATGGTTAGGAAGAGCTGTTAGTTATAGTTGTTAGGTCGCCACCAGTGGCGGACTTCTAAATTCTTAAGCTTTAGTTAAACATCCTTAACTTTGGCTAGGTTGGTCAGGTGGTGATATATATTACTTCTTAGCCCTCATAGTATGGTCAATATGGTCTAGTCACTTTGTGGTCACGCTCCCGTTGACAGATCATCTAGATCTCACCAGCTATACATGTCACTACCTTGCTGGAGACTCTTGTAAAGCAAAAGCCAACTTGGGTGACAGTAATCACGAAGTCAGCTATGCTAACAGGTATGGAACCAAGATGTCAATCATCTGCATGCAATTTGTTTCCTAAAATCATTCTATTCTGTCCCTTCCCACCTCCAATGGTGGGATTCAGCTATATATATATATATCTGACAGGTAAGTTTCATGAACAAAATGATATTGTTATGATACAATAAAGTTTGTGTGCCGGGAGTTTTGAAATTCTGTCGGACTTTGGAGAATACAGCTATATATATATCTGCCAGGTAAGTATGAACAAACTTTATTGTATCATAACAATATCATTTTTTGGTGGGGGGACCTTTTTTGAACTTTCATTTGTTTACCACATGTTCACCTGTTTAGCAACTGCTTGAACTGACAACCAGCTCTCCTACTAGTTGGTATTTTATGGTGTAAATTAATTACCTTAGCTCTGGTAAGGGACTGTTTAGGCGGTATTAGGATTTCCTTTATCACACGCTATGCCTTTATTTGAACAGATTTTAAAATTTTCCTTTATAAACAGACATACTGTAGGATCTAATTGCCAGTCAGCCAATTCTACTATACTGTTCTTGTGTGTGTGTTTGTGTAGATTAAACAGCCCTTATGCTGCCTACACAGGTTCATCCTGTGTTGGCATAAGGTCTTCTTGCCCATAGAAATTACACCAGTCTTCCACCTCTGTTACACAGGAGTCAGCCCCCCCCCCCCCCCCCCCTCACCCTGTCACCTCCCATCTCCTGTCTCTGATGGATAACTCAGACAGTGACAGTGAATTTATTAGTGTCAAAATCTAGAAACAAAACAAAAAACAAACATGTAGGTTAAATATAAGAAATTATTCAAAAGTTCATGTATTAGGATAAGATTTAATAAGTTTATATCATGTGAAATTCTTTAAGTTTTAGTGGTTTATTACATATAAGAGCACTAGGCAAGTGGTTTCATTCTCTGAAAGAAAATGAGGGAGGAGAGTTGAAGTAAGCATTGTTGTCTTCATATCTTTGTTTAATGAATCCAAGGAATTCAGCCATAACTCTTCTAACAAAGATTTCAAATAAATTCTTGACCCCTTGTAAGTCATTGGAACTTCAGGATGTTATACAATCTTTCTCCAAAGGTTCTTTGGTTCACCAGGCCATAGAACTACTTAACTATCCAGGGTGTGGTGGATGTGGAAGCCTCCCACTTAAATAGCTGTTGATGCTATCAAAACAAATATTTTCGTTAAAACAATATTTTTTCATAGCGGAACAAACCTTTGGTCTTAACAATAGGATAATCTTTACCGCACAGCTGGAAACTGGTTAAAACAATCAAAGATTATATAGCAAGAAATCTGTGATCTGGCAACTCCTGTGTGTACGAGGTGGGAGCCGGTCAGCGACCGTGCATAGCATTCCATGACACAATAATCTTTCCCTCAACCCAGGAATAATAATGAAAGAGGGGGCGGCTAGAGGTGGGCATTAAACATTAAGACCTCAGGTTTGTTACCTATGAAAAATACAAATTGATTATCTATTTTCTCACAGGCTTGAGACCCCCTTTTTTAGAACTCGTTCCTCTAGGAAGGGTGGTCAGGTGGCTTAACTCCCAGCTGGTTTAGGGTACTTGTATACCTCCCTCCAAGTATAAGTCTACATATTGTTAAGAACGAAGGTAATGTTCTGCATATGAACAAATGACCAGTTTTTTTAATCAATTTGTATTTTTCATAGGTAACAAACCTGAGGTCTTAATGTTTAATGCCCACCTCTAGCTGCCCCTCTTTCATTATTATTCCTGGGTTGAGGGAAAGATTATCGCGTCATGGAATGCTATGCTCGGTCGCTGACCGGCTCCCACCTCGTACGCACAGGAGTTGCCAGATCTCACAGATTCCTTGCTGTACAATCTTTGATTGTTTTAATCGGTTTCCAGCTGCGTGGTAAAGATTATCCTATTGTTAAGACCTCAGGTTTGTTAGCTATGAAAAATACAAAATTGATTTGTTCCGGTACAATATACAAACCATCAGTCCTTTTACAATAGGAAGGTAACTAGCGGCAGCTGGACGGTCGTAAGCTTCGAACAAGGGAGTTCGGTAGTTAACTGCTTGTCCGACAGTGCACACGCCACGTGCCTGGGAGGTGAAGAACCACTTTTGCTTTCGGCCGTGTGGTGTGAGGACGTGTTTCGCCATCACTCTCTGCCCGCTTCATCGTCGTATGCTTTTTGGATTTATTGTGATTTCTTCTACTGGTTTGCTTGTGTATGAAAGTGAACTTGTAAGTACAGTGCTTTTCATTTTCATATTGATTATTGATTTATTATGGATCAACGAATGGATCTATTCCTGCGCCCTGCCATCATCCGGCGATTGTGGCCCGGGGTGGAAGGCTGCAAGTGTGGGAAATTCCGATCTTTCCCTGAAATAGATGCTCATGGCCTGTGCGCTCGGTGCCGAGGGCGCGAATGCTCTCGGGCCAAGCCATGTAATGTTTGTTGTGATTGGTCGGAGGTGCAGTGGGGGTTGTATGAGGGCAGGAAGAAGCGAAGGCCTGCCAAGGAGTTGTCGGAAAGCTCTCCCGCGACTCCCTTGGTAACCGATACTTCGTCTTCTTTCTTGGCCCCTGCTCAGCTCCCTCGTTTGGCACCTTCCCCTTCGGGGGGGGGGGATCGAGGTCTTTCTCTTCGCCCGATCCGTCGAGTGTAGTGGAGGGCACTCGGTACCCCAACGTACAGTTGTATTCGGGGTCTTCCGTTCGTTCGGGGTGGGGGCTCACCCCTGCCAGCGCGAGGGGAAACCCCTCCTGTGTACCCGACTGTTGCTTCCGCAGGTGCTTCCGCTGTGGGAGATAACCTTGGACAGGTGTGGGCGTCATTGGGACTGCAGGGCTGCTCCATCATTTGGCGGGGTCTGGGACGGTCACCCATGGAGTGGTGACCACCACCACCACGATCTCTACTCCAGGGTACGCCGCCCCTCCTCACCTGGTGTATACCCCCCACGTGATGTCAGTTACACCTACAGCCGCCGTGCAGGGGCCGATTGCTGCCATACCGAGGAGGGGCCGTGCCGCCGCCGCCCGGGCTTGTCGTGCTGCCCCCCCCTGGACCTCCGCTGCCCAAAGAGCTCGCCCCTGGACCTGCCGCCGGTTCCCAGGATGTCGCTGGCTGCTGCCCCGTCTCCTGGCCTACCTGCTCTTCCTGCCGTACCTGCCGCTGATGCTGTTCTGGCTGTTCCTGCTGTTCCTGCCGTTCCTGCTGTTCCCGCTGTTCCTGTGCCTGCCGATGTCATCCAGTCCAGGTGTTGCTGCCCCAGACGCTGGTCTGTCCGGACAGGTAAAGTTGGGCCCTGTTGCTTCGGCAACAGCAGCCCCGGCTCCATCCTGGATGGCTGATCTGACGTCTGTCCTGAGGAAGCTGACGAAGAATAAGAGGAAGGTGTCGTCGTCGTCTTCGTCGTCTTCTTCGCCGTCGTCTGCTGCCGCCTCTTCCCCTTCGACTTCCAAGGCTACCCAGCTGCGGAAGAAGAAGGCTGCCTCCTCCCCTCCTAAGAAGGCTCCTTCGGGAACTTCTCAGGGCCCGTCCCACTTCGGTGGGACGGGGGCTTTTTCCACTGGTCCTCCTGCTCCTTTGGGAGTAGGGCCCGTCTCCTTCCGCAAGGAAGAAGAAGACGGGGACCAGAGGGGTACCGGCTAACACCGGTACTTCCTCGCCTAGTGCTAGAGGCTCTGCCGCTACACCAGGTTCTGGCTCGGCCTCTTGTCCGCGAGAGGTACTTAGTGTACGGTCACCCACGGGTGGCCATGCAGCCAAGACCCAGGCGCCAGAGCGTGCTCGGCGCCAAGATCACGGCACGGAGCGGAAGGCCGGCGAGAGCCGCTCAGGTGACTCTCGCCAGGCCAGCGGCCGCTCTCGTAGTGACCAGCCGGTCACCCAGGTTGACGTGACGGTCCCAGACCGGCCACGGGCTGAGGCTGGGAAGAGGTCCCCCCGATCGTTTGCACCAGCTTCGGCTGGTACCAGCGGTTTGATGCGCCGTGAGGGCATGCACCGGTCTCACCGCAACAGTGGTCTCTGCAGGTCCCCTGACCGCCGCTCCCACTGGGACCAGACGGGTAGGGGGACCAGCAGTAGTTCCTCTGACGCATGAGACCGGGGATGCTGTCTTTGGTCCAGCCGCTCGCCCCAGGGGAGCCGCGCGGCCAGGCCTGCAGCTCGATCCCCACCGCGGGTTGGTGATTGCCTGCAGCCCTCCAAGCACACCGGTTCTGCCGGTGAGCGAGGGGGGAGCGTCAGGTCTTCCTCTCCCTTACCTTCAACTTCCTCTGGCTACACCGGGAAGAGCGAGGCACCGAGGAGTGATCGTGAGGGATCCCGTCACGATGCCGTACGTACCAGGCACGGTCTTAGGATCGACCAGGTCCTACGCGCAAGAGGGGTCTGTTGCTGTTCCTCCTTCTGAAGGAGGAGGATCTTGGGAGGCGCTCTTGTTCGAGCGACTTGACGGTCCTACTCCGCAAGAGGAACTTTGCCGAGGTTATTGCGCTGATTTGTCAGCACAACGACCTCGGGGAAGGATCGCCGCTCCCACCTTCCGAGCCCATGTCCTGGCTCGAGTCGTTTTGGGGTCCGAAGAAGGAACCCAAACTGATGGAGGGTCTGCCACGATCAGAGCTTGCCGACTCTGTGCTAGAACCAGGTGGAGTCTCTTGTCTCCGGACAGGAGGGTTCGCTGAAGTCTGGCATGTCGTCCAAGCTACTTCCTCCTCCTCTACTGCGACAGCGGCATTTCTATGTGCCAACGGAAGATCCAATGCCGCCCAAACAGGTGAACCCGGTGCTAGCCAGGCTAACTCCGGGAGTGTCTCTGCAGCAGCTCCTGTCAGAGAACCTCTGGTTCTCGCAGCAAGGTGCACTAGGCCTGGAATCCACCGCTATGGCAGCTTTCCAGGCAGTCTCCTGGTTAGACCTGTGGTCCCTCACAGTGTCTAAAGTCGCAGCCACCTCCGGGGGTATTTCTCCTGAAGATGACTCGGCGTTCAGGAGACTTTGCCAGTCTGGAGGAAGGGCCAATTCCTTCCTTGCCCATCAGATGGTAAACCTGTGGGCCAACCTGGTACTTCGCCGTAGGAGGGACGCAGTCCTTACCCGAGTATCCAGGGAGGCCGGGCGTGAGGCGGCACTTGGATTACGCAACGGACCTGTTCGGAGTTCCTCCTCTCTCTTCCCTGGAGAGATGGTGGACGCTGCTGTAGAAAGGCGGCGCACTGATGACAGTGACTGCTTAGTACACCAGGCAGACTCGAAGGCTTCTGGGCAGTCTCGAGTAACTGCGGCTAAGCCCAAGAGTTTGGCTAGCTTTCTTCGGCTGCTAAGACGGTTGCCCCGTCTAAGCCCCGAGGGAAGACTCTGTCTTCAACTTCTGCCAGGGGAGGTTGTCATCAGCCCCCCTCCCAGCCCTCCTCACGAGGAGGGACGGGGAAGAAGTCGAAGAGAAGCGGGAAGCAACGCTAGGGACGGCATTCCCCCTCACCTGCTGCCGGAAGTGGGGGGGGGGGGGTGGCCTGGCGAGCCATTGGGCAACATGGCAGCGCTACGGTGCCGAGACCTGGATAGTAGACGTCCTTTGGGAGGGATATCTACTACCCTTCGAATCTCGGCCACCCCTCACCTCCAACCCGGTCCATCTTCAAACATACGTCCTGGGATCATCAAAGGACATAGCTCTGCAACAGGAGAGCAAGACCATGCTGAGCAAAAGAGCTGTAGAGATCGTCAGGGATCAATCACCGGGCTTCTACAGTTGCCTTTTCCTGGTGGAAAAGTCTACGGGGGCCGGCGCCCAGTGATAGACCTCTCTCCCTTGAACCGTTTCGTTCGCCAGACTCGGTTCAAGATGGAGACGGCACGTTCCGTGCTCGATTCCATCAGGGAGAACGATTTCATGCTTTCAGTGGATTTGAAGGACATGTATTTCCAGATACCCGTCCATCAATCCTCCAGGAAGTACCTCCGCTTCATCCTTGATGGGACGATGTACCAATTCAGGGCACTTTGCTTCGGTCTGTCAACCGCCCCACAGGTGTTCACGCGATTGTTCATTCTGGTGTCTGCTTGGACCCACTTGTCCGGGATACGTCTTCTGAGGTATCTCGACGACTGGTTAGTCCTGGCGAGCTCCCGCTCACAGTTGCTACGGGACAGGGATCGACTCCTTGGGTTCTGCTACGATCTGGGGATCGTGGTGAACTTTGAGAAGTCCGATTTCGAACCCAAGCAGAGGATGAAGTACCTGGGTATGCTGATCGACACGGTAGCAGGGCGAGTCTTCCCCGCAGACTCGCGGATCAGCAGATTCAGGGAGGCAGCCGATTGGTTCCTGTCTCGGCAGGAATAGTCAGCTCAGCAATGGCAAGTCGGGATCGGCCACCTGTCGTCACTCGAGAAGTTAGTCCCTCATGGGCGTCTTCACCTGCGGTTTCTCCAGTGGAGACTAAAGGAGAGTTGGTCACAGGCAAAGGATCCACCGTACTTCCTCGTGTCCCTCACTGAGGAGGTAAGGCAGGACCTAGCTTGGTGGCTGGACGACAGGAACCTCTTAAGAGGAGTTCCTCTCCGCACTCCCCCCCGTAGATGCTGCTGTTCCTCTCCGCACTCCCCCCCGGAGATGCTGCTGTTCTCAGACGCACCAAACGAGGGATGGGGCGCACACCTGGAGGAGTTGCTGGCTTCAGGAGTGTGGGACCTTCAAAACAAGCACCTTCACATCAATGTCCTGGAACTCAAGGCAGCGTTCCTTGCTCTCCAAGAGTTCCGGGACCGCTTGATGGGACACTCAGTGGTGTTGATGTGCGACAACACCACAGTAGTGGCATACGTCAACAAACAGGGGGGCCTAGTGTCTCCCGTTGCACCAGTTGACTTTGCAGGTGCACGAGTGGGCTGTGGCTCACTCGATAGAGCTGTCAGCACGCTACATTCCAGGCAAGAGGAATGTAGTAGCAGACAAGCTCAGCCGTCAGGGTCAGGTGATAGGGACCATACACCAGGACGTGGCGGAAAGGCTCTTCGACCTGTGGGGGCGTCCAGTAGTGGATCTGTTTGCCCCCTGGCACAACAGAAAACTTCAGGTTTTCTTTTCAGCCGTGCTGGACCCATAGGTAGCTGCAGAGGACGCTCTTCAACATCCGTGGGACAAACTCTTTGCCTACGCCTTTCCCCCGTTCAGCCTGATTCGCAAGGTGATCAGCCGAGTGCTGGCCACCCTGAATCTCAGGATGATCGTGGTGGCTCCCATTTGGTATCCGGACCTGCTGGCTCTGCTTGCAGAAGCACTGAGAGAGATTCCCCCTTGGCACAACCTTCTCGCCCAGCCACATGTAGAACAGTACCACCAAGCACTCCAGTCTCTACATCTTCACGGCTGGATGTTATCCAACATCTCTTGCGAACGAGAGGCTTTTCTCGCAGCGCAGCAACAGAGATGGCTGGAAACGTCAGACAGTCCTCTGTAGCTATGTATCAGGGGAAGTGGGCCGTCTTCTGTGGTTGATGCCGTAGACGGGGTCTATCTCCTCTCAGAGCCACTCTTCAGCAGGTAGCGGATTTCCTCATGTTTCTTCGCTGAGAAAAGCTCCTCTCAGTCCCCACAGTCAAAGGATACAGAGCCACCCTGGCACTAGTCCTGAAACTGAGGGGATTGGATATCTTGAACTCATTCGAGATCTCCTTGCTAATGAGGAGCTTCGAAAGGTCTTGCCCACCCAGGGAACTCAGGCCCCCTGAGTAGGACGTGACTCTCGTCCTTAGGAGTTTGACTCGAAGACCCTTCGAGCCACTCCGAGAGTCGTCAGACAGGGATCTGACCCTCAAGACCCTCTTCTTGCTGGCCCTGACATCGGCGAAGAGAGTAGGGGAACTTCATGGTCTGTCCTTCAACGTTAAACATTCCAGGGGATGGGGATCTGTGACGCTCGATTTTGTCCCGAACTTCGTAGCCAAGACTCAGAATCCGTCGATCCCTGACGACAGGTTTGAGTTTTTCACAATCCCTTCCCTATTGTACTTCACCAACAATGATTCAGATGAGATGCTGCTATGTCCTGTGAGGGCACTTCAACGCTATCTGAAGAGAACTCGACACCTCAGGCCTGACTGTCGATGCCTCTTCGTTAGCACTGGGGTGACCAAGAAAGAAGTATCCAAGAACACGCTTTCTTTCTGGCTGCGTGAAGTGATCAGGAAGGCGTACGAAGCTGATGGTAGTGACGACATCCGTACGCTCCGTCCGAGAACCCACAAAGTCAGGAGCATTGGTCCTTCCCTTGCGTTCCGCAAGAACTTCTCCGTGGCACAGGTCCTGAAGGCAGGGGTCTGGGCCAACCAGACCACCTTCACCTCCTTCTACCTTCGGGATATTGCCCACAGGTCCTTGGATACTTTTTCCTTGGGACCCGTGGTGGCTGCTCAACACGTTGTGTAGCTTACCCAGCACCCGAGCAGGCAGAACAGCATCGAGTCCTGGTGTGACTGTAAGAATGGGTGAGTGAATGAGAGTGTGACTGGCTTCTCTTCCCCATCTTTTTTTCCCCTCTACCTGTGGGCAGAGGGACACAGTCGTCAACCTGCTGGAAAGGATGAGATGCAGGTAAGCTACTCGACCGAGCCCCATCCTATCCCTTTCACTAGGGATAGGAGTGAATATCCACCACTTCCCCCAACAAAGGTTGGGGGGGGAAGTGGAAGCCAACAAGAGACAAACCCATAACTTTATGTTGGCTCTTGCAACAGGAACAAGTTCTTGCTTGCTAGTTTTAAGAGATATGCTTGCCTCTCTCTTATTACTTGGGTCCAGAGGTCTGACCATTGATCCTGTGGTACTGGCGGCCAAAAAACTCGTGGCAGAGTTTCATAATTTTTTGTTCACCTGCCTGACGCACGATTCATGCCTTATTTATCTATTTTTCTTTTCAAAGATGGAAGAAATCGTGTGTAATGACGTTAAAAACAGTCACTGATATCTTTAGGACATTATGTTATGTTATTGTGTAAAACTATTTTCCATATAGCAAAATTACGTGAATGAAATGAAGTGATAAAAAACGTCATATCACAACCATAGATATACATTACCAAATAGATAGGAGACACCTATCACTAGTAGTATCGCATAAACATTGTCCTTAAATTATCATTTCAATATTAAGTTGAAGGTACAGTGGACCCCCCGTATTCGCGTTCTCCAGATTCGCGGACTCACACTCGCGGATTTCTCTGGGGAACGTTTCCCTGCATTATTCGTGGGAAGTTCATGCATTCGTGGTATTTTTCTATGATAAATATCCACAAATTCCTGGTTTTTTTTTGATGAATTTCATCATAAAATGCACTTTTTGTGATAAAACTATTAAAAAAACCAAGTATGAAAATTTTTAGTGGGTTTTTCTTGAGTTTTAACTAACAAAATAGGCTGTTTTTAGCATTTTCATAGGGGTTCCAAACATTCGCGGGTTCTAACTATTCACGGTGGTGTCTGGTACGCATCCCCTGCGAATACGGGGGGACCACTGTAGTTGAACTATTCCATTTGGTAAATTTTACAGAAAACATTGGAATCTCACAAAATGCTATCAAATTTAAAAAGAAAAAGAAAAAAAACTATATCATAACAGTGTGAACCAGGCGACCTCACTATTGCTTTTGATGTTATGTGCACGGGACTCTGTCAATGTGTCATTTATCAGTCTAAGAAACATCCCTCGATGAGCGAGAGAATTGTTGCACTGCATTCGGTGCAAGTTCCTCTTGGAGAGATATCAAGAAAGCTTAATAAACTGGAGAGAATCATACATAGATGAATAAAATTGTTTAAAGAACGGCAAAATTTAGAACATGGGCCTAGAGGTGGAACACCCCGAAGCACCACATGAGAGCAAGACAATACAGTAGTGTAAATGTTGCTGAGCAACATTCATTTGTGAACTTTGAATTCTAGTGCCTCGTCACGACATTGCTGAACCAGGAATCATAACTAGCTCTACGCTTATGACTGGTGTCTGATGAATACTTTAGTTTAGATGGAGCGGAAGAGATTTTTAAATCTACACTTGAAGTCTCTGATAGTTGTCTAATGAATAAGTCTAATGAATAAGCAAACTTATCTTTGATGGATGAGAGATTCAGTTAGGCTTACTTTTTTTTTTATCTTTTTTTTTTTTTTTATCGGTGGCCAGTGAATACCACGGATAGGGAGGGAAACGGTTTCAATGATGCATGCCTTTTTTTTTTTTCAAAACCTAAAGAAAACATTTTATTGGGAGATACTTTATTAAAATCGGCCTAATCCTCCCATCACTCCTATACGCCACCTCCACTCTCTTCTACATCTCAGGCAACTAGATCCGACTTCTCACTATGAACTCCATCTCGTGAAAGCATCACTAATGATAACGGTTATTTTAAAATTCCCCGCACCGACAACGGACGTTTTAAAATGCATGTTTATAAAATATTTTCTGTTCAAAAAAACTTTATCTTTCATTCCACAAAATATGTGCATACACTCATGTTACACCCTGTAGCCATCAAAGAGCAACCTTTGATTAAAGCAGTAAGTTTTTCTTGGGAAAAAAAAACATATGAAATAGACTTAAACGAGAACGTTACCTTTCATATTTCTTATCCTTTCAGCTACTTATAAGTTTATGGTAGTAGGTCTAGTAGGTATACATGTGAAACTAATTTGAATTAATTTCTATTTAGAAGAAATGAATAGCTACAAAAAGATCAACCTAAGAAAGCTTTAAGGAAAGTAAGCCTTTCTTAATGTATTCGTCAGTTTTGACTCGCACAGCTTTCCAAGGTGTCCAAATGAAACAGGATGGATATGCAAGGAATTCGATAAAAAATAAGACTGAATTATATTTGTTTGATTTTTTTATGATTGCATTTTGACTTTGAATAGCTAGGTCTGAGTTAATTATGTTAAGCAATTATGAAAAGGATAAGAAGAAAGGCGAACATGGCTAATAAAACAAGAATAACGGGAATAGTCAAAGCAGATTAATATATATATATTTTATATATATATATATATATATATATATATATATATATAGATATATATATATATATATATATATATACGTATATATATATATATATATATATATATATATATATATATATATATATATATATATATATATATATGTCGATTTAAATATTCATTAATATTACGTATCCGAGAGAGTATACCGCTGAAAATAGACCTAAGCAAATCATGTGGGAAAATCAGAAGTCCAATTTAGGCCCACTAAATGTATCATGCTAATTATTTTATTGATCAAAGGACAAAATTAGTTTAACTAAACATTGTTTTCAAAGAATGTTAACGCCTTGATGTATTATTTATCGGCTGTAGGAGACGAAATGACAACACCCCAGTGCAGTACGATACGTTGAGTCAAGACTTGAGCGGCAGCCAAGCCAACTTCAAAATCTTCGGTATGCTGTCACGAAGCTAGAGTTGAGAATAAAATTAGAAATCGTGGACCCATCGGTATATATTTTCCTTACTTTGCAAAATAATTATCTTTAATACATTGAATAAGTTTACTCAGTTCTAATGTAATTTATTTCAAGTATAGCACCTTTGAAAGGAAATGTTATTTATTGTTAAGTATTTAATCTGGCACCTGCATATGGCAATATTTCCATAACGAACAATGAATTAAGAAACTACGCCAATTCTTCGTTGGCCGTCTGTACATACCCCGATCAATTGGGCAGAGGCTAGGATACCTCCCTCGCTCTTACGACCAGGGAGGCAATCCAAGGTTGGGCGAACACCAGTCTGTTCTCAAAGACTCAGGTTCCTCCCACCAAGAAGTGAGTCTTCCTATTGTAAAAGGACCAATGGTTTGTATATTGTACCGGAACAAATACAATTTGTCCAAAATTGTATTTTTCCTAACTATACAAACCTGAGGTCCTTTTACACATAGTCCCACCTCATGCCACGCCTCACTCTGCGTTTTTTCCTGGGCCTAAAGCAAAAGTGATTCTTCACCTCCCAGGCGCGTGGCGCGCGCACTGTAGGACAAACAGTTAACTACCGAACTCCCTTGTTTGAAGCTTACGACCGTCCAGCTGCCGCTAGTTACCTTCCTATTGTAAAAGGACCTCAGGTTTGTATAGTTAGGAAAAATGCAATTTTCGACATTGTCATTTTAAAAATTTGTCCTTTTTTACATACTGTTCCTTACAGAAATTGTCCTCTTCCAGCTGGTTGAGAAAACACAATCAGTAACTCTTTCAGCTGCTAGTCAGCTGATGTTTTCCAAAAGTGTGGACTGCCAGGTGAAGCTAGATATTGATTTTATTTTGTGGAGTGTGAACACACACACACTCTCTCTCTCTCTCTCTCTCTCTCTCTCTCTCTCTCTCTCTCTCTCTCTCTCTCTCTCTCTCTCTCTCTCTCTCTCTCTCTCTCTCTCTCTACATAGTGTGTTTGTTCTTTAAAAAGTCTTTTAATTCAATTTTTGTCTGTAGGAGAAACTTACTTGACTTAGAGGACCATTTATCCAGCCTCCAGTCTTTACTGTATTTAGCTTATGTTCATTAAAGCTGGGAATGATATTTGGTAATGTAATGAGTAGGGCTTGTCTTAGTTGTGAGAATACGTATTCACTTGGGAGGATGATGCTAATTATTCTTTCAAGAATGGCTTATCCTGCAAGTGGTAATGTCAGTAAAAGTAAGATATTTGTAAAGTGCTTATGGTAGAAATATTTCAAACTTTAATATTTCTGGTAATAGTTTATTTTTGGTATTTAATAGATGTATTTAAAAACGATTGCGATCTTGAATTCTACAAACAGGGTTGGAAAATTTTCTCTTGTGATAAGCTGTGCATATTTACAAAATGACTTTCCTTAAATTTTTCAGGATCTAATACCAGAACCTCCTATACAAGTATTGCCTGTATTATTGATAGCATGTAATCGAGAATCGGCTGTACGGAGATCTCTTGATCTTCTACTGAAGTATCGACCAAACCAAGAACAGTTTCCTATTATAGTGTCTCAGGATTGTGGTCATAAACCAACAAGAGATGCTATAATGTCCTATGGTGATAAAGTTCAATTAATTCAGGTGAGTATCCTTCTAAAACCAACTTTAGTAAATCCTCTCCGTCTGTCCTTTTGTTTTTTGGAATAAAGACTAGTCATCCATTGTTTGGTTAATAGATGAGTGTAAGATTTGCTCAAAAGCCTAGTAATAAAGTCTATAGTACCTTTAATATATTATATGCTTAACTATGAGTGTTTGCAAGAAATGTTTTAGATGTAAAGCAAGGCAAAATAGAGACTTCAAATAAGAGAAATGTAAATATTTTGGTGGAATTATAATAAGAAAATGGTTGAAAATTTAATTAAAACAAAAATATTTTAACAGAAAAAAAAGAACTTCTATGCCCTTAGTTATCTGCATAGCTTGCCAACATTGAAACAATGTTAAACTAAATTGAGTGCTTGCCAGAAAGAAATGGGAGGTGAGTGTCCTCCCTTGCATGTCACTACATAGGAGTTTCTCTGTGTATAGTTTTAAAGCTTAGCTTCATTACCATTATTTTGTTGGTTTTGTCCATGCAGGCTCTCAGAGACTGCATAAATCCTTCACTGCCAGTTACCAGTTCGTGCATCTAGGTTCCACCATCCCTCAAGTGGGAGACTTGAAACCACATTGAATTAGGTGTCAGCTGTCTTTTTTAGATTAATTATTATAGTACATACATACACACCTCA